>NW_027397074.1:19031497-19322067 GCF_003265705.2 Callorhinus ursinus | reverse complement strand
TTTTCATAGATGGCTTTGATGATATTGAGGTATGTACCCTCTATCCCTATACTCTGAAGAGTTTTGATCAAGAAAGGATGCTGTGCTTTGTCAAATGCTTTTTCTGCATCTATTGAGAGGATCATATGATTCTTGTTCTTTCTTTTAATATATTGTATCACGTTGATTGATTTGCGGATGTTGAACCAACCTTGCAGCCCAGGGATAAATCCCACTTGGTCATGGTGAATAATCCTTTTAATGTACTGTTGGATCCTATTGGCTAGTATTTTGGTGAGAATATTTGCATCCATGTTCATCAAGGATATTGGTCTGTAATTCTCCTTTTTCATGGGGTCTTTGTCTGGTTTGGGGATCGAGGTAATGGTGGCCTCATAAAATGAGTTTGGAAGTTTTCCTTCCATTTCTATTTTTTGGAACAGTTTCAGGAAAATAGGTATTAATTCTTCTTGAAATGTTTGGTAGAATTCCCCTGGGAAGCCATCTGGCCCCCGGGCTTTTGTTTCTTGGGAGATTTTTGATGACTGCTTCAATTTCCTTAGTGGTTATAGGTCTGTTCAGGTTTTCTATTTCTTCCTGGTTCAATTTTGGTAGTTGATACATTTCTAGGAATGCATCCATTTCTTCCACATTATCTAATTTGCTGGCATAGAGTTGCTCATAATATGTTCCTATAATTGTTTGTATTACTTTGGTGTTGGTTGTGATCTCTCCTCTCCTCTTTCATTCATGATTTTGTTGATTTGGGTCATTTCTCTTTTCTTTGTGATAAGTCTGGCCAGGGGTTTATCAATCTTGTTAATTCTTTCCAAGAACCAGCTCCTAGGTTCGTTGATCTGCTCTACTGTTTTTCTGGTTTCTATTTCATTGTATTCTGCTCTGATCTTTATGATTTCTCTTCTCCTGCTGGGTTTAGGCTTTATTTGCTGTTTTTTCTCTAGCTCCTTTAGGAGTAGGGTTAGGTTGTGTATTTGAGACCTTTCTTGTTTCTTGAGAAAGGCTTGTATTGCTATATACTTTCCTCTCAGGACTGCCTTGGCTGTATCCCAAAGATTTTGAACAGTTGTGTTTTCATTTTCATTGATTTCCATGAATTTTTTTAATTCTTCTTTAATTTCCTGGTTGACCCATTCATTCTTTAGTAGGATGCTCTTTAGCCTCCATGTATTTGAGTTCTTTCCAACTTTCCTCTTGTGATTGAGTTCTAGTTTCAAAGCATTGTGGTCTGAAAATATGCAGGGAATAATCCCAATCTTTTGGTACCGGTTGAGACCTGATTTGTGACCTAGGATGTGATCAATTCTGGAGAATGTTCCATGGGCACTAGAGAAGAATGTGTATTCCGTTGCTTTGGGATGGAATGTTCTGAATATGGGTCTGTGAAGTCCATTTGGTCCAGTGTGTCATTTAAAGTCTTTATTTCCTTGTTGATTTTTTGCTTTGATGATCTGTCCATTTCAGTCAGGGGGGTGTTAAAGTCTCTCACTATTATTGTATTGTTGTCAATGTGTTTCTTTGATTTTGTTATTAATTTCCTTATAAAATTGGCTGCTCCCATGTTAGGGGCATAGATATTTACAATTGTTAGATCTTCTTGTTGGAGAGACCCTTTAAGTAGCATATAGTGTCCTTCCTCATCTCTTATTACAGTTTTTGTTTTAAAATTTAATTTGTCTGATATAAGGATTGCCACCCCAGCTTTCTTTTGGTGTCCATTAGCATGGTAAATGGTTTTCCACCCTCTCACTTTCAATGTGGGGGTGTCTTTGGGTCTAAAATGAGTCTCTTGCAGACAGCATATTGATGGGTCTTGTTTTTTAATCCAATCTGATAGCCTGTGTCTTTTGATTGGGGCATTTAGCCCATTTACATTCACGGTAAGTATTGAAAGATATGAATTTAGTGCCATTGTATTGCCTGTAAGGTGACTGTTACTGTGTATTTTCTGTGTTCCTTTCTGATCTATGCTGCTTTTAGGCTCTCTCTTTGCTTAGAGGAACCCCTTTCAATATTTCTTGGAGGGCTGGTTTCGTGTTTGCAAATTCCTTTAGTTTTTGTTTGTTCTGGAAGCTTTTTATCTCTCCTTCTATTTTCAATGACAGCCTAGCTGGATATAGTATTCTTGGCCGCATATTTTTCTTGTTTAGTGCTCTGAAGATCTCATGCCAGTCCTTTCTGGCCTGCCAGGTCTCTGTGGATAGGTCTGTTGCCAATCTAATGTTTCTACCATTGTAGGTTACATATCTCTTCTCCCGAGCTGCTTTCAGGATTTTCTTTTTGTGTCTGAGACTCCTAAGTTTTACTATTAGATGTTGGGGTATTGACCTATTTTTATTGATTTTGAGAGGGGTTCTCTGTGCCTCCTGGATTTTAATGCCTGTTTCCTTCCCCACATTAGGGAAGTTCTCTGCTATAATTTGCTCCAATATACCTTCTGCCCCTCTCTCTCTTTCTTCTTCTTCTGGGATCCCAATTATTCTAATGTTTCGTCTTATCGTATCGCTTATCTCTCAAATTCTGCCCTCGTGATCCTGTAGTTGTTCCTCTCTCTTTTTCTCAGCCTCTTTATTTTCCATCATTTGGTCTTCTATATCACTAATTCTCTCTTCTGCCTCATTTATCCTAGCAGTTAGTGCCCCCAGTTTTGATTGCACTTCATTAATAGCTTTTTTGATTTCGACTTGGTTAGATTTTAGTTCTTTTATTTCTCCAGAAAGGGTTTCTCTAACTTCCACGCTTTTTTCAAGCCCAGCTAGTATCTTTAAAGTCATGATTCTAAATTCTAGGTCCGACATCGTACTAATGTTCGTATTGAGTAGGTCCCTGGCTGACGGTACTACCTCTTGTTCTTTTTGCTGAGGTGATTTTTTCGTCTTGTCATTTTGTCCAGAGGAGAATAAATGAATGAGAGAACAAAATGCTAACAGGTTAACAACGTCCCCAGGAAATATACTCTATACAAATCAGAAAAGACCTGAAACCAGGGGAAAAGAAAGGAAAAGAAAGAAAAAAGAAAGAGGAGAAAAAAAAAAAAAGAAAAAGAGAAAGATATAAACAAACAAAAACAGAACAAAACAAAAAAAACAGAATATGATCAAATATGATCAGGCTAGTGCATAGATCAGTGCCACACACTGGATTTTTGGCGTATTTTGGTCTGTTAGAAGAAAGTGCCTCCTAAAATTTTAAAGGAAGAAAGACTTATATATGTAGAAAATAAGGGTTGATTCAATGAAGGGACGGAAGATGACTGTAAAGATGAAAATTATAAAAGATTTTATAAAAGGAATTGATAAGATAAGAAATTGTTTGAAAAAAGAAAGAAGATTTAAAAAAAAAGGGAGAGAATGTGATCAGGCAGGAGACTAGAAAAATCCATACACTAGTGATTTAAGGTATATTTTGATCTGTTAGAGGAAACTGTATCTCAAAATTTTAAAGAGAGAACAACTTATATATATATATATGCCAAAAATAAGGGTAACTACTATGAAGCGATAAAATATGACTCTAAAAAAGAAAAATAAAAAATGTTTTTTTTTAAAAAAAAGGGATTGATAAGATCTTGGTTGAAAAGGGAAAAAGAAAAATTCAAAAAAAACCAGTTAAAAAAATTAACTTTGAAAAACTAATGAATCACGGTAAAAAAGCCATGAATTCTATGTGCAGTATTCCCCTAGCGCTGCAGTTCTCCCGTTCTCCTTGATTGGTAAACTCGGTCTTGGCTTGTTGGCTGTTCCTGCTGATCTTCTGGGGGAGGGGCCTGTTGCCGTGGTTCCCAAATGTCTTTGCCGGAGGCGGAATTGCCCCGCCCTTGTCGGTCCGGGCTAAGCAAGCTGGTCGGGTTTGCTCTCGGGAGCTTTTGTTCTCTGCAAGTTCTCCGTACAGCTTTGGAGGACCAGAGTGAAAATGGTGGCCTCCTAATCTCCGCCCGGAGGAGCCGAGAACTCGGGGTCCTGCTCCTCAGTGCGCCCCCAGAGAAAAGCAGTCACGCCCGTGTCCCCGGTCTCCGGCCGCACTCCGTGCTCACCCGGCCCGTGACCGAGTGTTTCTATCTCTGGCTCCCGACCCCGTGTGGAGTCTCCAAACCCAGCAGATCCCTGCGGTGCTCTCCCGCGCTGCTCCTCCCGGGGGAGGAAGGGGAGTCTCCCCGGTTCTGCCGCTTGTTGGGTCCCTGCTGGAGGAGCAGTGGCCCGACTGGGCAGCGGATAACAGTTTATGGCAACCCCGAGCTGAGAGCCCGCGCCTCGGCTCCGTCTCTGCAGCCGGCTTCCCCGCTCCGATCCCTGGGAGCTCTGCCGCACTCAGGCACTCCCGGTCTTTCTGTGACCCCGAGGGTTCTGAGACCACACTGTCCCGCGAGGATTCCACCCCCCGCTTAGCCACTGGAGCGACGTCCCTCAGCGGAGCCGACTTCTAAAAGGTCCGATTTTGTGCTCTGCGGCTCTATCACTTGCCAGAAGCGGCCGACGGAGGCCCCCTCCCCCGCTGTCTATCCTCCCGAATATCACCTCGGATTCACTTCTCCGCACCTCCTACCTTCCAGTAAGTGGTCGCTTCTATGTTCAGAGAATTGTTGCTACTCTCTTCTTCGGTCTCCTGTTGAGTTCGTAGGTGTTGAGAATGGTTTGATCCCTATTCAGCTGAATTCCTGAGACCAGACAAAATCCAGGTCTCCTACTCCTCTGCCATCTTGCTCCGCCCCCCTAATTCTACTTTTGAAATTTTGTCATAAGGAATTACTATAAAATGAAGTACAGGTTTATATTTGAGGATTTTAAACATAATATTTATAATGTGATATGTTAGGCTGTAAGTTCCATGAAGGCAGTGAATATGCCTGTTTGTGCTCACTATTATATCATTAGTGACCAGTACAGTTCCTGGTACTCAGTAGGCATTTGATAAATATTTACTGAATAAATGACCCTAAGTGTCCAACAATGGGGAAATGGTTAAATAGAAGATGGTGTAGCACATATGATGGAATATTATGCAGTCTTAAAAAATGGATTATAAGGAGTTTTAACTTATATGTGATATACTCATTTAAAAGGCAATATAAATCACTATATATGGTATGAGATAGAGTATGTAAAAATGCATACGTATAAAACTAAGGCTGGAAGAAAAGTCATTAAAATGTTAATAGTGATCATGTCTGAATGAATGGTGGGTTGATAGGTGCTATATTTCTTTACTTCTCAAATTTTCTCAAATGTCCATATTATCTTATATTAAAAGAGGCTCTTTCCCCTTGAACGGTAGTATTTTCCTTAAGCAACTAAAAAGACTGTATAAAATTATTTTAAGTCTAAACAATAAGGCTCTTTTTCTTTTAACTATATATTGAATTCTTCACTTTCTCTGCTTTAAAATGAGTTGAAGAGGGCACCTGGGTGGCTCAGTTGGTTAAGCGACTGCCTTCAGCTCAGGTCATGATCCTGGAGTCCCGGGATCGAGTCCCACATTGGGTCCCTGCTCAGCGGGGGTCTGCTTCTCCCTCTGACCCTCTTCCCTCTTGTGCTCTCTATCTCTCATTCTCTCTTTCTCAAATAAATAAAATCTTTAAAAAAAATAAAATGAGTTGAAGAGAAATAAAAACATACATCCACATAAAGACTTGCATGCAAGTCTTCATAATAACCCTCTTAAGACTTGCATACAGATATTCATAGCAGAATTAGTGATAAAGACTTGCATTGGAATGTTCACAACAGTACTATTCATAATGACCAAAAGTGGAAAAAACCCAAATATTTATCAATTGGTAAATGGATTAAAGAAAACATGGCATATCTGTGCAATAAAATACTATTCAGCAATAAAAAAGGTATTGATGAGGTACTGATATAGGCTACATACAACATGGATGATTTTCAAAAAGATTATGCTAAGTGAAAGAAGTCTGATGCAAAAGACCACATTCTATATGATTCCATCCACATGGAGTATCCAGAAAAGGCAAGTCTACAGAGGAAGAAAGTAGAGTTATGGTTGCCATAGCCTGGAGGTAGGAATGGGAAATAACTTCAAATGGGCATGAGGACCTCACTGGGGTGATGAAAATGCTCTACAACTGGATTATAGTGATGGTTACAGAACCCGGCAAACTTAATTTAAAGAATCATTCAAATATCCACTTAAAATTGGTGAATTTTTTGATTTGTTGTTTTAATGCAGTTAAAAAACCCATAATGGCACTGGATCAGTAAAAATCCCCATAGTTTGAAAATGTAAAAGTAATATATAAAAAGAATGTATACAAAAAGCAGGTGTCGTGTGTGTGGGGTAACCATGTGTCTTTTTGTTTTATAACAGAAAACTTGCTTTTTTGTTTAGATGCATGAAATAATTCTTTAAGAAAAAAATGAGTCTTAAGATAGTCCATAACTTCTGTTATGGAACAAAATATTGAGGTTTTGCTTATTGTGAAATTCCTGCATTGTCACCCACATCATATGAATTTTATTACCTAATTACTACCCCTACTCCTGCTCTGGTTAAGAACACGGCCTTGGGTTTATTCTGGTGGAATGAGCTTCCTTTGATCAGGGCTGCATTTTCCCAGCTCTTCCCAGCTCATGTGACTCTTCCAACGGAGATTTCCCTTGGGAAGGAGTTTTCTTCAAGTCTGAAAACTCTCTTTGCTCGACAGTCTTTAGTTCAATTTACAGTGAAGTTAGTAGTTGAGAAAAAAGCCTTTTGAATTGTTAGCTTGTTTATCGATAGGACAAGTTGTCCTGGCCTCTGCTGGTAAAACAGAGAGAAGTTACAACAGCCAAGGGCCCAGGCAGGGCAGATGAAATGCAAAAACCTGACGAGGCTCTCTTCCTCTGAGGCACTGTGGGGGGCTTGAGTTACCCAAGGTGGGGATCTGCATCCTCCTCCAATGCCCTCCCAATTACAATGTGCCCAACTATAGGACTTCCTCTGCTCCACAAACATTCGGATTCCCCTACTGTTGCTTTGAACGCTGCACTCTAATGTAATAGGAGATCCCAATTTGAACAGCAGAGATTGATTTTGCTGTTGTTGCAAAAGGACGGGAGGTAATTGATCCTCTAATGCCTGGACCCTTTAGTGAGCAGCATCTCAGCTTTCTGGAGGGTGTCAACTGCTACTGGAAAAGCACAGAAATGGATCTACTTTTACAAAAGAAAAAGGGAGGAACTTGCCTTTCATTGACATTTAGTTGTTATTTTAAACCAAAGTTTACTCTTATTATAGGCTTGTGTTCCTAATTATAAAGGACTATCCCCTTACATCAACTTCACTTGAGAACAGTGCGGGCCAGGAGAGGAATGGAATCAGACACAGAGCAAATGTCAGGCAGGCTGGTGGACTCAGCCTGAAGACAGACCTTCAGATTACTCGGTTTATTTTGAGAGACTTTTGTTCTGGGGGGGTGGTGAGGTCACTTCTCTTTGTCTTGAACATCATAACTGAACAGTAAGGACATTATTTCCTATCTCCTACTCCTCAGTGCTTGGTATTTCCCCTAGATGTCTTAGTCTTAGTGTGTGCCCGATGACTTCCAACTGCCAGTTATCTGTTATTTCTGTGCCTGAGGACTTTGTCTGGAACCAAGGATGAAGAATTAGGGAATCAACACATGCTTCCCACCCCCACCCCTCAGGGGTTGATATATAAATGCAAGCATACTTTGGAGACATGGCAGGTTCAGTTCCAGATTACCCCAATAAAGCCAGTATTGCAATAAAGTGAGTCAAATGAATTTTTTGATTTTTCAGTGCATATAAAAGTTATGTTCACACTATTCTGTAGTCTTTCAAATATGCAATAGCAATATGTCTAAAAAATGTACATACCTTAAATTAAAAATACTTGATTGCTAAAAAATGCTAACCATCATCTGAGCTTTCAGTGAGTCATAATCACTGATGAACGATCACCATAACAAATATAATGATAATGAAAAAGCTTGAAATATTGTGAGATTACCAAAATGTGACTCAGTGACATGAAATGAGCAAATGCTGTTGGAAAAATGATTTCAACAGACTTGCTGGATGCAGGGTTGCCACAAACCTTCAATTTGTAAAAAAAAAAAAAAAAAAAAAAAGGCAGTAAAACAAAGCACAACGAAGTTCCCTTGCCCCTTGGGTAGATTATTGTGAAGCATGCATTTTACCCCAGTTCCAGAATTTTGCTGCAGGGGTTAAATTGCAGGTAGTTGCTCCCTGTAGTATCAGATTTTATAGCACAAATGTTGGCTGCTTTTCTTCTCTGTATCACTTTCTACTTCTTTACCTATCTGTGTTCCCTGTACCTCCCAAATACACCACTTACACTAAAATCCTTTTCTCTGGGCCTACTTCCAGAGAACCTAAACTAAGACACACCCAAACTCACTTTAAAGATAAATTTGGGTGGGAAGCCAAATTGGAGCTCTGAGTTCTCCAGAGAACTGCCCTCATTCTGCATTTCTGCATGGAGTAGGACCTATAGCATTGTAAGAACCCGAATTTAGTTACATTATGAATTATAATTCTTTTCTAGACTTGTTGGATGCCCAACCACCATGAATAAGATATTTTTATGGTAAGTTTGTTCCAAATTCCAAATAACCCACTTCCAGATTAACCTAATACCCACACATAGCTGGCTTCAATAATGTTTTTGAAAAAAAAATCTGTATTTTTTCAAAAGCATCAGAATTAATGTGAAATATGGGCAAGACTAGAAACCATGGGCATACTGAGACAGGTAAAAAATTAAAATGATGACTTTTAAGAAATAACAGGACAGAAGTGTCTGGGTGGCTCAGTTGGTTGAACATCTGCCTTCAGCTCAGGTCATTGATCTCAGGGTCCTGGGATTGAGCCCCGCATTGGGCTGCCTGCTCAGCGGCGTGTCTGCTTCTTCTTCTCCCTCTGTGACCTCTCTTACTCTCACCCTCCAATAAATAAACATCTTAAAAAAATAAATAATAGGACAATTTCTAGATTAACTGGAACGGAACTTTGATGAAAATTTCCAGATATTTCTGCTCTTCTCTAAGAGTACAGGGCAAAGGTATGTATCTCAGGGAAGGTGATATTAGAGCTGCTTCCTAAGAATGTGGGAATCATCCAGACAACGGGCATTCTTGACTAAGGGAAGCAGGTGTGCAAAGACACAGAGAGGTAGGAGACAATGCAGACAGTTCACCCTCCATTTTAGAACTAAACTTTCCAAGTTTTAGCTGAGCATCCAGCTAGAAACTACATGTCCCAGCCTATTGTCAGGACTAGTTCCTGCTTATGAGATATAAGGCCACCAGTGGCCTTATGGAATTTAGATGGAAAAAAACCACAAAACATCTGTCTACTATGAATCACGGTATATACTTTATAGCGGCTTCACTATAACTAATACACTAGGCTTGGGGAACTGCAGACACTATAGTTCAGTATGGCTGGAGTGAGGTGTGAGGCAAGAGGGTGATACATGTGGCCAGAAAAATGAAAGGGGCCAGATTATGAAAGGTCCTGCATGCCATGCTATGGTGATTGGATTGTTATCCTGAAGCCTATTTCCAACACTTGGAAAGATCCTTGAGCTTGCTTGAGCTCACGCTGACTGTGATTTTTCTTTCTGAGATAAGAAGTATTAGAAGTTAAGAATCTCAGATAGGTTTTTAGTGTTGCTACCTTGCTGTTTCAAGTTTTGTCTCCCTCCGAACCCATCTGGTTACTTATGGCTGTTTATTGGCCTAGGAGGAGTACACAGTTTTCTGGAGTGACTACATGGGGAAAATAGGGTGGGCTGTGGAGGGACAGGGAGAGACCAGGGGAGATGGCTCTTGGGTAACCCCTTCTGCTGCTAACATTTTCCTCAGAATGTTTCCAACTTCTGAAAGTCCCAGTGCTCACAAGTCTGCCCAGAGTTCTGGGAAAATGGGAATGTGCCTGGTATCTCAGACTAGTGTAATTTAACTGTGTGTAAAAAAGGGCCAGCAATCACCTTGGGTCCAGGTCACCTTCCTCACTGTTTCAGCTCCGTCAGGGTTTCCCAGTGCTCTAGAAGAGTTTTAGTGGTTACTGCCACTACAAATGGACCATATCCCATATCCCATATTCCCCTTGTCAATCCAAGCTGGAACTTTATTAAAAAAGAAAGTCAAGGAAGGATGCCTGGGTGGCTCAGTCAGTTGAGAGGCTGACTCTTGATTTCAGCTCAGGTCATGATCTCAGGGTTCTAGGATCAAGCCCTATGTTGTTGGGCTCTGCACTCAGCGGGGAGTCTGCTTGAGGATTTTCTCTCTCTCCCTCTGCCCCTCCCCTTGCTCTCTCTCTCTCAAATAAATAAATAAATCTTTTTTAAAAAGTCAAGGATGGGGTGCCTGGGTGACTCAGTCAGTTAAGTGTCTGCCTTCAGCTCCGGTCATGATCCCAGGGTCCTGGGATAGAGTCCTGCATCGGGGAAGGTGATGTTAGAGCTGCTTCTCCCTCTCCCCTCCCTGTACTTGTGCTCTCTCTCACTATCCCTCTCAGATAAACAAATAAACAAATAAAATCTTTAAAAAATTTAAAAAGTCAAGGAAAAAACAAAAATATAAAAAAGAAAATACAAAGTCCTAGGAATATGTGAGCTTACTACAAGGCATGGATAATTAATCTTTTTTTTTTTTAACACAAGTTTTTTGGTTGACACAATTTTGAATCACCATGCTTGAATCCTTCCCTTTCCTTATTGTGGCCTCAGCTGAAAGAAGAGTTTTCTTGTTGCACTTTAGAATGGTTGGTATGGGCAGGTGTGGAGAGGCTCAGGGCTCTAGGTGGCTGCAGTTGGAAGGAAATCACAATTAATACTCCTTTTACTTAGGGTTGTCCCTTATCAGAGTTGACCAATGGTCAGACTAAAACTTCCCACCAGGAAATAATGTAAAATCAATAAAAGCTGATTCTGGTGCTCACATTTCAGTGCCCAAAACTTCAGGAATGGGGGACTGGGATTTGCATCATTGTACATGGTGAAAAAAATACAAATATTTTTAACTTTTGGTAAAATACAAATTAAAAATTTACCATCTTAACCATTTTTAAGGATATAGTTGAGTAGTGCTAAGTATATTCGCCTTGTTCCATAACAAATCTCCAGAACTTTTTGATCTTGCAAAACTGAAACATTATACTCATTAAACAACTCCCAAGCAATATATATTTTTCCTAAAATATTTTTTCCCATTTCTTTACTTGGCTAACTCATTTTTCAGACCTTAATTTAGATGTCCTTTCCCCCAGTAAGACTTCCATGACTACTTCTGTTCATATTGGACTATAATTGTTTGTTTAATTTAGATTGTAAACTCCTCAATGGCTGTCTTATTTATTGTTGTCTCCTTAGAGCTTGGTACAGTGCCTGGATAAGTAGATGTTGCATAAGTATTTGTTGATTTGAAACCATCTTTAACAAGAGGAAGACTAACACAGATCCAAGTAAAGTGAGTTGGGATGAAGTTTAGACAGGCCACCTTTGCACCCAGGATGTGTGACCATGATCTGAATGAATTCCCCAAACTTTTCTGGGCCATTTGTACTTGGGTTGAAGAGGAGAGGAGGCACTAGGAAAAACTTCTCAGAATGACCCTGTTTTCAGGAAAGGGAATTATAGGAACACACATACTTGTGGATGAAGTAAATAGGATTGGGAATTAGGAGGCCTGAGCTGGAGCCCTGGCTTCTCTCCTAATTACCTTTATTCTTTGGCTATTCATGTAACCTCTCTGAATGAAAGTTTTCTCATCTATAAAATGTAAATAAAACAAAACCTGCCCCTTATGACACAGAACTCTTGAAGATATGAAAATGCTTTATGAACTATAAAGTAATGTATAAGCAGTAATTATTAGAACTATAATATTATAGTGAGGGTTGCTATTTAGGGAAGGGCAAGCAAGTTCCCTGAGGCAGACTTGAGAGGCCCCAGGTTCAATTTCTCAGAGAATTTTTCTTGAGGGACCAATTGGGCTTTAGAACCTGATTCCCTCAAAGAGAATGGTCAGCTTCATTTGTTTAGACTGTACTGCTTGGCCTTCAGGGAGGAAGCAAAAAAGGCCTAGCATTAGACACAATAATAATAATAAAAAAATCTCTTATGTAATTGGGATTTAGGGAAAGCAAGAGTGGAGGTAAGGAGACAAAAGCTGGGGTGAAGGTTGAGGATGTGGCTGAGATTATTTTCCATGCAAAGTGAACCCAGGCAGGTTTGTTTCTTGGACACCACTTTCTTGGTGTCTTGCTCCCAATAAGCCCATGTTTAAAGTACAGTTGTCTCTTGGAACAGTTTCAGAAAGTCTGAAAAGAGGAGTAAACACTAAAAAAAAGGCAGGGGGAGGGGGTCATTCTAGCAGCCTGGCTTCTCTGCAATTTCCAGACTGCTTCTCCCTTGTTATAAGAACTATCCACTTAGGGGGTACCATGCAGTTGCTCTTAAATTTAGACTTGGAAAAGTTAAAAGCTGTGCAACCTGATCTGAATAGAAATGTGGTCACAAAGCGTAAAGAAAGTCAATGAAAACAGGATTTTAATATTTTAGAAACCATTTCCTCTGCTGCATTGGAAATTCAAATAGAACAGCACGGGGGCATGGGAATTGGAAGCAGAATATGAAACCTACCAGGACAGAAAAGCGAAACAGATATTCCTAGTTTCACTGTCCATCATAAATAAAGAATTGTTAATAAACAGCTCAAATATGAGAAACCTTCCTTTGCCATTTTAATCCTAAGGAATAAAAAGCAAATTTATTTAAGAAGACAGGTAAAGTTTTGAAATTGGGCAATTTTGGCCTAGCTATTGTGCTGTTAAATGTTTATGTATTAAAGCATATTCTTGGAAGATGTCTGGAGCCCTTTGCTTCTTTCAAACCACTTTCACATCTACATCTGTTTCTCATTATAAATCTCCTCAGATTTAATTATTTTTTTCTAATCCCTCACTTTCTCATGAAAAAACAATTGATATATTCCTTTAATTTATTTCTTCCATCTTTTTTCATCCCTTCTCTTTTACATGTGTATAAAATGTGGCTACTACCCAGTAACACCCAAATGGAGAGGAGTGATTCTTAATGCTAAAAGATTGGTAAAATCACTTTTCTTTTGATTCAGAAAATAGGGCTGTCAGTTTGATAGGTGAAAATGTGTATTTGAAATTTGACAAAATGCCAACATATGACATCAAATTGTAGGCCAGGAACACTCCTGCTGAGTGGATCCTCCAGTGACACGTTAGGAATGCATTCGCTGGGAAAGCATTCCACCCAACATAGATCCCTCAAGGTGATTAATTGCCTGATGTGTCTGCTTTGTGCTTTGAACTTGAAAAACCCAATGTAAATACAAAGTATATCATGATGGGGATGGTGGTAAGGATGCTAATGACAGGATGATAGATAAGTACCTTAATGAAAGGTGACTTTAAGCACTTTAGCAGAATTCAACATTTTTTCCCCTTCTTTTTGACACAAGGAAATAGTGTTTGAATCCATGCAGGAATTCACTAGGTTTGCTTCCAGTATGGCATATTACTTTACTCCCATTCATAATGATTTTCAGCTTTTCACATGCAGTACACGAATTATTGTTTCCCAGCTCTACATCTGTTTCCCCATCTCTTTGGCTGCCATGAACAACTAGAGAAGAGAATCTACAAAACAATATATAGCCTATAGTTATCTCTAAACAGATTTAATTGGCCACATCTTAAAAGGAGTTCTTTCTCTTAGATATATTGTGCAACCAAATGCTTTGCACACTTCCCCCCTGACTTCCAATCAATTTGGGGCCTAAGGCTGGTGTAATCTATCGTTGACAGATATGTTTAATGAGCCTGGCTTTGAGCATTTGTAGCTGAGGGACTGCGGATTATGTTTTATCTTACTTCACATCTTGATTAATAATCTGGGAGGAGGCTTCAGCAGGCTAATGGAATGAAATTTGCAGTGTGAATGAAACTAGGAGACATTGCAGAGAGAGAGGGCAGCTTAGAAAGGCCAATGGGGGGTAGGCAGGTGGGGAGGCCTTGGGTGAGCTGGCCCCTCAGCACTGCTCTGCAGAGAGGTAGTGTGAAGGATGGGTGTGGGGGGAGCCAGAAAGCCAAACCCTTTCCTGGGGTTGATACATTGGATCTGAAGGGCTTCAGTTTGCATGGCTGCCCAGCAGAGCTCTTTTGAAAAGTGTTACTCACTGCTTGTTCATGCCAAATTTGGGAAAATAATCAGAAACATAGGTTTTCCCCATTAAGGAGGAAACCAGAACGTAGTAGTGCTCAAACAGACCCGGAGGCAGCACTTCCTTATGGGGTGGGCTGTTGGGGGAAGTGTTTCATGAACAGACTTCACACATCGAAACCCCTTGCTTTGACCACCTGAATGAATTTCCCTGACCTATCAAATTGTTCCTCTACTGGAGAAGAAAGGCAACCTAAATCTTCCTCCAACTGGAAGCATTCTCTAATGATCTGCAAAGCAGGATCTCTGTGTTAGGAAAATCTTAACTTAAAAATGTTCTTGGGGCACCTGTCTGGCTCAGTTGGTGGGGCATGCCCCTCTTGATCTCGGGGTTGTGAGTTCCAGTCCCATGTTCGATACAGAGATTACTTAAAAATAAAATCTTCAAAAAGAATGTTCTCGGGGTGCCTGGGTGGCTCAGTTGTTAAGCGTCTGCCTTCGGCTCAGGTCGTGATCTCAGGGTCCTGGGATCAAGTCCGCATCGGGCTCCCTGCTCAGCGGGAAGCCCGCTTCTCCCTCTCCCACTCCCCCTGCTTGTGTGCCCTCTCTCGCTGTGTCTCTCTCTGTCAAATAAATAAATAAAAAAAAAAATCTTAAAAAAATAAAATAAAAAGAATGTTCTCTCTGGTTCATGAACCCATTTTTATGGAATTAGTAGGCTATGTACTCTGACTTCCCTTCCTTTGGTGATAAAAAAGGCTTTCCCCATGATAAATTAATTAAACACAGAGGCCATTATACTGAAGTGGTTCTAATGCCATGGTGGCCTATGAAAGCAAACTAAAATGTAAGCCTGTAAATGACTCATAGTTATGAAATCAAAAGGGGAAGGACAACCAATCACAAACAGCCAACTAGGCTTTCAACTATAGCCAATCAAAAAATTTCCTTTATTTGATTCCCTTCTCTATGTAAGTCTTTCTCTGGCTCCTGCTGGCAGAACACTCCTAACCACTTCTGGTTTAGCACTGCCTGATTTCAACTGAATTTTGCTCAAATAAACTCTTAAAAATTTTAAATGCCTCAGTTTATCTTAACACTCACAAGATGTGTTTCCCCATTGTCTTGAGGACTGGTGGGCCAGTAACAAGTGAAAATGGGACTAGAGGACATACAGGGTGGCTAATGTATCCTCTGTCATTTTGCCTGCTGCTTTCTAATGGTGACTTTCAAGAAGTGAATAAATTATAATTTTAGAGCACGAAAATGAGTTAAGAATACAGCCAAGAGTCCTTTTACAAATAGGGAACAAGAGGAGATTTGACTTATCAGAGTTACCAAGATCCAAATGAGTGGAGCTGAAATGTGAATGGGCCTCTGCTTCTCAGTCCAGCTGACCTCCCTTCCAGGGAATCCCTGAAATGACCAATATTTGGACTGTTGAGCAAACAGAAGTCTAATTGGGATGTCCTGGGGAGATTCACTAGATAGCATATGGATTTTGATTAATTTATTGGTTATGAGACTAGGGATTTTGAAGATTTAGGAAGAGACTTATTATCTACCCTACAGAATAAAGAAATGCACCAGAGGTGAAGAATGAGTTACGTTCGGAGCACTTGGCTCCTAAGAAAGGTTTCTCCTGGAATTTTCAGAGATCCAGAAGATACAGGGAAATATTCAGAGAAAGAACACTTTCACTATTATTCTGTGATTTTATTCTTGTAAACAATTTCAAAATTACCTGCCAACTTCAAAGCCATTTATATATCCCAGTTTTTTGGCTTGGTGAATAAAGGAAACTTTCATAACATCTGGAAAGATGAGAATGTCAAGCAAATCATATTTCCCAATGAAACTGCTCTGTTGTAGGCTTTTAACACATTGGTTAACAATCTCAGTGCATTGTCACTGAAATGATTTGAAGAGAGAGGATTTTCATATCACAATCAGCCACTTCAGAATAAATTTGGAAGATGGGGTGGGGGGCTATTAGAAGCAGTAGGAGGGAAAGTATAATAGCAGTAGTTCATGAAAACATTTTCATTTCAGTTTTAGCACAGCTTTTACTGTGTATCTGGCAGGTTAACACACCCTTGTGGCTATTTATTCATAATAATATTTAACTGTGAGGAAAAGTGGTTGTAGAGTTTAATTTGGTTGAAAGTTGTTCTTATGCCTTGGAATGAAGTGTATTGGACAAGTATAAATATAAGCATGATTATTTTTATTATCCTTGTTTTAAACTTCTAACTTCAAAGGGCATTGATGAGGGAGGGGGTTCCTAACACCTAGGAATTTATGACAGGCCTCTGAAGTACAACTTTTGATAGACCCTAAATATGAAAAACATGTCTTGCCCAGGAAAATAGATTTGACCTTTTAAAATTTTTATTTTCTATTAAAATAATGCTAGTACATGGGCTTTTTTTTTTAATTGCTCAAATTCTGTGATTTTATAAGTCTGAAAGAACACAGCCAAAGCTGCAGCATGCATAGACAAAAGGAAAAAGCTTACCTGAAGAAAGAAGGAAAATAGTGGGAAGGGAAGCAAAGAAAAATAAAATCAAGCTGAAATCAAAGGAGGGGTAAAAATGTCAATGGAAAAATAGGAGAGTCCCAATCTTCTTGAATATTTTATAGTGAGCTTCAGAGTAAGCTTGATCACCCAAAGGACACACCACAGGGATTAGTGTTCGAAAATGAACAACAGATGTTGGATGTCAACAGATAATATCCCAGTGGGTGAAGAGCATTTAGGGTGAAAGAAAGTAAAACACATTGTCAGGGGGGTCTCCAGTACTTTGGGTAAATCTTTGATGAGGAATAAGTTTCTCATGCAGCTATCAGAGATTCACTGGAGCAAGCCATTGGTTTTTTCTAGTTAATAGGCTCCTAAGTGAACATCAGAGGAAAATTAATTAGGCAGTGGTCACTTACAGAACATCTATGTATGTCACTTATGTCAATAAGTCCTTCCCTAAAGGGGATTATAACTGAGAATGGTTCATTGATTAACAAATGTCTTTGAGTAAGTTGGCTTGGGTGGGGAAGAATCATTGCTTTTCTCAGCACTGGGACTTCCTGAAAACATCTTCTTGGTCATTGTATTTATAAGGTGGCTGTACCCTATCTTCTCAGTGACTTTTTATTCTCTTACTGTATTTTACTGCCTTCATAGTGTTTGTCTGAAGTTTTGTATATGTATTGTTTCCTTGCTCATTATCTGTCTCCCCCACCAGAATATAAACTCCATGAAATTAGGAATGACCTTTGTTTTCTTTATCATAGTGTACCTACTGCTTAGAATGGTCCCTGGCACATGGTTGGAACTTTGAAATGCATCCAGTGGTATTTCAGACACAAGTATTTAATCTAGAACTTAAATGAAGGATAAATATGTTAAGTCACTATGATAAACAGAGGAGAAAAGAAGTCAGGGAGAAGAGAAGATGGAAGAGAAAGATAATTCATAATTTGTACTTCCTTCATGTTTCTGAACTTATGGATTAAAAAAGTACCAACTCTGGGCAACTGAGTGTAGACAGCCTCTGGTCAATCTCGATGTCTTCAAGAAACTTGCATGAAAGGACAGGAAGGCCTAGAGTTACTCTTTCTTTCAGGTGAGACAACTGAGCATCAGATATACCCATTAGCTCACCTCCATCTCATCTTCTTTCCTCTCCTGCTCACCACTTCCAAACAAAAATACCGAGGACTATTGTTCTACTCTCAGAAACTTGGACATTCACAGTTCTGCTAACATCATTAATCTACCCATTATCTATATATATTATTTGATTACATACAAAGTAGTGAGCCTCCCAAAATGAACAAGACACAGTTTTAATTCCACATGGACTTATCATTAACTAGCAAATCTCTTGCTGTTGTGATTGGTGAGAGTTCGTCCCTGCTAACTGTCTTCAGGGGAGGGTAAGGATCCTATTAGGATCCTCTGGTCTGTAGCTCTGTTCCTTTGCTGTGGGGCCTCAGTGGGAAAAAGGATCTAGGCCTTGAATCTGCTTACCTACTGTTTACTGAAAATAATACCAGTTGGCTGTTATTACCAGACACTAAGATAAACAAGAAATGACTGCCATCTTAAAATTCTTAACAAAATTATTCTACAAAGCACTTTATTGAGCTTTGTGTCTCCCATTTATTTAGTGAGCTGGTTTCTTTACTGTGAGGGGTCAGTCTGTTCACTAGTCAGATTTAAGGCCTACTATGTGCTAGGCACTGGAGAAGTAAAGATGGAGGTGGATAGCACCTTTGTCCTCAAGGAGCTCACAGTCCAGTGGAGGTGAAAAACCATGGCCACAAAATATTGTGAAAAACACAGAAGTATGTATAAGGCTCAGATGTAGTTCAGAAAAGGAATGGTTAACTCTCTGAAAAATGAATGGAATAAAGAGCATGGGGAGGTTATCCAAACCAAGGATCATTACCTTTTGGAGAAGAAGAGCTACTTCTTCTGAGTCTTGAGTTCACTGAGACGTGGGGGATGAAGACACCACTCTGGTAGGATGGATGGTAGGGCCGGTTGGTAGTAGAGAGCTTGTGAATTGGTTCCAAGTCTAGCCCTGTATCCAAATGTTGAGGTTGTGGAGGCCACATTGCTTTAGCATTCAGAGTTTGTTGGGAGATGAATCTAGCCTACGGTTTTCAAAAAAGTAAATCTAATCTATTGGAAGAAATATCCCTTAACCTGACACTCTGCCTTGTTTGCTGTTAAAAATGTTTCCTTGCAAAATGATAATGATAAAAAGTTGTTTTAATGCCTTTATTTGGCAGAGGTACACCAGGGATCAGGAACCAAAGATCTGAAAAGGGGGTCAGCATAAAAGGCACTAGGAGTTAGGAACTTTCGCAAAGTGAAAAGGTAGAGATGCAGAGGAAAGAGGGCAGTGACCAGAGTAGTTGTTCTTTCAATCTGTGTTCCAGCAGACAGATAGGTGGTGGGAAGACAAGAGGGGATGGAGAACCTGTGATTGGGGGAAACATCTCACATTTGCTCTTTATAAGCTCTACTAAGGAGCTGCTTCTTTATTTGAGTTCTTTCACTTACTAGCTTTCATAGAAATGCTATGACAATTTAATAGTGTTTTTCCATATGATGAATGCTTAGCAGAGTATCAGGAATATAGCATATGTGCCAAAATATTAACTACTACTACTGCTGCTGCAACTACTAACATCACTAGTAAGTAGTCCCATTATTACTAAACCATCACTAAGAACCCCAAAGCAGGACCTGCATCCATCAACTTTGGGGCAAGAGGGGAAATAGGACCTGAGTGTTGGGGGATGGGGGAGTCCCAGGAAGCTATGGGTTTTGCAGCAGAAGAGAAAGAGCAACCCTAGTATAAAAGCAAAGAGGGACAGGGAGTCACACAGCTGCTCAGCTGAAGATGTGGGCAAATTGGGCTTGAGTTGGGGAGGAAGAAAAACAAACAAAAAGCCGATACCATAGGAAAATCACTGGAAAGATTAAAGTAAGTAACTAGAATGACAAAGATATAAAAAAATTAATGTATGAATTTATATTGCCAAATTATGAACAGAATCTGTGTGTCAAACAATCTTATGTTATAACTGTGACCCCTCCTTTGAGATGAGGATGTCATTGTCAATTCTTGAGGGTTCAGTACACTTTGGGTTTAAACTAAATGTATAAATCTCTTTCTTCAATATGGTGGATTAACCAGGTTTTTAGCATTTTAAACTAGCTTTTTGTTTTGCAGTTTTAAAATGATAACACGAAGATACTAGTAATATCAGTAATATGTAATTATCTTGCTTTCTTACTTTGGGTTAAGAAGTAAGAGTAGAGAAAATAATGAGCTTTACATTAAAAAAGAGGGTGGGTAAGATATGTTGGAGCTGGGTACATGTCCATGATCCCAGAATTCTAGAATCCAATAAATCATTCACTTACTTAACAAACACTGGGGTGAACACTGGGAAATACAGATAAGAATGAGTCTTAAAGCCCTTGCCTGTAAAGAGTTTATGGCCTGGTGAATAATGAAACATGTACAAACAATTACAATATGATGTGGGAAATAGAGGATCAAATAACATGCTATGGGAACCCAGAAAAAAATGCCTAACCTGCACTGGGTGGTCATTGAAGACTTCCAGAGTAAGAATGTGGGCTGAATCACCTGAACAGGAATTTTCAGGGTGGATTTAGAGGTTGAGGGTTGTAGGGGTGGATGGGGATGGATTTTTAGGTTAGAAAGCTGTCTGTAGTGAGTGCGTTACCTTCAGAGAATAGGTATTTCAGTGTGGCTGCACAAAGTGGAAATGGCAGAGGATGTGGCTAGGCAGCAGCTGGATCACAAGTGGATTTTTATGCCTCCATGACAAGTTTGGACTTACCCTATATGTGGGGAAACACTTTGATCAGATGACATTTTATTTTATTATTTTTTTAAGATTTTGTGTGTGTGTGTGTGTGAGAGAGAGAGAGAGAGAGAGAGAGAGAGAGAGAGAATGAGCGGGGCTGAGGGGCAAAGGGAGAGGGAGGCTGAGCAGGGAGCTTAATGCAGGGCTCCATCCCAGGACCCTGAAATCATGACCTGAGCTGAAGTCAGATGCTCAACAAACTAAGCCACCCAGGTGCATTTTAGACAGACGCTCTGGCACTGATGTGGAGACTAGATTGAAGGTTTTGAGGCTGAAGATGGGGACTTGAAGCAAGAGGCTATTTCACCAAGTAGGTGGGAGTCACAGGGCTTAAACTGAGTTAGTGATAGTGGGAATAGAGAGGAGGGGAAGGGAGAGGACTTGAGATGTATTGTGGGTGGTGATGGTGGGTGCCGGGGATGGAGAAGGGAATCTTTGATTATGTTCTGAATTCTCTTAGGCACTAGGTAGACGGGGATGCCAATCACCAATTTAGAGGATCCAAGGCAGGTAAGGGTGAGGGGCATTCTTTGAAATATACTGCATTCTTTGATAAAGACCCATAAAAAGATTGGGTAAAATGCTTGCTCCATGCCTCACAATTTCTCATCTCCTAGACTTTGTGCACTGGGAATGCCATCCCTCACGCTTCTGCAAATTCAAGAGGTATATATTCTTCTAGGTCCAACACAAATTCCAACATTTTCAGAAAGCTTTCTCCAATTCTTTACCAGACAAAAGTAATCTATTCACTGATTCACTAATATAGCTCTTTTCTTCTGAGAAGCAGCACAGGATTGTTTTAAGAATGTGGGTTCTGGAGCCAGACTGTGTAGGTTTAATTTTGCCTCTACCACATCTGAGTTGTGTGATCTAACCACTCTCTGCTACCATTTTCTCATCTGTAAAAAGGAGGTAATAGTAGCACCTACCTTGCAAGCTTATTTGAGTATTAAACAAGTACACTTAGATAAAGCAATTCAAACAGTGTCACGCACATAGTAAGTGCTCAATAAATACTGGCTGTTATTGTCCTACCTCTTCTGGTACTAAACCCTTCCTACATTGTATTGCAGTTACTTATTGTAAATGTCCTTGATGAGACTGTCAACTCTTTGAAAGTAGAAGTCATCTTTTGAATTTCTTTCAGCAACAATCATAATGCCTAACACAACAGATATTTATTGATCCACTGAACTATTCTGATTACAGATATATTTTGACTACAGAGTTTTCTTGTTTAGGATAAGCCATACCTTTCAAGCTATTTTTTCCTGGCGCTTAAAGCATCAGCCTAGTGTTTTAAACAATTTGAGAGCTTATAGTTATGGTTAAGATATGTTGTCATTCATATTTATGGTTTCCTTGCTGCTGAATATTTGGTCAGTAATGCAACCACCAATTATTTCATTTTTCTAGTGGGAAACATGATCTTCTTTATGACTTGATCTCCAGAAATGGTGAAAATTGAGGACTATTTGTGCTTTTCCAAAGAATATTTACATACATTATCTCAGATCTCATAATTTCTTAGTTTTTCTACCTATCTCACTGGTACAAAGAGGGACTTGTTACACAACTGTCTATCCACATAATAATTCTGTGGTCTAATAATTCTAGACCATATTTTCCCAATTTAATGGTGAGTATATATATCTGAGTCTGTATATCTGGCCTGTAATTTTCTTTTTTTGTAGTGTCCTTGTCTGGCTGCAGTATTGGGGTAATGCTAGTCTTATAAAATGAGTTTGGAAGTGCTCCTTCTTATTCATTTTTTTTGGAAGAGTCTTAGAAGGATTGGTAATAATTATTCTTTCAGTATATGGTAGAATTTGCCAGTGAACCCATCTAGTCCTGGGCTTTTATTTGTTGGAGGAAATTTTCATTACTGATTCAATCTCTTTGCTCAGTATTGGTCTGTTCAAATTTTCTATTACTTCATGGTCCAGTCTTGATAAGTTGTATGTTTCTAGGAATTTATCCATTTCTTCTAAGTCATCTAATTCTTTGGTGTATAATTGTTCATAGTAGTCTCTTATGATTCTTTGTATTTCTGTGGCATTAGTTATAATGTCTCCTCTTTCATTTATAATTTTATTAATTTGAGTTAACTCTCTTTTTTCTTAGTCTAGCTAAAGGTTTGTCAATATCGTTCTTTTAAAAAAACTAACTCTTAGTTTTGTTGATTTTCTATTGCCTTACTAGTTTCTATTTCACTTATTTCTGCTCTAATCTTTATTTCCTTCCTTCTACTGATGTTGGGCTTAATTTGTTCTTTATCTAACTCCTGGAGGTGTAAGGTTAGGTTGTTTATTTGAGATAGTTTTTTTTTAATTTTATTTTTATTTTTTCAAATTTTTATTCAACTTCTAGTTAGTTAACATATAGTGTAATATTGGTTTCAGGAGTAGAATTTAGTGATTATCACTTACATACAACCCCAGTGCTCATCATAACAAGTGCCCTCTTTAATACCCATCACCCAATTGCCCATCCCCCACCTATCTCCCTCCATCAACCCTCAGTTTGTTCTCTGTCATTAAGTCTCTTATGGTTTACTTTCTTCTATTTTTTCCTTCCCATATATTCATCTGTTTTGTTTCTTAAATTCCACATATGAGTGAGGTCATATGGTATTTGTCTTTCTCTGACTGACTTATTTCACTTAGCATAATACATTCTAGCTTCACCCATGTTGTTGCAAATGGCAATGTTTCATTCTTTTTGATGGCTGAGTAATATTACACACACACACACACACACACACACACAGACAGACACACACACACATCAGTGGACATTTGGGCTCTTTCCATAGTTTGGCTATTGTTGATAATGCTGCTATAAACATCAGGGTGCATGTACCCCTTCAAATCCATATTTTTTTATCCTTTGGGTAAATACCTAGTAGTGCAATTGCTGAATCGTAGGGTAGTTCTAACTTTGTGTAATTTTAAGGAGGTAGTTCTAAATTTCATGAGGAACCTCCATACTGTTTTCCAGAGAGGCTGCACCAGTTTGCATTCCCGCCAACACTGTAAGAGGGTTCCACTTTCTCTGCGTCCTCACCAACATCTGTTGTTTCCTGTGTTGTTAATTTTAGCCATTCTGACAGGTGTGAGGTGGTATCTCATCGTGGTTTTGATTTGTATTTCCCTGATGCTGAGTGATGTTGAGCATCTTTTCATGTGTCTGGTATCCATGTGTATGTCTTTTTTGGAAAAATGTCTATTCATGTCTTTGGCCCATTTCTTAACAGGATTGTTTTTAGGGTGTTAAGTTTTGTAAGTTCTTTATAGATTTTGGATACTAACCCTTTATCAGATACGTCATTCGCAAATATCTTCTCCCATTCTGTACACAGCCTTTTGGTTTTGTGGATTGTTTCCTTCACTGTGCAGAAGGTTTTTATCTTGATGAAGTCCCAATAGTTCATTTTTGCTTTGTTTCACTTGCCTCCAGCAACGTGTCTTGTAAGAAGTTGCTATG
The DNA here is from genome assembly GCF_003265705.2 of Callorhinus ursinus. Lineage (NCBI taxonomy): Eukaryota > Metazoa > Chordata > Mammalia > Carnivora > Otariidae > Callorhinus > Callorhinus ursinus. Next base: position 19,297,986 of record NW_027397074.1, on the reverse strand, counting down.
GCCAAGGTCAAAGGGGTTGCTGCCTGTGTTCTCCTCTAGGATTTTGATGGCTTCCTGTCTCTCATTTAGGTCTTTCATCCATTTTGAATTTGTTTTTGTGTATGGTGTAAGAAAGTGGTTCAGTTTCATTTTTCTGCATGTTGCTGTCCAGTTTTCCCAACAGTATTTGTTGAAGAGACTTTCTTTTTTCCATTGGATATTCTTTCCTGCTTTGTCAAAGATTAGTTGGTCATAAAGTTGGGGGTCTATTTCTGGATTCTCTATTCTTTTCCATTGATCAGTGTGTCTATTTTTGTGCCAGTACTATACTCTCTTGATGATGACAGCTTTGTAATAGAGCTTGAAGTCCGGAATTGTGATGCCTCCAGCTTTGTTTTTCTTTTTCAGGATTGTTTTGGCTATTCAGATCTTGTGGTTCCATGCAAATCTTAGGATTGTTTGTTCCAGCTCTGTGACAAATGCTAGTGGTATTTTGATAGGGATTGCATTAAATGTGTAGATTGCTTTGGACAGTATAGATATTTTAACAATGTTTGTTCTTCCAATCCATGAGTATGGAATGCTTTTCCATTTCTTTGTGTCCTCTTCAATTTCTTTCATAAGTTTTTTTACAGTTTTCAGAGTACAGATCTTTTACCTCTTTGGTTAGGTTTATTCCTAGGTATCTTACAGTTTCTGATGCAATTGTAAATGGGATCAATTCCTTGATTTCTTTTTCTGCTGCTTCATTATCGGTGTATAGAAATGCAACAGATTTCTGTACATTGATTTTATGTCCTGCGACTTTACTGAATTCATGTATTAGTTCTAGCAATTGTTTGGTGGAGTCTTTCGGGTTTTCTACATAACGTACCATGTCATCTGCAAATAATGAAAGTGTGACTTCTTCCTTGCTGATTTGGATGCCTTTTATTTCTTTTTGTTGTCTGATTGCTGAGGTTGAGACTTGCAATACTATGTTAAGTAGTAATGGTGAGAGTGGACACCCCTGCTTTGTTCCTGATCATAGAGGAAAAGCTCTCAGTTTTTCCCCTTTGAGGATGATACTAGCTGTGGGTATTTCATATATGGCCTTTATGATACTGAGGTATATTCTATCTATCCCTACTTTGTTGAGGGTTTTTTTTTATCAAGAATTTTTTAAAATTAATTGTCAAATGCTTTTTCTGCATCGATTGACAGGATTATATAGTTCTTATCCTTTCTTTTATTAACATGGTATATCCCATTGATCGATTTGTGAATATTGAACCACCCCTGCAGTCCATGAATAAATCCCACTTGATCATGGTGAATAATTCTTTTAATGTACAGTTGAATTCAATTTGCTAGTATCTTGTTGAGAATTTTTGCATCCATGTTCATCAGGTATATTGGCCTGTAAGCCTCCTTTTTAGTGGGGTCTTTGGTTTTGAAATCAAGTAATGTTGGAGGTAGTTTTTTTCTTAATGTAGGTGTTTATCACTATAAATTTCCCTCTTAGAACTGCTTTGGTGCATCCCATAAGTTTTGGTAAGTTGTGTTTCCATTTTCATTTGTCTCAAGATATTTTTTTATTTCCCTTTGATTTCTTCTTTGACCCATTAGTTGTTTAGTGTGTGATGTTTAATTTCTATGTATTTGTGAACTTTCCAATTTTCTTCTTGTTATTAATTTTGAGTTTCATACTATTGTGGTCAGAAAAGATACTTGAAAAAAAAGAAAAGAAAAGATACTTGATATGATTTCAGTCTTCCTACTTTGGTTAAGACTTGTTTTATGGAGAGAAGGTTAGTAGTTAGAGAAGACAGACTAGTGCAAGGGGACTGAAAACTAAACAAGCAGCAGGAACTTGTATACAGATGAATCCATATACAGAGTTGGTAGAAGAGAATATCTGCAGTCAGGAATGAGCTATGGTGGGGTGCCTGGGTGGCTCAGTCATTAAGCATCTGCCTTCGGCTCAGGTCATGATCCCGGGGTCCTAGGATCGAGCCCCTCATCGGGCTCCCTGCTCTGCGGGAAACCTGCTTCTCCCTCTCCCACTCCCTGCTGTGTTCCCTCTCTCGCTGTCTCTCTCTGTCAAATAAATAAATAAAATCTTTAAAAAACAAAGAAACCAAACTTTCTATTTAAAAAAAAAAAAAGAAATGAGCTATGGAGACTCAGAAGTCAACCCAGGGTGGAGGAGGAGGAGCAAGATGGTGGAGGAGTAGGAGACCTAAATTTCATCTGGTCCCAGGAATTCAGCCACATAGGTATCAAACCATTCGGAACACCTACGAACTCAACAGGAGACCGAAGAAAAGAATGGCAACTCTCTGAACAGAAAAGTGACCACTTTTTGGAAGATAGGATGTGCAGAGAAGTGAATCCGAGGGATATACGGGAAGACAGATGGCATGGGGAGGGAGCCTTCGTCAGCTGCTACCGGCAAGTGATAGAGCAGCGGAGCACAAAATCGGAACTTTTAGAAGTCTGCTCCACTGAGGGACATTGCTCCAGTGACTAAGTGGGGGATGGAACCCTCGCCGGGACACTGGTTTCAGGACCCTCGGGGTCACAGAAAGACCAGTGGTGCCTGAGTACGGCAGAGCTCCCAGGTATCAGAGCAGAGAAGCCGGCTACAAAGACAGAACCAAGGAGTGGGCTTTTAGCTCGGGGTGGCCATAAACCGTGATCTGTGGCACAGTTGGGCCACTGCTCTTCCAGCAGGGACCCAAAAAGGGCAGATCCGGGGAGACTCCCCTTCCTGCCCTGGGAGGAGCGGCATGGGAGCTCACAGCAGGAATCTGCTGGGTTTGGAGACTCCAAATGGGGTCATGTGCCAGAGATAGAACAGCTTATCATAGGCTCGGTGAGCACAGAGTGCAGCCAGAGACCGGGGAGATGGGAGTGATTGACTGCTTTTCTCTGGGGACTCACTGAGGAGTGGCTCCCAATCTCTTGGCTCCTCCAGAGTGGAGATTGGGAGGCTGCCATTTTCATTCTCGTCCTCCAAAGCTGTATGGAAAGCTTGCAGAGAACAAAAGCTACGGAGAGCAAACCCAAGCAGATTACTTAGCCTGGCCCCCGGCAAGGGTGGGGCAATTCTGCCTCTGGCAAAGACATTTGAGAACCACAGCAACAGGCCCCACCCCCAGAAGATCTGCAAGAACAGCCAGACAAGACCCAAGTTTACTGATCAATGAGATCAGCAGAATGCCAGCACTAGGGGAATGCCATGATTCTTTAGTCTTTCAAAGTTAATTTTTTAAATTTTTATTCTTTTTCTTTTCCTATTTTTTTGAATTTTTTTCCCTTTTTCAACCAACATCTTACCAATCCCTTTTTAAAATTTTTTTTTATTTTTCATTTTTAGAGTCATACTCTATCCCTTCATAGTAGTTAACCTTATTTTTGGTATATATGTAAGTTGTTCTCTCTTTAAAATTTTGGGATACAGTTGCTTCTAAGAGACCAAAATATACCCTAAATCTCTAGGTGTATGGCTCTGTTGTAGTCTCCTCCCTGATCACATTCTCTCCCCCCCTTTTTTTTAATTTCTCTTCTTTCTTTTTCAACCAAGTTCTTGTCTTATCAATTCCTTTTGTAAAATCTTTTATAATTTTCATCGTTACAGTCATATTCCATTCTTTCATTGTATTTACCCTTATTTTTGTACATATATAAGGTTTTCTTTCTTTAAAATTTTGAGAGGCAGTTTCTTCTAACAGACCAAAATATGCCCCAAATCTGGTGTGTGGCACTGATGTATTCACCAACCTGATCATATTTGATCATATTCTTTCTTTTTAATCTTTTTCTTTCTTTCCCTTTCTTTTCCCCCGATTTCAGGTCTCTTCAGATTGGTTTAGTGTATATTTTTCTGGGGTCATTCTTACCCTGTTAGCATTTTGTTCTCTCATTCATCTATTCTCCTCTGGACAAAATGACAAGATGGAAAAAAATCACCTCAAGGAAAAGAACAAGAGGCAATACCGACTGCCAGGGACCTACTCAATATGGATATTAGTATGATGTCGGACCTAGAGTTCAGAATCATGACTTTAAAGATACTAGCTGGGCTTGAAAAAAGCGTGGAAGATATTAGAGACACCCTTTCTGGAGAAATAAAAGAACTAAAATCTAACCAAGTCAAAATCAAAAAGGCTATTAATGAGGTGCAATCAAAAATGGAGGCTCTAATGGCTAGGATAAATGAGGCAGAAGAGAGAATTAGTGATATAGAAGACCAAATGATGGAAAATAAAGAGGCTGAGAAAGAGAGAGAAACAACTACAGGATCACGAGGGCAGAATTCGAGAGATAAATGATACGATAAGACGAAACAAATTTAGAATAATTGGGATCCCAGAAGAAGAAGAAAGAGAGAGAGGGGCAGAAGGTATATTGGAGCAAATTATAGCAGAGAACTTCCCTAATGTGGGGAAGGAAACAGGCATCAAAGTCCAGGAGGCACAAAGAATCCCCCTCAAAATCAATAAAAATAGGTCAACACCCTGACATCTAATAGTAAAACTTACGAGTCTCAGAGACAAAGAGAAAATCCTGAAAGCAGCTCGGGAGAAGAGATATGTAACCTACAATGGTAGAAACATTAGATTGGCAACAGATCTATCCACAGAGACCTGGCAGGCCAGAAAGGACTGGCATGATATCTTCAGAGCACTAAACGAGAAAAATATGCAGCCTAGAATACTATATCCAGCTAGGCTGTCATTGAAAATAGAAGGAAAGATAAAAAGCTTCCAGGACAAACAAAAACTAAAGGAATTTGCAAACACGAAATCAGCCCTCCAAGAAATATTGAAAGGGGTCCTCTAAGCAAAGAGAGAGGCTAAAAGTAACATAGACCAGAAAGGAACACAGACAATATACAGTAACAGTCACCTTACAGGCAATAAAATGGCACTAAATTCATATCTTTCAATAGTTACCCTGAATGTAAATGGGCTAAATGCCCCAATCAAAAGACACAGGCTATCAGATTGGATAAAAAAATAAGACCCATCAATATGCTGTCTGCAAGAGACTCATTTTAGACCCAATGACACCCCCACATTGAAAGTGAGGGGGTGGAAAACCATTTACCATGCTAATGGACACCAAAAGAAAGCTGCGGTGGCAATCCTTGCATCAGACAAATTTGATTTTAAACCAAAGACTATAATAAGAAATGAGGAAGGACACTATACCATACTTAAAGGGTCTATCCAACAAGAAGATCTAACAACTGTAAATATCTATGCCCCTAACATGGGAGCAGCCAATTACATAAGGCAATTAATAACAAAATCAAAGAAAAACATCGACAACAATACAATAATAGTAGGGGACTTTAACACCCCCCTCCACTGAAATGGACAGATCATCTAAGCAAAAGATCAACAAGGAAATAAAGACTTTATTTTTTTTTTTAAGATTTTATTTATTTATTTGACAGAGAGAGACACAGTGAGAGAGGGAACACAAGCAGGAGGAGTGGGAGAGGGAGAAGCGAAGCAGGCTTCCCGCGGAGCAGGGAGCCCGATGCGGGGCTCGATCCCAAGACCCTGGGATCATGACCTGAGCCGAAGGCAGACGCTTAACGACTGAGCCACCCAGGCGCCCCGGAAATAAAGACTTTAAATGACACACTGGACCAAATGGACTTCACAAATATATTCAGAACATTCCATCCCAAAGCAACAGAATACACATTCTTCTCTAGTGCCCATGGAACATTCTCCAGAATTGATCACATCCTAGGTCACAAATCAGGTCTCAACTGGTACCAAAGACTGGGATCATTTCCTGCATATTTTTGGACCACAATGCTTTGAAACTAGAACTCAATCACAAGAGGAAAGTTGGAAAGAACTCAAATACATGGATGCTAAAGAGCATCCTACTAAAGAATGAATGGGTCAACCAGGAAATTAAAGAAGAATTAAAAAACTCATGGAAACCAATGAAAATGAAAACACAACTGTTCAAAATCTTTGGGATGCAGCAGGCAGTCCTGAGAGGAAAGTATATAGCAATACAAGCCTTTCTCAAGAAACAAGAAAGGTCTCAAATACACAACCTAACCCTACACTAAAGGAGCTGGAGAAAGAACAGCAAATAAAGCCTAAACCCAGCAGGAGAAGAGAAATCATAAAGATCAGAGCAGAAATCAATGAAATAGAAACCAGAAAAACAGTAGAGCAGATCAACGAACCTAGGAGCTGGTTCTTGGAAAGAATTAACAAGATTGATAAACCCCTGGCCAGACTTATCCAAAAGAAAAGAGAAATGACCCAAATCAACACAATCATGAATGAAAGAGGAGAGATCACAACCAACACCAAAGAAATACAAACAATTATAAGAAAATATTATGAGTAACTATATGTCAGCAAATTAGATAATCTGGAAGAAATGGATGCATTCCTAGAGATGTATCAACTACCAAAACTGAACCAGGAATAGAAAACCTGAACAGACCCATAACCACTAAGGAAATAGAAGCAGTCATCAAAAATCTCCCAACAAACAAAAGCCCAGGGCCAGATGGCTTCCCACGGGAATTCTACCAAACATCTAAAGAAGAATTAATACCCATTCTTCTAAAACTGTTCCAAAAAATAGAAATGAAAAGAAAACTTCCAAACTCATTTTATGAGGCCACCATTACCTTGATCCCAAAACCAGACAAAGACCCCATCAAAAAGGAGAATTACACACCAATATCCCTGATGAACATGGATGCAAAAATTCTCACCAAATACTAGCCAATGGGATCCAAGAGTACATTAAAGGAATCATTCACCACAACCATGTGGGGTTTATTCCTGGGTTACAAGTTTGGTTCAACATCTGCAAATCAATCAATGTGATACAATACATTAAAAAGAGAAATAACAAGAACCATATGATCCTCTCAATAGATGCAGAAAAAGCATTTTGATAAAGTACAGAATCCTTTCTTGATCAAAACTCTTCAGAGTATAGGAATAGAGGGTACATACCTCAATATCATAAAAGCTGTGAAAAACCCACAGGGAATATCAATCTCAATGGGGAAAAACTGAGAGCTTTCCCCCTAAGGTCTGGAACACGGCAGGGATGTCCACTATCACCACGGCTATTCAACATAGTACTAGAAGTCCTAGCCACAGCAATCAGACAACAAAAAGAAATAAAAGGCATCTGAATCGGCAAAGAAGAAGTCAAACTCTCACTCTTTGCAGATGATATGATACTCTATGACACTCTATGCAGATGATATGATACTTGTGGAAAACCCAAAAGACTCCACCCCAAAACTGCTAGAACTCATACAGGAATTCAGTAAAGTGGCAGGATATAAAATCAATGCACAGAAATCAGTGGCATTTCTATACACCAACAACAAGACAGAAGAAAGAGAAATGAAGGAGTCGATCCCATTTACAATTGAACCCAAAACCATAAGATACCTAGGAATAAATCTAACCAAAGAGGCAAAGAATCTTTACTCAGAAAACTATAGAATACTCATGAAAGAAATTGAAGAAGACACAAAGAAATGGAAAAACGTTCCATGCTCATGGACTGGAAGAACAAATATTGTGAAGATGTCAATACTACCTAAGGCAATCTACACATTTAATGCAATCCCTATCAAAATACCATCAGCTTTTTTCAAAGAAATGGAACAAATAATCCTAAAATTTGTATGGAACCAGAAGAGACCCCGAATAGCCAGAGGAATGTTGAAAAAGAAAAGCAAAGCTGGTGGCATCACAATTCCGGACTTCCAGCTCTATTACAAAGCTGTCATCATCAAGACAGTATGGTACTGGCACAAAAACAGACACATAGATCAATGGAACAGAATAGAGAGCCCAGAAATGGACCCTCAACTCTACGGTCAACTAATCTTCGACAAAGCAGGAAAGAATGTCCAATGGAAAAAAAGACAGTCTCTTCAACAAATGGTGTTGGGAAAATTGGACAGCTACATGCAGAAGAATGAAACTGGACCATTTCCTTACACCACACACAAAAACAGACTCAAAATGGCTGAAAGACCTAACTGAGACAGGAGTCCATCAAAATCCTAGAGGAGAACACAGGCAGCAACCTCTTCGACCTCAGCTGCAGCAACTTCTTCCTAGAAACATCGCCAAAGGCAAGGGAAGCAAGGGCAACAATGAACTATTGGGACTTCATCAAGATAAAAAGCTTTTGTACAGCAAAGGAAACAGTCCACAAAACCAAAAGACAACCGACAGAATGGGAGAAGATATTTGCAAATGACATATCAGATAAAGGGCTAGTATCCAAAATGTATAAAGAACTTATCAAACTCAACACCCAAAGAACAAATAATCCAATCAAGAAATGGGCAGAAGACATGAACAGAGATTTCTGCAAAGAAGACATCCAAATGGCAAACAGACATATGAAAAAGTGCTCAGCATCACTCAGCATCAGGGAAATCCAAATCAAAACCTCAATGAGATACCACCTCACACCAGTCAGAATGGCTAAAATTAACAAGTTAGGAAACGACAGATGTTGGCAAGGATGTGGAGAAAGGGTGATGGGAATGTAAGCTGGTGGCAGCCACTCTAGAAAACAGTTTGGAGGTTCCTCATAAAGTTGAAAATAGAGCTACCACACGATCCAGCAATTGCACTACTGGGTATTTACCCCAAAGATACAAATGTAGTGATCTGAAGGGGTACATGCACCCCAATGTTTATAGCAGCAATGTCCACAATAGCCAAACTCTGGAAAGAGCCTAGATGTCCATCAACAGATGAATGGATAAAGAAGATGTGGTATATATATATACACAATGGAATATTATGCAGCCATCAAAAAAATGAAATCTTGCCATTTGCAACGACGTGGATGGAACTAGAGGGTATTATGCTGAGCGAAATAAGTCAATCAGAGAAAGACCTGTATCATATGATCTCACTGATATGAGGAATTCTTAATCTCAGGAAACAAACTGAGGGTTGCTGGAGTGGTGGGTGTGGGAGGGATGGGGTGGCTGGGTGATAGACATTGGGGAAGGTATGCGCTATGGTGAGCGCTGTGAATTGTGTAAGACTGTTGAATCACAGACCTGTACCTCTGAAATAAATAATACCTTATATGTTAAAAAAAATAAAGAAGATAGTAGGAAGGGAAAAATGAAGGGGGGGAAATTGGAGGGGGAGATGAACCGTGAGAGACTATGGACTCTGGGAAACAAACTGAGGGTTCTAGAGGGGAGGGGGGTGGGGGGATGGGTTAGCCTGGTGATGGGCACGTATTGAATGGAGCACTGGGTGTTATACGCAAACAATGAATCATGGAACACTACATCAAAAACTAATGATATAATGTATGGTGATTATCATAACATAATAAAATAAAATTTAAAAAAATGAGCTATGGAGGTTAATGTTAACAAAAAAAAAGAGACTTGTTTTATGATCTAACATATGGTTTATCCTGGAGAATGATCTCTGTGTATTTGAGCAAAATGTGTATCAGCTGTTGGACAGAATCTTCTGTATATATTAGTTAGGTCCATTTGGTCTAAAGTATAGTTCAGGTTTATTATTTTCTGACTTTCTTTCTGTGTGATCTATCTATCCTATTGTTGAGAGTGGGGTACTGAAATCCCTGACTATTATTGTATTGCTATTTTTGCCTACAGATCTGTTAAGAATTGTTTATTTAGATGCTTCTAAACTGGGTATGTTTCTATTTTAAATTGTACATCCTCTTAATGAATTGACCACTTTATCATTATATAATGACCTTCTCTGTCTCTGTTACAGCTTTTGACTTGAAATTATTTTGTCTAAGTAAGCTACCCCTGATATAAGTAAAGCTACCTCTCTTTTGGTTTACATTTGCATTGAATATTTTTTTTCATCCATTCACTTTCAGCCTATGAGTGTTGTTAAAGTTTAAGTGAGTCTCTTGTAGGCAGCATACAGTTGGGTCTTGGTTTTTGTTCATTTGTTTAAATCCATTAAGGTACTCTATATCTTTTAATTGGAGAATTTAAGCATTTACATTTGGAATAATTTTTGATAGATAAGGAGTTACTATCATCATTTTGTTATCTGCTTTCTGATTGTTTTGTTGCACCTTTGTTCCTTTCTTCCTCTCTTGCTGTCTTTCTCTGTGAATTGATGATTTTTTGTAGTAGTATGCTTTGATTCATTTTCTTTATCATTTGTAATTCTATTATGTTTATTTACTTTGTGATTACCATAGTGTTTTCATGATACATCTTACAGTTACAGTGCTCTATTTTAAGCTGACAGCTTAGCTTCAATTGCATAAAAAAGTTCTACATATTTAGTTGCCACTACTTGATTTTATGTTGTTGATGTCATAATTTACATCTTTTTATATTATATATCCATTAACAAAATATTGTAGCTATAGTTATCTCAGTAGCTTTCTCTTTTAATCTGTATTCTAGGGTTTGAAGTGATTTATACACTACCATTATCAGAGTATTAGAAAGTCTTTACCTTTGTTTCTTTTTAAAAAAATTTTTTTATTGTTATGTTAATCACCATACATTACATCATTAGTTCTTGATGTTTTACCTTTGTTTCTGGAGGACAACTTTGCCATGTAAAGTATTCTTGGTTGGCAGTTTTTTTCTTTGAATACTTTGAGTATATTATCCCACTCTCTTCTGGCCTGCAAGATTTCTGCTGAGAAATCTGCTGATGACTTTATTGGGGTTCTCTTATATGGGGTGAATCTTTTTTCCCCGGCTGCTTTCGAAATTCTCTCTTTGTCTTTGGTTTTTGAGAGTTTTTTGTTTTGTTTGTTTTGTTTTGTTTAAATAATGTATCTCAGTAAAGATCTTTGGGTTGAACCTGTTTGGGGATCTTTGAGTTTCAAGTACCTGGATGGCTCTAAATGTCTCTTAGGTCCTCTGCCATTTTAGGTTTTCAGGCTTTTTTTTCCCCCCCTAGCTTCTCCTCCTCTGTCATGCTGTATCAACCACCAAAGTGTGTCAGCCAAGAACTACAGTCTCAAGCCTACATCCAGACCCCTGTGTGTCTGTTTGTAGGGTCACATGAAGCCAGGCATCTGAATATGGCTGTAGAGGCACAGACTTTCCCCTAAGGTCTGAGGAAAACCACCCAAGAGCAGGGGAAACTGAGGCTGAAGTCTACATGCAGGAGGTCTTGAAGAGCATTCAGATACATGGAAACCAACAGAAAGGTATATGATGCTTGTTAAGCTGGAGCAGCTCAGATGATCTGTCTAGCTGTGGCCATCTCCTCTAGATTTAAGGGAGCTTCCTTTTCATGGTCTCATTTTCTGCAGGAAGCAGCTTTTCTAGAGATAAGCCTCTGAAGGTGGTGCTGGGGCAATGATCATAGGTATTTGGTGCCAACCATCATTTTCTGATGTTCCATGCATTCTTCAGAAACTCTTTTTTCTACTACCTAAAGCTGCCATATTTTCCTATGAGGTGGAAACTTCTTTCTCCCTTCCTTCCTTCCTCCTTCTTTCCTTTCCTTTCCTTTCCTTTCTCCCTTCCTTTCCTTTCCTTTTTCCTTCTTTCCTTCCTTTCTTCCTTCGTAACTTCCTTCCTTCATCAGAGAGAGAGAGAAAAAGAGTGCACAAGCAGGGAGAGCGGCAGGCAGAGGGAGAAGCAGGCTCCCTGCTGAGCAAGGAGCCTGACGTGGGACAAGTGGAAACTATTTTCTACCCATTCTTAATAGAAATATGTATGAAGAGAGGGTAAATAGGTTCTAATTCTGGATATATTTACCTGAGATTTAGTCTATCTATTTAGAGTCTCTCTTTTGATGGCCTTTCTCTTTTGCTTTGTCCTTGACAATCTGGGGGGATAGTTGAGGTCACTAAATAAATAATTTCCAGGTAAATGAATTGTTATGTCTCTGATATTGCTATCAGAGTATTTTTGCCAATGTTTTTCTAGGGATATACATCAAATTTTTATGTTTTTAAGAGCATCTCTGGATTCTTTAAAAGTAAATACTATTTAACACTATCAACACCTTCATCTTTCTCTTCACTCCTTTTGAAGTTTTTAACTTCAAAAAAACTAACCTCTATAGGTTAGTGACACTGATATCATTTTTAAAAATGCCCTGAGATGTAGCTTATTCTGGCAAGTAGATTAATTATGTTTACTTTAGTAAAATACACTTTAAATTTCATCTTCTTCCTTTCCTGTTTTCCTTATTCCTTCTTCCATGTCCCTTCTATTAGCACTTATGTTCCTTAGACTCAACTTCTTCCCTCCCTTTCCTTCATCCATTATTTAGCTAGCACTTACTATATTCTAGGTGCTCCCTCCATGAACTTACCCTCTAGTAGGAAGGGCAAAGTGTGCACAAATTCCATAATGAAATCCATATGTGTTTCAATGCTATAGGAGTTACAAATTGTGTCACACTTTCATGAGGAGAGACAATCCTATGATCTTATGATCACTCTTAAGTGATCATAATAGAGATTAATGTCTTATAGACCAAGTTTCTAAAAAACACAGTTGGTAACTATCAGAAAAAGGATGGTCTAGGTTGGAAAGGCAGGGTGAAGGCAAAACCTGGAGGGCCTTGAAGGTCAGACTAAGAACTGGATACCATCAGCATATCCATTCTGTGCTTAGGATGAGCCTAATATTGTGCTGGGACATGGCCAGCTTTGGGAAACAGCCATTGAGTTAATTTGAAGGGGGAAAAGGCAGAATGTAGACTGAAGCCAGAGCAGAATGGTAGGTACTATATTTTTTTGACCAGTCAGTCCCTGACTACATGACCCGATGGGCAGAGCAGCCTGTGGGAAGGTAAGCACAGTTGATCAAGGCCACACAGTCAGTGGGGAGCAGAAGCTACAGGGTGGGAGGCCAGAGTAGAGATTCAGGTGGATTCAGATAAGCTCAGAAGCCAGCCATATCTTTATATCTTTTGACTTTCCTCCTATTTCTTTCCTCTATGTTCACTGTCACTTTTGTTTCCTTCTGCTTTTCCTTCAATCATCCTTTTCTCCACTCTTCTTGCTTTTTTATTTTCCACATATCATTTTGCCCTGTCCTCTCTCCTCTTCAGTCACTCCCTGCCCAACATGAAAACCCTTTCTGCTCTATCTTCATCTGCCCTTTGACCAGCTCTGTCCCAGGTACTTTTTTTTTTCTTTTCCTCTGGCCCCTGAAATGGAAAGGCATTTTCCACTATTAGGTAGATGTATGCCTGCAGTTCTGGGGACGCTTCTGAAGTACCTTCCTGTCTCCTCCAAATCCTGCTCCGAAATTTCTGTAGACAGCCTCAGCTTCATTCTTAGCTTTAGTGGCTACTATTAGCATTCAGGTTTGGTTAACATCTGTGCTATACGAATTGTGAAATGCTCTTGGAGTGTGCCCCCTGGTTTCTGTAGCTTTTGCTAAATTGTTCTTGCTATTCTCCACTTATAATAAATGCAACTATGGACAATACCAGCTTGATTAACTTCAAAAAGCAGTGGTTCTCTACTGGGTAATTTTGTCCACGAGAGGACATTTGGCATTATCTGGAGACAATTTTGATTGTTACAATTGGGTATGTGTGATACTGCCATCTAATGGGTAGAGGTCAAGGATTCTGTGAAATATCCTTCAATGCACAAGACAGTCCCCCCAGACCCCCAAAAGAATTATACAACCCAATATATCAAAGGAGAAACCCTGATCCAAAGCTATCTACCTGGAAGCTTGTACCTAGGCTGAATATGGAAAAAAATAACAAAAGTATTCAAAGCCAAATTTAAATGTCAACCAATTAGGAAAAACAATGGGGGCATCTTGAGATGGCAATTAGTAAATGTGCCTGCTTTAATAACAACAAAAATAATTCTTTGTGCTCTACCTGATTTTTAATTATAAAAATTATATTCATTAGCTCTCCTGATTCATACCAACACCCCTGAGTTTGGTAAGGGAAGTAATTCGAATATTAAGAAACTGAGGCATAGAGAATAATATGACTCTCCTTAGGATCCTAGTCAAACAGATTTATGTATTTTCATCCAAAGCAAAAAACACAGGGCTGTTCATACAGCTTAACTAGAGCTATAATGGCAGAAAATAAGGGCAGGAACCAAAGCTGCTGTCACAAAGAAAGGACTCTCCCAGTCCTCTATTTGGTATTTAAAAATAGGAGAGAAAACTGCATAGCTTGAATCTGAGATAATGCTTGCCGCTTTGTGAATGTTCTTACAGTGCATCGCCTTCGAAACAAATTGGCCCTCGTCTACAAAGGTTTCTTTTTTGTACTCTCACAAACTCATTTTTAATGGCTTATGTGGCATCAGTTGTGCCCCTGAGCTGTAATGAAGCACTCTGCAAGTCACCACACGCAAGTCAGAAATGAATCTCACAGAGAGGAAAAATGCTGGCACGTTAATAGGTTTTAATGCAAGGTAAGCAAACCTATTGAGCCACTACCATGTGCTTTTTAAATCTAAATGTCATGAAATTTTCAGCAGTTTTCTCCTGCCTGCAAACCAGTTCTGGTCCAGAAACAGCCAAGTAGGGATCAGAAGGGAAAATTCTCAAATGTGCATAACTGCCCAGGAGCACACCTTGAGGAGTTTACAAGCACCATCCAGGCAAAACAAAGAAATAATTGATAGAGCACAAGGGAAACTGGCTTCGTAGGGCAGGCATCTGAAAAGCCTGTAAGTGCAGCAGACATCTTGCAATATATTTGATCCTATCTTCAATATCTTGGGTGGAGAAGGGGTGTTGAAATCGGAGAGTCTCTGTTATATGGGTTTTTCCCTTAGGTTTTTATTTAAGTGGAAAAGCAGTGTTTGTATATTGCTCTTTATTGCACTGCTACTAGCCAATTTACTGAGGGAGATTTAATTGCTAAACATTCTATTTTAAACTTAATTTTGCACAATATCTTGGCAGCTTTTGATGCTTAACCATACAGAAAACAACAGTCTCTGAATATTAAAGTAAAACAAATTGTTTTTACAGTGGTGAGACTTTTTGTGTATGTGGGAGTCTGGAGGCATATTTTGAATTTTCTCCCTCCAGCTGGTGGGTGACCATGAAATACAGAGATAGATTCAAGGCCTCACCTTTAGGATCTTGGGGGCCATGGTTGCCGGTCCCACTTTCATCATGCTTCTCAATGCCCGGTGTGTTAACTGTTGTAATAACTATGGGGATGTTCCTCTTCTCTCTAATAAATGGAAAATGTGAATCTTGTCAGAGCACATCAGGTTCAATTAACATAAATTATAGAAATGTTGAGGCCCTGCACAAGAAATTTTAAAATTTAGCCATATTTTCAAGTTGACATTTAGACATCTCCACAAAGCTTACTATACATAAGGCATGACTGCAAGGGCTTTATTACTTTATTTAATCCTGTATTATATGAGGAAACTGAGGCACAGGGAGGTCAAGTAATTTGCCCAAGGTCACACAGCTCATAGGGGGCATAAGTAGAATCTGCAGACTGTTTCTAGAGCCTTTTGTGTACTTGTAACCATTCTACTACACTCCTCAGAGCAAGTGGCATGAATGTTTAATAGTGAACTGCAGTAATTTTAGAGCTCCTTTGCTGCATTTTCTTATATAGTCTTAGACCATAGCCAAAAGTTCTGCTATCCTCAGTCATAGTTGGGAGAGTCAGGATAGAGAATAAAATAAAGTTCAATGTGTCTTCCTAAGGCCTACCATATCATAAACTTGGGAGAGTGACCAGTAGTCCCAATGACTGATTCCCATCTTCTGGCCTTGGAAAGCAGAAGAAATAGGAGAAGGATGTGATTTGGAAGGTTGAGGTTCTCACACTCTGACGTGCTTATGAATCTCTCCCAGAGAACTTATTAAATGTGCGAATTGTTTTTTGTAGGTCATGGGTATGTCCAAATATTCTGAATTTTCATTAAACATTTAGGGATTGCAGATGCTGCTGGTCCATGGGCCATGTTTTGAGACAAGGATCTAGAATCAAGCAGCAGCAGCATCATCACCTGGAAGCTTGTTAGAAACACAGATTCTTTGGTTCTAGTCTAGGCCCACTGAATCAGAATTTATATTTTGACAAAATCTCCAGGTGATTTATATGTACTTTAAAAAAATGTAAAAATGTAACATTTTATTGTGCATGCAATACATGGTTTTAGAAATTAAAAAAAATGCAAATACACAGAGTGAAGATCACATATAAGACTACCCCCCAGAGGGGTTTACATTTTGATGTTTGTCCTTCAAGATTACATCTGGAGGTCTAATGCACAGCATAGTGATTATAGTCAACAATGTTATAAACAAAGTTTCCAGGAGTCTAGATCTTAATTGTTCTCAACACAAAATGATAATTATGAGACATGATAGAGGTGTTAACTAATGCTACAGTGGTTATCATATTGCAATATTGATTTATATGTACTTTAATTGTTTGAGAAACACTGGTCTAGGGTATTCTTCAATGATGAATATGGACATAAATCATTAAACACACCTGCAAATGAATTAGTTATGCTGGGAAGGGAGACAGATAATGTAAAGTTCTCATTACAAGTTCCATTAAGTCTTTCAAATATCTTTTTTCTTTGTGATCACTTCAATGGTTGAAAAGTCCTTGGAATGCCCCATTCAAAGCTCATTTGCAAGTTTGTACAATGTTTCATTTAAAAGGGGTTATTCATCTCAAGTTGTTTCTCCTTTAGAATCAGGTTATAGCCCAAACAACTTGAACATTTTGAATCCAGAAGAATTACAGGAATCTTCCCCATCAAAGTCTCCATTTCTGGATGGCGGGAATCCTAAATTCTGAGTCACCTGCAGACATGCTAAGGTGCTATCAGCTTGGATTGGGAATGGCCACCACCTTGCCCATCCAGAGATGGCTGTGGGCTTGCACTGAATACTGACCCTTCTCATACCCGTGCTCAGGCCCCTGTTGGGCCAAGGAATGCAGGTCTAACCTCGTATCTCAACATGACCAGTAGTTGCCAAAGTAGCAGCTGTTATGGGGCAGGTTTGGGGAGGGCCACCTTAGGGTGGCTGGAGTGCCAGGGGTCAGGGAACAGTGGGGACTGAGAACCCATCCCAGAGAAACAGAGAGGTGGCCAGAGGTGGGACCACACCAAGGCTTCAATACCCCCAAGCATGCCCCATTGTCCCACTGAACTTCATTTACAAAACACAAAACTCAAAGATCAAATTATAAGAATTTCAAGACAGTGACTGTATTAAAAGCATTAAAAACCAGGTGCAGGATCCTAAGGGTTGTATGCAACTGCACTGGTCAAATGCCCACGAAACCGGCCCTGACTCCGGAAATTGTCTTGTATTTTTGTGTTTGGGGAATGTATCAGACTTGTGTGTACTGAGTCTGTCTGAAGGGCTGAATGTTTATGTTAATCAGATAGTTTAATGCAGTGGTCCTCCAAGCATGGGCCTGGCCCGGCAGCATCAGCATCACCTGTGTTAGAAATGCAAATTCTCAGGCCCAGCTTCAAAGTATGCGAATAGAATCTCTAGAGGTGGGGCCCAGCAACCTGTGGTTTTAACAAGCCCTGCCGGTGATTCTAATGCAGGCAGAAGTTTGATCTAATGATTCTGATCTAATAGCTCTGAAGCTTTCTGCTGAGGAATTTTTAAAAATCACAAATTATTGTTGCATAATTCTCAACAATTATTGGGAGGTGGTAGTGGCAACGAACTGTGGGTCACATGTGTATTCCCTACTCTTGCATGTTTTCTTCAAGGAGGAAAGATCTGTCTTAGTGGCTAAGAGTTGTAGGGCTCCTAATGGCTATCTGGAGGTGGCAGGAGGGCTTATGTATTGAAATGCATCAGAGCATGGGTGAGAGTGAAAGAACTACTAGCATGATGACTGTGGGTTGGGCTTCAGTCCCAGAATGACAACGGTTCACATCCTACTTCTCTCTCTAACCAACTGGTAAGATCTCAGAAGAATTATTTACTTTCTCTGAGCTCAGATATCTGAGTCATAAAATGGAGATAACAGTGATACTTACTTCCTAGGGTTCTTATGAGGTGTGACTGAGCTAATGAGTAGAAGTTCTCATCATAGTGCCAGGCACATAGCACTCAACAGATGGTAGTTTTTATATGGGGAATAAAATGATTGCATACTGATCTAATCATATGATACGGTTATTTTACATTTGAATTTGATTGGTAGTGATGATTAGTAGATATACATTGAAACATTCTATTTCCATAAAGGTCAATGGAATATGTATGCCTATGTGACCTATAACAATTCTGTTACCAGACTCTCTTTTTCTTCTTTGAGGGTTTCCAGGATTCCACCTGGCCCACAGAGGGTTAAATTTTCTTTTTTCCTGAAGGACCAGCAGCTCAGTTTTTCCCTAGCATTAGCTTACTTTTGTGCCAAGCATACATTATTGGATCATAGGCTTTCTTCTTCTTAGCACCCATATATTTTCTAAATCAACGATTTGCTAAGTAAAAGGGATTCCCTTAGGTGAGTATTTGCTAGGCAGGTCCATCTTGCCCTGCTTTCTGAGCAGGAGCAAAGACTCCCTTTAAGCCTTGTGCTGAGGAGGATAGTGGTATATCGATTTGCTGCCTGCTACTTGCTCCATCATCACATCAGTTATAGGGAGAGTGGCATTATCCCTGCTCAGATTTATGTGGGCCTTTCTTTGTGTTTGGTTCTGAAAACCAACTCCAGGCTAATTGTATTCTTGAATAATAAATGAAGATCAAGGTTTGCTTGGCTCTGAACACAAGCAATCTGAGTGTGAGTTAAATATCAAGTCCAACAGTTTTTTTTTCCCCCAAACATTGCTTTTAGATTAAAAACCAAACAAAAAAAGCAACAAAATAGTAACACAAATCCCAAATGATTCAATAGTAAAAGAATACTCTCTTTGGGGTCTTTGGGTCCCAGGTAGTATGCATCTGGATGCCTTTAGTGTTAGAAGACGTTTAATGCTAAGGGCTGAAAAAAGTATACCCCAGCTCTCCCTGGTATCGATTTTCCTCACACTGATTTAGTGTGGGGCCTCTTGGCTTCTACCACTTCTAGCAGCTGAGCTTTGGCCCCAAAGGGCTTTATTTAATGAAAACTTGGGGCTTATACTGTGAGAAAGCTGCCCCAGGATTTGAAGTTGTAGACATCCCAATGGAGAAAACATGAAGACAAGGGTCATGTGCTGGGTCTGTCCAGAGGATGGGATGATATGAAGCCCCCACTAAAGTATTTGCTTTAAAGAAAAGAGGGAGGAGTAGTCTTCAGATGACTGTTGAAAGTTAACAGAAGCTCTTGTTACTGAAAGATAAAGTGTACATGAAATATGTATAAAAGTTGCACTGGGAGAGGAAATCACAGGGAGGGGAGCCACATATTAAAGAGCACTGGCTATGTATGAGAGCCTCATTACAGACAGAAAAGGCCTTTGGGGACAGTTAAACAGGAACATTTTTTTAATGTTAACTTTTTAATTTAGGACAATGTTACATTTACAGAAAACTGTGAAGACAGTTCGGAGTTCCCATATGCCCCATACCCAGCTCCCCTATTAGTAACATCTTATATTACTATGATACATTTGTTATAATTAACAAATCAGTATTGAAAAATTATAAACTTTATTCAGATTTTCTTTTTTTTAAATTTTTTAAAAAAGATTTTATTTATTTGACAGAGAGAGACACAGCAAGAGAGGGAACACAAGCAGGGGGAGTGGGAGAGGGAGAAGCAGGCTTCCTGATGAGTGGGGAGCCTGATGCAGGGCTCGATCCCAGGACCCTAGGATCATGACCTGAGCCAAAGGCAGATGCTTAACAACTGAGCCACCCAGGTGCCCCCTCCTTTGTTTTTATCTAAATTTTTTTTCCTGCTCCAGGATCTCATCCATATTGCATCTAGTAGTCTTGTCTTGTCAGGCTCCTAATATTTTCCCAAACTTTGATTGTTTTGAAGACCTTGACGATTTTGAGGAACCCTGTTCTGGTATTTAATCAAATGTCCCTCAGTTGGGGACAGGGGATTTGTCTCATGCTTTTCTCATGATTAGATTGGGTTATGTATTTTTGAGAGGAAGACCAAAGAGGTGAAGTGTCATTTTCATCACATCATCTCAAGGGTACATTCTATGCATATGACTTACCACTGTTCATGTAACAGGAGCATTTTTTTAAAGACTTTATTTATTTTAGAGACAGAGTGCACATGAATGGGGGTAAGGGCAGAGGGAGGGGGAGAGAATCCCAAGCAGACCCTGCACCGAGCGCGGAGTTGACACTGGGCTTGATCTCACGACCCCAAGATCATGACCTGAGAAGAGACCAAGAGTCAGATGCTCAACTGACAAAGCCACCCAGGCACCTCTAATAGGAGCACTTTTAATGGAAACTGAACAGGAGCAGGTATTGAATGTCAGGAATTAAGATTCTACCCTCCATATGTGGTATATTTCAGTGGAAATTTAAAAGGGACATATTAGTGAACTATCAGTATTCATGAGCCACATGAATACCTATCTTTTAAAAAATTAAAAAAAATTTTTTTAAATATTTTATTTATTTATTAGAGAGAGAGCGAAACAGAGCAAGCACACGAGCGGGGGAAGGGCAGAGAGAGAGAGGGAGAGGGAGAAGCAGACTCCCCACTGAGCAGGGATCATGACCTGAGCCAAGGCAGATGCTTAAACGACTGAGCCACCCAAGTGCCCCGATGATGATTTTTACAAGGAAAAAGATGTTGGTCCTTCTTCTTACAAAAAAAGAAGTGGTAAAAAGTGGACAAGGGGAAGAATGAAACATATTTGAGCCCAGTTCCAGTTGTAAATGGGTCCAGTTCCTCAAACTGGTTTTTGTTAACATAACCTGCAAAAAGAACTCAAGCAGATCTTGAAACCAAAAGTCTAGAACCGAGGGGCTCCATTCATTCAGAAATTAAATATTAAATAATCTGAGAGATTTTGGAGTTTCTCCAATAAGTTGATTGTTCTAGGGTATATATCTTCAGGAACTAGCTAAACAGTGGTCTGACTCTGTGGCTCACTTGTTCAGCAGGGTATTGGTTTTAAAAATAGAAATTAAGAAAAATCATGGCAAAATGAGGACAATCATAAATTTTTATACTTTCAGCATATAAGATCTTCACCTCATTTGTGTCCAGGTCTTGATACAGTTTGTATAACCATTATAGTTTTAGACCCTCATGCCTCAGAAGTTATGTCTTTGGTTACTTTAGCAAGACTGGACCATGCTTATGGCATGGGCTCCAAAGTCACCCACTTGAGTTAAATGGAGTGAAAATGAGCATGAAGGACTAAAATACATTCCTGATGCTGGCGTAGACAAATTCCAGGTTGTTGAAGGGCCCAGATAGGACTCTTCTGTTTGGGATGGTTGGGAGAAGAATCTGAAAGGAAGCCTATTAGCTTGCTAGGGCTACCGTAACAAAGTTCCACAGACTAGGTGGCTTAAACAACAGAAATTTATTCAAGTCCTGGAGGCTAGAAGTCTGAGATCAAGGTGTGGGGAAGGCTGTTTCTTTAAGGTTTCTCTCCTTGGCTTGCAGGTGGCCATCTTCTCCCTCTGTCTTCACATGGTCTGTGCATTTCTGTGTTCTAATCTCTCCTTACACGGAGACCAGATATACTGGATTAGTGGCTACCCTAATGACTTTACTGAGGTTTAATTACTTCTTTAAAGTCCCTATTTCTAAATCAGGCATATTTTGAGGTATCAGGAGTTGGGACTTCAACATAAAATTTTGGAGGGATGCAATTCAGCCCATAACAGGAAGGGTAAAGGATTTGGTAAAGGAGGTGCATTTTATCCTCCAGACCTTGGTTTCTAGGAGTCTGGAAAGACTGACATTTGGTGCTTACTTTTGGCTATTTCAGGGGATTATTACAACAGAGTAAAATGTGAAAGACAGCACTTGACGTGTGAAGAAAACGTGCTGTGTAATATGGCTTTGTCAGGAGCCCATTCCCGGAAGTTACCTGTGGTGTTTGCACAGCTGTTCTGTCATCGTCCACACCAGCAGCCTGAAGGCTGATTTCCTGGTGAATTTTCACCTAATTTTCTTTACAACTGCTTTATAAGTGATAGTTTCATTTCTGCACTTAAAAAAAATGCATCAGCCAGAATGCTGATTAATTTACAATGAGAAATATAATCATCTAGTGGACTGGATACTTCAGCCTCTTGACCAGCATGCGCTTTCCCTGCAGGCAAATCCAAGCGGGAAGCCAAATTATCATCAGAAGGCGGCTTGGTGAGCATGGAA
Organism: Callorhinus ursinus; assembly: GCF_003265705.2. NCBI lineage: Eukaryota > Metazoa > Chordata > Mammalia > Carnivora > Otariidae > Callorhinus > Callorhinus ursinus. The sequence goes on along the minus strand of NW_027397074.1, from coordinate 19,275,745 downwards.
TCAGGCCAGGGGAGTTAGTTATGAGATTTGGCATTCCTGTGCTTTTTATTCTTTACACCGAGCAGCACTGAGCAGCACAGACTTACCACATGGGGCTGGCTGCCTCTGCCCTCTGACTTTCCATTGTTCCCTCTTGTCAACTTCTCATCACGCAGGACCCAGCTCAGCCATCTCTTCCTCTGAAAAGCCTTGATTTCCCCAGGCAGATGCAGTCCTTCTTCTTCCTTACCCCGTAGCACTTTATGCTGTGTGTATTTTGCATCCTCTGTTGTGGTTATTTATTTGCTCACCTGTCTCCTCACCAAGCTCTGAGAAACTTGAGTGAAGGGGCTTTTCATTGTGTACAGCACTTGGCAAATGGTCTGTGTTCAATCAATACTCAATTGATTAATGGAAGTAATAATTATGATAATTTACATTATGCTATAATTTGTTTTTGTTTTTGCTTTATAGTTTTCAAACACTTTCCAGTAAGTTGTTCATAAGGCACGATCTTATGCTAATAGCTGTGAAGTGACATAGGCAGATGAAAACATGCTTATAGGTCAAATGATTTATCTACCTCTTGATTAATGAACTCACTTTCCACCAACCCTATTTATCTTTGTGACTGGAATCTTATCTCCCTCTGCCTTCCCCATCCTTGCCCATGCTTGCGCCTCCATCTTACATCCTTAGTTTGCCTCTTTTTCAATCCCATGGCCCTTTGAATGCACGGTGTTCTCCTTCTGAAGGGACTGCTCCAGCCCCATTTACTGGGTAAAGTTCAACAGTCCCCAACTCTCTTCTCCCCTCTTCTCAGGACCCATCCCTCCCCACACATCTCCCTTCCAATTTCTAGGTCAAACTCCCATTCCCTCAGAACTCCAGTCTTAAGACGAAAGCAATGTGATTAAATTTCATTGATATTAAGATGTTAATAACCTCCTACGGGTATTTGCATCTTAAAATTTTAAGAGTGAATTCCTTACAGCACAGTTCTGGAAGCAGGTTATATCTAACCATATTGGCATCTCTCTCTCTCTCTCTCTATAAGTGTGTGTGTGTGTGTGTGTGTCTTTGATTGTGTTAACTCTATATTTGGTAAAATTTCCTGGGCCTTTAGAAGCTATTTCTTTATTTTTAAAAGAAATTTCTATACCTTGCAGTCCAGATGCTACCATGAAGGAGTTCTTCAGAAGATCAGCAACCAGTCATTATAACCTTTGGGGAGACACAGCGCTTCATGGATGAATCATTAGTTCTGAGCCCAGAGAACAAATGTGAAGGACCTTTTCATATCTTATAATTAAATACATTCTGCAGCTTGAAGATAAACATGCTGATCTGACAGTGAGTTAAGGAGGTTTATCAGCATTTGTGCACCTGCAGTGTTACACTAAAAGACATGACTTCATTAAAACTCACTGTGCTTGTGAGAACAATGAGGAATGGTCGTAGGTGTAAAAAAGAAAGACACTACTAGACGGTGGCTGTAAGCTCATCTTTGAAGGGATGAACTCATTCTATCCGACATGTCCAGCTGTGCAAACAGCAGCCCTGAGTGAGCTGCAGTTAGCTGTACTAATACACAGGATTAGAACAGAGGCTGGGCCACATATAAATGTTGTGAATGCTTAATATACTTGAACGCTATGAATGCTGCACAGAGGGGGAATGAGAGCCCCAGAAGTGACAGAAGATATTTTGCTAACTGTCATGAAAGGAGATTGTATTTTCAGGGTCTTCTAAGAACATTTCTCTTGCCAGAGACTTTTTGCCTTTTGAGGCCAATGTTTCCGAGGATGAGAAACAATACAAAACATCAATCTCTCAAAAACTCCATTGGGATATAACAAAGGTTGCCACAGTTACCGCTGTTCTTTCATAAAATCTCAGAATGAGGAAACTGTGTGTGTGTGTGTGTGTGTGTGTGTGTGTGTCTTTGGACTTCACCTTCAATAACATCTCAGGTTACAGAACACATAGATGGGTGGTCCAGAGAGGCATTAGCAGTGAGACACTAAGAGTTCAGACAACAGGGACATAGAGCCTGAGCTAGAAGACCCAGTCATGAAGGTACTAAGGAGTGGGCTGAAGGGAACAGAATTCTGGTTCTAGAAGCCTTGGCAATAGATAGAAAGAATAGATAGAGGCAATAGATAGAGCAAAGTGTCAAGACAGACCTTGACACTCTGCTGACCTCATCTGAGGATGCCTTGGTGGGAATGGATTCTCTCTTTGCTCCCTACCCCTGGAGGAAGCTGTGGGTAGACTGAGCTGAGCTGAGCCCCTTCACAGGGCAGGAGGAGAGTGCAGTGCAGAGAACCCAGCAAGTTCCAAACATCTGTAGACTCGTCCCCAACCCTCTTGGCACTGCCATAGAAGCTGAAGAATGGAGTGCTCACTAACTCCTCCTTTCTTATTTCCCTAAGACCTCAAAATGATAGTTATCTTTGAAACTTTTCTGAGTAGTACAGAATATATGTAGGTTGATTTCTCTTAGGAGCTGAATACTGTGGGTTTTGCTCATGTTCGAGGACCATAACCTCTTTAAGAGGTGGTCCAAAACATCACTCTTCCACATTTGATGTATATTTAATATAATATACTTAGTGATTCTAGAAGACTAGGAGTACTTCTGAAAATTCCACTGCAGTCTACACTTTTAAGAAAATTTTTGTCAATGTCACACAAAACTTAAACCACCTTTTTGTTTTTTTGGAAGAGCGTATGGCAAGGGCTAAAACAATCTGTTTCTAAAGTTTACTTAGATAAAATGTGAGCACGAGATAGAGTCAGAGATGATGGAAAGGATACAATTCCATGTTGCAAATCATCACAGTGTTCTTTTAAAAAATATGGGTAAATTCTCTTGAGTGAACATCACACATGCATAGTTGGTGTCTAGATAAACTATAAACTCCTTTAAGAATGTTATTTGCTACTTTTACATCCCCTATCAACCTAACACAATACTCAGTATAGTATATAAATGTGAAACACACATAACCAGCACAATACTTAAGTATGCCCATGAATTTCTCTAAGTCACATCACACTTAAGTCAACCCCCTCGGCATTGTATCCAGGCTTGTCCATTTCCTGCATCGCAGATGATATAGCTCAGGATTTATTGGCATGTTGGTCAATAAGTTACTGAAGTTAATCTCCATTTAATGAATCATCAGAAAGGGAAAGAGACAGATGACAAGTGTTCAATTTTCAGAAATCTCTTGCCCAATCTGTCTCTCTTCCTCCTTTCTTCCTAATTATTGATTTAACATATAAGCCCCTCCTCCCAATTCTTCAGCCTGCACCCCTGGGAGTTCAGCCTTTTAAAGATGTTCTCATTAGAGTCAATAATTCAATGTGGCATATTATATAGTGCCCTGAATATCTATAAAGCTGTTCTTTCATGTTGTACATCCTGGGGTGTTCAAATAATTAATATGACTAACTATAAAGAACAATACCTTCTACTGTGAGTGGTATTAATGTACTATCCACAGAGGCACATGTATAGACGTGGCTGGGAGACAAGCTCTGCAGGAGAATTTCTCAAGAGGATTTTAGGGTGGGAGTCAGGTAGTTCTGTTCTTGGATCTATATGGAGACATAAAACACAACGTAATTGTGATGTGGAATTAGTCAATTACCAATTAACCCAAATACTTTCTTTGGGCACTTCCTTCTAATTTTTTTAAAGATTTTATTTATTTATTTGACAGAGAGAGACACAGTGAGAGAGGTAACACAAGCAGGGGGAGTGGGAGAGGGAGAAGCAGGCTTCCCGCTGAGGAAGGAGCCCGATGCAGGGATCATGACCTGAGCCAAAGGCAGACACTTAACGACTGAGCCACCCAGGCGCCCCTCTTTTTCTAATTTTTAAGAGTAAAAGAACTCTTAGAAATAGTTTACTTTATGTCATTAAAAATGCTTGCCTGAAATAAAGCATTCCAAAGATATAATACTGAGACCCAGGAGAAGATCCCAGGGTTTTGTCTCTCACACTGACGCAGAACTGTTCTGGTTTCAAAATAGATATTTGTATGAAAGTTAAAAGACTTTTAATTAATTCACATTAATGAAGACTATTCATAATCCAACTTGGCTTCCTAAAAAAGGTAATAACAATATGCACATTAACATTTTAATTATTGATAAGAAAAATGCACACTCCAATTTAGTTTGTAGTGAATTAGTAATTAGATAAATAAAACAGTATCTTTTAAATTTCTGTGGTATAATTAAGAGTCAGGGGTCCTAGATTCCGATTCCAGCTCTGCCAATAACTAACTAGGTAACTTTGAGTAAATCATTTAACTTAACCTAGGCTGTTTTCTCAACCCTACAAGATAGAGATGAGTTCCTTCCAGTGCTAGTATTCTATATTTCTATTTATGACCATCACTTAGACATTCAATGAATAAATCATTCACTAAATTGGAGTAGAAAAATTCAACAGTCACCATTTTTTTTCTTGAATAAATCCTCCGGGCAGGAGATATTTAGGGAGCCAAGAGATGAATGAATTGTTGTCAAAATATTTATATTCCCTTGTGAGGAGTGGTTCTTCGGCTGATATTCTTGCTTTATAGGAAACTGACTCAGGAAACCTAAGCTAGAATGTAGATCTATTCATTTCTAGGTCACAGTGTGAAAATTTCTATTGGAAAGATGGGAACAGTTCTTTTTTATATCTTTCCAGCTTTACTGAGATATAATTGATATAAAACACTGTGTAAGTTTAAAGTATATAGCCTATATATTACAAAATGATTACCACCATAGTGTTAGCTAACACTTCCATTACCTCACATAATTACCATTTCTTTTTTGTGGTGAGAACATATAAGATCTATTCTCTTAGCAACTTTCAAGTATATCATATGGTAATATTAACTATAATCACCATGCTGTACATTAGATCTCCAGAATTTACTCACTTTATAACTGAAGTTTGTACCCTTTGACCAGCATCTCCCAATTTCTCCTACCCCTAGCCCCTGGCAACCAATTTCTTACTCTGTTTCTAGGAGTTCAACTTTCACATATAAGTGAGATCATACAGTATTTGTCTTTCTCTGACTTATTTCATTTAGCATAATGCCCTCAAGATCCATCCATGTTGTTGCAAAGACAGGATTTCCTTCTTTCTCATGGCTGAATAATACTCCATTGTGTGTATATTTATCCATGCATCCATTGATGGACATGTAGGTTGTTTCCATACCTTGGCTATTGCGAATAATGCTGCCATGAACATAGGAGTGCAGATACCTTTTTATCTTATTTTCATTTCCTTTGGATATATACCCAGAATAAAGATTTATGGATTATACATTAGTTTGATTTTTATTTTTTTGAGTGCTCTCCATACTGTTTTCCATAGTGGCTGTGCCAATTTATATCCCCAACAGTGCAAAGCTGTTTCTGGAGCAGTTCTTCAGTAAAAAGCACAGACCTAGAATCACAGTAGCCACAAACTTCAGCCACACAAACCAACAGGGCAGGCAGTAAGCTGGTGGACAAAAGATGCTGCCTTAGAGATCAGACACACCAAAGTACACTATACCTAACCACCTGAGCTTATCCCTACCTGGTAACTCAAGCCACACCTCTTTGCTCCATCCTTGGATGCCATCTTGAATGAAAGCAAAGGACTGAAAAGGACTAAAAAATCTGAGACTGAACTTTCTTTCTTGGAGAGAAACTAAGCACTACTTCAACCAGATTAGACATATGTTTTTCTTTCCTGCCATCCAGCAGGTATCAAAGACTTATTTAGTTATAGACAAAATAAAACAGATTGCATTTCTAAATTTTTTGCACATCCAAATGCATTAAAAAATTTTGTGTCCCTACTATACACGATTCCCTGCTGTAGCACAATCAATGATATAAAGACTATTTTACAGACTAAAACATTCCTCCAAATGTAACATTGGAATCTTAAGCAAAGAAAGACAGTATTTCTCACATATTTTATCAAATTTGTCACTAAAAGTCCTTTGTCTCCAGGCATATCAGTCTGAGAACTATTCCTAAGAACCCAATTGGTACAACTTTTTGGAGTTAATAAAATTGTGTTCCCACTGGTTTCCACTGCTGTTTTGTGCACAATTCCCCACTGAGTATTTGATGAATTTCTATTCCTTGGGGGCCCCAATTTTTTTTGTGAGTATGTTGAGGATCCATGTCTTGTCACAGGGAGGAAGACGATTTCCTCTGATAACATTTCCCTGGCACCTGAGGAGCTTATCACAGTCCTTTATTTGACTGTTTCTGTTATGTTGGCATGGGTCTGGAGCCCTGGGAAAGAAAAGGTTGTGCTTTTATAGGGAACATTTTATTCCGTCTTGGGAAGAGTGAACATGACTCAATGTCAGGAAGAGAAATTCTTCATACAGATAAAGAGAATGAACATCTGACTACCTCTTTTAATAGTTAAAACACATTTAATGGTCCTTTTGTATTTTGTTTTCTTGGGGAACTCCAATTATTTTAGAAAATCTGATTTCTTGACACCGGACCTGCTCCAACCTTTTTGTAAAGAGGGACTATTTTTTTCCTCCAAAGGACCTATGAGGTGGGGAGGGCCCAAACGGTGAGGTCCAGTTGCGTGTGGTGGAGGGTTGGTGAAAGGAAGATTTCTGAAATAAAGGTCCTGTGTTGGGTGTGCAAGCTGAACTTTCTCCTTGTTGAAGAGGCTGAAAGGGGGATTTCATTTACTCCAAATCAGCAGTTCCTATGGGCTCCAAGGACATCCCTACCCACCAGATTAGGGGCAGTAGCATATTTTGCCTTAACTTCTCCTCTTTAATGAAAACACATGTTTGCCAATGATCAAAGTAGATAATTATTTTTTGCTCCCTGTTTTCTCCGGATCCTAGTTTATGCCTACATCCTGAATGAAGATGCTTCCTGTTGCAGAGATTACTACCTGTCCTCCAAAATCTTTTTCTACATCATCTACCTTCCTTAATAATAGAGCTCTCAATTTCTTTTGGAGAGGGCATACCACCCCAGAATACATATTGTAACCCCCAACCTCCCTTATGGTTTTATGTGGCCACCTTATTCAGTTCTGGCCAATGGAATATAAATGGATAAACAACTTTTGGATATTGTTCTTAATGTGAGGAGGAAATATTTCTGCCCTCTGTCCTCTTTCTTACTGCCTAGAATGTGGATGTAATGGTTGGAGTTCCAGCAGCTATCATGGATCATAATCATGGGAATGGAAGCCATACATGCAGAACAACAAGTAAAGAGAGGCTGGACATCCTGATACCATGAAGTTCCCATATTATCTCTGGACCACCCACCCATCTATGGACTTCTGTGTAAGAGAGAAATAAACACCCATATTGTTTAATCCAGTTTTGTTTTTTATTTGAATTCTAGTTATAACCTAATTTTAACTGATATGGTCCTCCAAGCCAGCTGCCTTTATTCAGCTATCAACCATAATTCTGTACAAAAGAAGACATACTTGTTTTCTACAACAGATAAATTCCTGAAATTTTTTTTTGGCAAATTTGGAGATATTTAAAATATAATAATAGAGGCTATAGTTTAAAGAAACCATATAGTAAGTTCTTTTATAAAAGATTTACGGTTTTTTTTTAAAGATTTTATTTATTTATTTAACAGAGAGAGACACAGCGAGAGAGGGAACACAAGCAGGGGGAGTGGGAGAGGGAGAAGCAGGCTTCCTGCTGAGCAGGGAGCCCGATGTGGGACTCGATCCCAGGACCCTGGGATCAGACCTGAGCAGAAGGCAGACGCTTAATGACTGAGCCACCCAGGTGCCCAGGTTTACAGTCTTTTGTTATAAAAAGGTTTAATGATCTAAATCTTGAAACAGAAAAATACAACATTAGTGGCACTACTGGTAGGATATAAATAAGTCTAGTGTGGTTAAGAGTATTGTACTCATGTTCTTTCTTTAGTTTTTATCATTGTACTACGGTTTTGTAGGACATTCACAGTAGCAGAAACTAGTTAAAGGTCATGGAGAAACTTGGTACATCTTTTTTTTTTTTTGGTGGTAAAATATACATAAAATACAATTTATCATTTAAACCATTTTTAGTTCTGTGGCACTAGTACATTCATATTATTCTGCAACTATCACCATCATCCATCTCTAGACTTTTTTTTTCAAATTCCCAAACTGAAAGTCTGCACTCATTAAACACCAACTCCCCCTTCTCCCCCATTCCTTCAGCCCCTGGCAACTACCATTCTACTTTCTGTATCTATGAATTTGACTACTCTAGATATGTCACATGAGTAAAATTATACAGTATTTTGTTACTGGCTCATTTCATTTCATTTATAATGTCTTTAAGATTCATTCATGTTGTGGCATGTATCAGGATTTCATTTCTTTTTAAGGCAGAATAATAATCCATTGTTTTCATGTTTTTGAGAAAGTTGTGACCATATTGCATGTAATGACATACAACTGCATTTGATTTTTTCACCTAACAGAATCCTTTCCCAGATTATTAATAATTTCTCCTAACATTATTTTAAATGGCTATATAATATTCTATTCTAGGTCAGCCATTTCCCACATTTAAAAACTTTTTTAAATTTAATTTTATTTTTAGAGAGAGAGAGAGCATGAATGGGGGGGCAGAGAGAGAGAGAGGGAATCCCAAGCAGGCTCCACGCATAGCCCTGAACCTGATGCAGGGCTTGATTTCACTATCCTGAGATCATGACCTGAGCCGAAATCAAGAGTCAGACACTTAACCTACTGAATCACCCAGGTGCCCCATTTCCCACATTTTAATTTCTTATTTAGAACATTTCCTGTTTTTCACTTTATAACCAACACTTTGCAAATCAATTTTGCACATAATAATTTTGGGTCCATTCTAGATTATTTGTAAATTGTTCCATGTCCTTTATCCATTTATCTCTTGAGGATCCTATTGTTTTTCTTACTAATTTATATAACTAAGATATAAATCCTTTAAAATAACAAAACAAATTGTCAACATTTATGCTTACATGATTGTAGATATACTTGCATTCTAAAACAAAAAAATAACTATTATAATAAAATGAATCATCTCATCATCTCAATGGAAAATTAATTTTGGCCTTATGTGCACAGGATATTAGTAAATGGATTTTTTTTTACTTAAAAAATTTTTAATTTTTTACTTAAAAAAACAAGTAGTTGATAATATCGAGTATCATAACTTTAGTGTTTTAGAATATTTGTATACAGCATGTGACCATAACACCGTTCTTAGCCAAGACTAATTTCTTTTATCAAGGGTGAAGATTTAGGAAAATTAGAAAGGAAGCTCTCCTGCTCTCGAGGCAGTTATTCTGAAATCTTAAATATTATTATTTCAAAATGTTTCTATTTTCAGTTAAACAAAGAGGTCTAAAAGAAGATAAAAAAGCATAAAATTCTTTACTGTTGAGCCTTTGAAACTGACAATTTCTATTGAAAAAAAATTTTAAAGATGTGCACACCACGGATAAACAAAAGAAACAGTTTTTGAGTGGAATCAGATTTTTCAAATGCAATGAAATGTTTAAAAGTTTAAGCAACTGTTAGAAATTTCCCCAAATGGAGGGAAAGGAGAATAATTGTGGAACTAATAAGCTACATATGAGGGTAGAAGGAAGAGGGACCAACTGGATGCTTCTTTGGGAAGCAGACTGCAACTCCACTTCCAGATGAGTGTATCCAGGGGGGACTCTAACTCCAGTTGCTCAAAGACACATAACTCAATGAAGTTAATCATCATGGTGATTTTTTATTTTGTTTGCATATTCAGGCTTTACCTGTGTGTATTGCTTTAAGACTCTTTTCTTGATATGCTATCATTTTTCTCCTTTTCTGAAGTAACAAGATCTAAGAAAATTCTCCTTCATGCCCCAATATTAACATTTTAATCCTAAGTCAGCTCCTGGAATAATATCTGGATTGAAGTATACCACTTTGGAGGGGTGCCTGGCTGGCTCAGTTGGTAGAGCATACAACTCTTGATCTTAGGGTTGTGAGTTCAAGCCCCATGACGGAGGTAGATATTACTTAAAAAAAAAAGGATACCATTTGGATTTTCAAAAATATATATATATTTAGATTTTATTTATTTGTCAGAGAGAGAAAGCGTGCACAAACAGGGAGAGCGGCAGGCAGAGGGAGAAGCAGGCTTCCTACTGAGCAAGGAGCCTGATGCAGGAATCAATCCCAGGACCCTGAGATCATATGAGCTGAAGGCAGATGCTTAACCGACTGAGTCACCCAGGTGTTCCTCAAAAATATGCTTTAAATGATATTGAAATATAGTACTAAAATTGAAAAATGTACGATGAACAATTTTTAAAATTTATGACACCACTAGTAGTTCAGTTCACCAGAGACACATGAAGAAAAATATCTTTAATATAATAGACTTTCAGCAGAAGACTTCTAGGATAAGAGAGGTGGGTACTGACCTAAAATAATATTAATAAAGTCCTTTTAACATTTTTTAAAAAAAAGATTTATCCATTTATTTTAGAAAAAGAGAGCATGAGTAGGGGGAGGGGCAGAGGGAGAGTGAGAGGGAGAGAGGCAGACTCCCTACTGAACATGGGAGTCCAATGCAGGACTTGATCCCACAACCCCGAGATCATGACCTGAGCCAAAATCACTTTTATGAATGAACACAGCTGGTACTATGAGTGAGATTAGGAGGATCTAAGTGAGACTGGGGATATGAAAAGTGTCCCTGAGAAAATGGCATTTCAGCTGAGGCCTTATGGATGAGTAGGGCTTGGACACACAAAGAATCAAGGGATGAATGATTTAGGCAAAGGGAGTAGCTTGTCCCAAAGGTCCTGGGGCAGGAATGAGCTTGTTTGGTTTGAGAGTCTTAGGTTGGGAGCTTAGAGAGTGAGGGTAAAAATAATGGGAGCTGAGGCTGGAGAGAGGCAGGGCCCAGGATGCCACATATTGCCAATGTAGGAAAGTCAGTGAAGACTCTGCAGAGGACCTATATGATCTATAAGTATGACTGGAAAGATCCTTCTGGCTGCTACTCAGTAGAGGAGGGGCCAATAGAGTTGGGAGGACCAGGGGTAGGCCACCACAGCAGGTCAGGTGGGAGATGAAGAATGCTCAAATTAGGTATGAGCAGTGGGGAGAGAAAGACATGGCTGGATCAGAAATGTGTTTTGGAGGTAGACTGACAGCACTAGATGATGGGGGTAGAAATGAGGGCAAGAGACGTTAGGTTTCAGGGATGACACAATGATAGACACATGCACTGGGCATTACTGGAGCACTGAGGAGGTATAACCAACCCAGACTAGGGTAGAACAAACAGCTTCAGAAAAAGCTTGCCTGAGTTGAGTCGTAGAGAACCAGTCAGAGTTAGCCAGGCAAGGAGAGAAGGTGTGAGTGAGGTGATGAAGGTTCCAGGTAGAGGGGGCACCTGGGCAAAGGCAGGGAAGGGAATGTGTGTGTGTGTGTGTGTGTGTGTGTGTGTGTGTGTGTGTGTACCATAAATGGCTGTGGTTTTGTTGAATTATAAACAATGAGACAGGGAGAGATGTGAAATGAATCAGGAGAGTGGGCCAAAGACAGATATTGGAGGGTCTTGCAGGACACTTTAGGCGCTTGCATGCCATGAGAAGGCATGGTTTTAAGCAGGAGCATAACCTTGTCCAATTTGTAATTTACAGAGAGAACTGTAGCTTTTGGAGGAGGTTGCAACCTCCTGTAAACCAGGCTTGCACTGGGGGTAATGACACCAAAGGTGGCCCGGAGTGGATACATTTAAGAAATGTAAAGGTAAAAAGTAAAACTGACAGACTTTGGTGACCCATCAGTTATGGCAGATGGGGAAGAAAAGGGAGTCAAAGTTGAAGCTGAGGTTTCTAGCTTGAGTGGCTGGATAGAGAACACAGGTTTGGAAAGTTTTGGGGGGTGTGTGTGTATGGGTAGAAGCATGATGAGTTCAGTATCTGTATGCCCAGAAGACTGCTAGAAAACCATACAGAATACAAAAGGTCAAGAAAGCAACCAAACAATCCTTAAGTACTTAATTTGTGCAAGGTACTATAAGTGCTGTGAGCACTGTGAGTAGGAATTCCAAATCTCATTTACAGATGAAACAATGAAGTGCATGGGGAATTAGATTGTCTATGGGTAACTTCACTCATAAAGGTGTAGAGGTAAAGGTCCCAGAGCTTATGAAAGAGCTCGTGGTGAGGGAGAAGTTGAGAAGCACACACATCACCTACTAGGATTAAATGCTAAGTTACAGGGTAAAACAATGGGTAGTAAGGACATTCAAAAGCCTAAGAACAGAATGGATGGGCATATTTGGGAATGCCTATGGGAAGTATGGTACCACTACTGAGGACTTCAGGGTCACTGCAAATGGCAAAGGTTTCTGGCTTGCATGTCGGGGTTGCACAGGCTTTTAACCCCCTTCAGATGTGTTATATCCATCAAGATGAGAAACATAATCAGAGTATATTCTTGGTATTTTTCACTTGTATATGTTCCAGGCAAATAGTTAATGTGCATTTTCATTTTAGAGGAAACCCCATTCCTTTAGGATGTCCAATCTGATTCTCTTAACAGTTTCCATTGTTCCTAAGAACCTAACTTTTTTTGGATCAGAGGATGGCTACATAGGAAAATCACAATAGAGTTGAACAACTCATGTCCCTGGGCTGGAAAAATACATATAGTAGTATCAAAGCTCAGCAGTCATTTATACACAATGGCCCAAGCCACTGGACATGGGAAGAGTTCCTGCATAACTGATGATGTTTGACCAAACATGAGGAAGAGAGAGAGAGAGAGAGCCTACTTGACTCGCATTTATACCATATCCCATCAGCAGAATCATCACAGCTGACATTGGCCTGAAATCCTTGACTACCAAAGATCCCACTGAGATGGGGTATCTTGGCACCATAAGGATACTCAGCATCCAAAATGTGGATTATAATGACATTTCATTTTAAGCATAGTTTATCAGTTCTGGAATGATTGATGGCAAAAGTAAGAATATCAGTAATCCTGGCTTTTAAATGCCAAGAGTTTAATTACGTAAGGGTCTTTTGTAAGCTTTAAATCCTGACCTTCTTAAATAAGTTTTTTTCCTATGCTATATATTCTGTAGAGATAGAGTAAAATTAAAGGCTAAAATGAAGACAAAATGTCCTCTAGGACAAAGCCTACCTACTTGTTTCCATGTATTAGGTCAACGAATTTGCTGCTTTTTTGAATAGCAACAGTTTTATCTGGTTCAATCCAAAGTACTGAAATCATTGCAGAAAATCAACAGCCTGCACTTCCCTTATGAGCTTTACAAAAAGCTCTTCCTCAACTTCCTTTGGCAGTGCTTTCCATTATCTTGGAATTCATTCATTCGGGAACTTCTTACTACTGACCTGAATCCCTCTTGAATTAATTAAATCCATTTTACTTCTCCTGTCCAGAAAGACCATTGAAAAGGACAGCTTGTCATTGCTTATTCAAACCCCCTTCATCATTCTGAAGACTGTAATGAAGTGGTCAGTCTCCTTTCTCCAACTTAAATAAAGTCTCACTAGCTTTCCCTCAAAGGACCTATCTCTTTCAATTTTTAGATATTGGTAGCAAGGAGATACCAGGTACCCGAACTCAGGAAAGCCCTTAATCGTTCTGGGACTCAGCTTCTCTGTTTGCAAAATGAGAATCTGGATTAATATCAAATGTGTCCTGACTGCTGCTCTGAAGAACTTTCTTAGGGGATTCTGGGAAGGGGCATGGTTTTCTTTCTCTCTCTCTCTCTCTCTCTCTCTCTCTCTCTGTGTGTGAGAGAGAAGAATTACTTCTGTTCTACTCTATTTTTTTTTTTTATTTATTTGAGAGAGAGGGAAAGAGAGAGTGTGTGAGTGGAAGGAGGGGCAGAGGGTGAGGTAGAGAAAGGCAGAGAAGCAGACTCCCTGCTGAGTGCAAAGCGAGGTGGGGCTTGATCCCAAGATCATGTGAGCTGAAACCAAGAGTTGGAGGTTTAACCGACTGAGACACCCATGTGCCCCTACTCTATTTTTACTTACAACTACTTACAAATTTTTTTGAGTTACACATGCTATGGTCTCCTTTTCCTCCCATCCTTCCCCCTTCCCACTCACCTTCACTTGAGAATACACATATACACATACACACATTATCAAAAAAGAAAATACAGAATAGTCTGTTATAAATAGCATTTAAAACATCTTAAATAAATTATCAAGCAAAATTCAAGAACATATTTAAAAAACAAAATACTATGATTAATTTAAATATAAAAAATTCAACTAATTATAATTCATTAATATAGATAATGTCTACTGATGAAAGGGAAAATTCTTACAACAATCTCCAAAGATGCTGAAAGTGAATTCAATAATTTTAATGTTCATTCTTGATTTTAAAAATTAAATAGGACTAGAGGGACATTTCCTTAGCCTGATACATATTTATATATCTCAACCAAGAAGACTGCCTGCCATATGACTAATAAGAAATCACTAGAGGCACTCCCAATAAAGTAAAGAACAAGGCAAAAACATCCAATGTTACTAAAATTATCTAACATAGGTCTGGAGGTACTAGTCAATAATTCTGAAGAAGAATCAGATTGGAGACTCGAGCAGTCACAGAAAATCTTATTCTAAAGCTACTGTAATTAAGATACAAATGTAGTGATCTGAAGGGGTATGTATACCCCAATATTTATAGCAGCAATGTCCACAATAGCCAAACTATGGAAAGAGCCAAGATGCCAATCAACAGATGAATGGATAAAGAAGATGTGGTATATATATATACAATTGAACATCATGCAGCCATCAAAAGAAACCACAAAATCTTGCCATTTGCAATGACGTGGATGGAACTAGAGGGTATTATGCTAAGTGAAATAAGTCAATCTGAGAAAGACATATATCATATGATCTCACTGATACGAGGAATTCTTAACCTCAGGAAACAAACAGGGTTGCTGGAGTGGTGGGGGGTGGGAGGGATGGGATGGCTGGGTGATAGACATTGGGGAGAGTATGTGCTATGGTGATCGCTGTGAATTTTGTAAGACTGATGAATCACAGACCTGTACCTCTGAAACAAATAATATATTATGAGTTAAAAAAAAAAAAAGATAGTAGGAATGGAAAAATGAAGGGGGGAAAATCGGAGGGGGAGATGAACCATGAGAGACTATGGACTCTGAGAAACAAACTGAGGGTTCTAGAGGGGAGAGGGGTGGGGGATGGGCTAGCCTGGTGATGGGTATTAAAGAGGGCACATATTGAATGGAGCACTCGGTGTTATATGCAAACAATGAATCACGGAACACTACATCAAAAACTAATGGTGTAATATATGGTGATTAACATAACATAATAAAATAAAATAAAATAAAATGAAATATACAGACATTGGAACAGAATACAAAATACAGAAGCATCCACACATACAGAAATCTGCAAAAAGACAGAAATGCCATTGCAGATCAATAGATAAAGAATGGATTATTCATTAAATGGTATCAAGTAGAATTGCCAGCTAGAATACAGGATGCTCAGTTAAATTTGATGTTCAGATAAACAACAATTTTTTATAAGTGTGTCTAAAATATTGCATGGGACATACTTACAGTAAAATATTCATTTTTATCTGAAATTCAAATTAAACTGGTTATCCACATATATTATTTTATTTGCTAAATCTGGTAACTCTAGTGCCAGGCCAATATGTTATTCATGTGGACCAAAGTTAAAATGGATTTATACCTCTTGCTCTGCACACACACACACACAAAAAATCAATTCTAAATGAAAAGTTCTCAAATGTAAAAGGCAAAAACTTAAAAATATAAGAGAAAAATTTTACGATCTCAGAATGGGGAAGAATTTCCTGAGAAAGACTCAAAATTGTAAGCCATTTTTTGGAGTCAAAGATAATAAATTTGACCAGCAGAAAATGAAACACTTCTTTTTCTCAAAGGCACTAAAAAAATATTGAAAAGACAAGCTATGAATTGAGAGTTTTTTTTTGTAATACAGCAAAAAAGAATTAATATTCAGAATATATAAAGAATTTCTACAAATCAGAAAAATTTCAATGCTAAGACAACAAAAAAAGGAAAAAAGGCAAAAGACAATGAAGAGGTAGTTTTTAAAAAGAGGAAGCACAAATTTGGTTAATTAGAGACACTATTTCACATCATCTAATGGCAAACATACTCAAACAATACTGTATTTTGGAAAGGATGTGGAATGATGGGAACATAAATATATTACTGATGGCCATGTAAATTAGCACAACCACTTTGGAAAACATCTAACACTACATGGACAAATTCAATATGCATATATATATTCTGCTTATAGCAATTCTACTGTCATGTGCATGCATCCAGAGAAATTCTTGAGTATGTTCATCAGTATAGATATGCAGGAATGTTCAGGGCAGCCTGAACAGGGAAAAAAAAAAAAACAAGAAGAAAATAAGTCCAAATACCTATGAGCAGTAGAAAGAGTAAATAAATTGGGGTGCCTTTTTATAAAAGAATACTTTATAGGAGGGAAAATGAACAACACAAACTCTTCCTATTCCAAGAAATGGGCAGAAGACATGAACAGACATTTTTCCAAAGAAGACATCCAAATGGCCAACAGACACATGAAAAAGTGCTCAACATCACTCGGCATCAGGGAAATCCTATTCCCTACAACACGGATAAAAATTAAAAGCATAATGATAAGAACAAAAAAAGTCACAGAAGAGTATATACAATGTGACTCTATTTATATAAAATTTAGTCAGGCAAAACAAAAGTACACACAAAGACATGAACACTAAAATGCAGGGGTATTATTACTACAGTTAGTAGAAATCAAGTGTTAGGTCACTTTTAGTGGGAATCAAATGATTAGGTCATTTTTCTAGACATGGAGCTTTGAATAGCTTAAAACTTGATCTTTGTCCACATTTTGGTTAGAACATAGAGTGGCCCTAATTTTTTCTTCTTTCCCCATCAAGCATGATCATTTCTTTTTCTTTCATTGGACTCTCTCCTTGAGAGAGAGTGTATCCCACTAAGGTGAGATACCACCTTAGTTGACTTTGCTTTAAATGTGACTTTTAATGATGGGACAAATATGTTTTCTCTTCCTATGTATATCTCTGGAACCTCTTTCTTTAATGCTGATGGGAGTGGCATTTCATCCCACTGCAGTGCCAAATTTTGGCATGCGGAGTTTGTTAGGTTGGTGGTGAGGATGGAGGAGAATGGTGACATAAAGATGAAGGGGAATGGTGACATGTGGTACATACAGAACAGATTATTCTTTAATGCAGGCCATTCACAGTGATCTACCTTAAAAAAAGAAGATCCTTACTTGGTCCAAATTAGCTTACCTGAGGTCTGAATATGGCATAGGGCCAAAGCTTCCGCTAATAATAAAGTACTGTTTTCTTTTTTTTTTTTAAGATTTTATTTATTTATTTGAGAGAGAAATGAGATAGAGAGAGCATGAGAGGGGAGAGGGTCAGAGGGAGAAGCAAACTCCCCGCTGAGCAGGGAGCCCGACGCGGGACTTGATCCCGGGACTCCAGGATCATGACCTGAGCCAAAGGCAGTCGCTTAACCAACTGAGCCACCCAGGTGCCCTGAAGTACTGTTTTCTTTACTTTGCCCTTTTTGGTACCTTAAAGAGAAAAGGGTTGATTGTGTCAATGCAGAATTTAATTCTTTTCCACTAATATCCTCGCCATATTTTTATGTTCCTGAATAGGAAGATGCAGATTTGTGACGATGCTTCCCAAATTAAAATATACATTTCACAAACTCTCAATAACTAATCCATTCAGTTCTTTCTTTTGATCTTGAAAATCTGAACAAATTATATCTTGAAAAATAAATGTAAAAATAAAGTCCAGAAACTATAGAGGAAAAAAAGAATAATAAGGAAATTGCATTGCAAGGAGAGAATATTTTTATAATCTTGAAGCAAGGATGTTCTTCCTTAGAATGTTGTTAAAACTTAGGATATAAAAGGAAGGACGAATAAATTTCACTTAACACAAATTAAAAGCATATGAATGGAAAAGGAGGCCATTTAAAGGTGAAAGTCAAAATATATACTGGGAAATATATCTGTAAAAGGGGTTAATGTTCTTAATCTATTGAAGAGATTAAAGCAAAAAAGAAAAACAACCTAAAAGAAAAATGGATAGAGTACTACACAGGCAACTCATAGAAAAAGAAATTCAAATGGTCAATAAATGCATTAAGAAACGCTCAACTTCATTAATAATATGTACAAAATAAACTATTGGGAATCTATCTATCATCTATCTATCTATCTATCTATCTATCTATCTATCTATCATCTATCTATGTTTGTTTTCTGCCTATTAGATTAGCAAAGATTTAGAAAAATTTAGAAGACTAGGGTTGTTGAGCATGGACAAACCAGCCATTTCATACATGTTAATGGAGTTCTTATCTGATGTAATATTTTTGGACAGTAATTTGGCAATTTGTATCAAAATTTAAGTGTAGTGCCATATATCCTTTTGTTCAGCATTTTCCTTTAGAATATATCCTTGTGGAAGATATTGTTCACGGCCTACACAATAGTCACTTTCCATTCCCCTTTTCTTTCCTAAAGTTTTTCCTTAAGACTTCTGGTTTTCTAAGAGGTTAATCTAATGGTGAGCTCAGAGATGATGGGCATTAGTCCCCAGACCCAGGAAATGAATCATGGCTGGTCCCCTTTACCTATTATTGGTCTAGGGATGGGCATGAAACACAATTCTGAGCAAAGACTCATTAGAGAAATTCTGCTGGGGTACTACCCTTCCAGGAGACAGCTTTTGGTCCCTGCTACTTCCTCCTTGCTGGAATGCTGGTGTGCAGACGTGGATGGGAGAGTGGAAGGGTTGAAAGAAAAATGTTAGCAATTGCTTGCCTTTCAATATCTTACTATGTGAGAAAACTCATTTTAAAAATCACTCGTGGCAGGGTATTTTTGTTGCTGTTGTTACTGCCATAATTTATGCAATCCTACAGAAATACCCAAATGTATAAATATGTATGTACAGAGACTCACAGGTAAGAGTTATTTATAATAGTAAAAATTCTGAAACACCTAAATGTGCCTCATTAGGAGACTAGTTAAATAAATGTTAGGATATTAAAAAGATTGAGTTACAAATATATGTACTAACTTGGAAATGTGTCTGCAATTTATTATTACTTATTATTATAAGTAAAAATCAAGCTGCACAGAAGAACATTTATAATGGTCCCCTTTGGGTTATATTTATATATGCACATATACATAAACATGAAGGATATGAATGATGAATATAAAAGGTAATAAACTGCTTTTTGTCATTTCTACCAGAAAAGACATTGAGAAGGATTAAGGTATACTAGGACATGTTAAGGTTAAGTCAGTTATTCCCAAGTTTTAAAAATAATCAGAAACCCTTTATAAGATTTTTTCCCTATGGACTCTATATTTAGAAAAAATGCACATCTAAGAATGTGTATTTGCTTCAATATTGATCTAAGATATAACCAATGATCTATGTTCATCAAGATTTGCAATGATATTATGCTACTGTATAAATGTTTATCATGGTTGAGTTGCTAAGAAGCAGTAAAGATAGAATGACGATTGTTGAACTACTATATGCCAGCTTTGTGTTCTTTGCTAACTAAGCATTAGGCTAGCACATTTTCTCATTTCATTTCCCAGCAGTCAGCATTATCCCCATATGACAGATGAAAAAGCTGAAGTTTTCATCAGCTTCCCTCTTGAACCAAGTCTTCCTTCTCACTGTCCCCCCTTCTGTCATTGGAACCTAACTGTACAGCTGGTAGAACACAGTGTTGTCTGAGTCTAATACTCTCAATGTTTCTACTTTACTCATTGCTAGTAACAAAATTCAGAAGTGTCTAAGGATACTCAAGTGATTCACTTTAGTTTGGCTGTCACTTTGTATTAGGTCCAAGAACAACCACAAAATCAATACTGGTCCTGATACAGGTAGCTGTGTTATTAACTATCCATCTTTCTGTGAATTAACATATGCTAATAATAATCATCATAGGCTAATAACTAATGAGCATATACCAATAATAATATGATATAATTTCTGACCAAAGACAGTTGACATTTTTTGCTAGCCTGTAGTCTTATCCTGGATAAACACATAATTTCTATAATTTCTATTAGGCATCTAGAAAAGTTTTGCAAATCCTCAATTCTGTCATAATGAAATTTCAAGTTTTTCATTGCCGCAGTAGGATACCAGTTGAGATACTGAAAGAACTTTGTAAGTCACTGATCATTGGCAGAAGATACTTTTAATACAAAAGAAGGTGAATTATGCTATCAGCTTCTGTGGTTCAGTTCTCTGCCATTGACACTGGTGAGATGGTTGTGCTATAAATGGAGGTTTTCTGGAAAACTTGGTTGTATTAAATCTCTAATAAACGTAGCCTGTATGGAATTCTGTGTGAGACTAATGTGTTTTAAAGTTCCATGCTCTTGAAACTTAGAAAAATGTACATGATTGGACCTTGTTCCTGGGGATTCTGATTTGAGTCTGGGTTAAATTAAAGAGGTAAGGCCATGGGTGCATTTGTATATTTCCCCAAATATTTTTCCTGAGGTCCCTACTTTCTGCTAAGTGAGACTTGTATGAAAAGAAATTGTTCCCCTTATCCATCTGACAAATGCTTCTTATTTAAATTCAGTGTCTTCAAAGATGGTTGACATATTGTCATGACTTCCTTTACAGACTTGATGCTGAGGATTTACCATTCTCCCTTCCCCAGGTCTATTATTATCAAATATCTTGTAGACATTCTACTTTGAATATCTTGTAATCACTTAAAATTCATTAGAGATAGGATAGTTAACATGAGTTTTCTACAAGCTAAATTAGGATTTCATGCTGTTTTAGATATCTAATTCTGCTTAACAAATCACCCCAAAACTTAGCAGTTTAAAACGTTTCTGTGGGTTAGGATGCAGTTTAGCTACATGCCTCAAGGCATCTCACAAAGCTGTGAAGTGCTGCCTGAAGCTCAAGTCTCAGGTGAAGGCTTGACTGGA
This sequence comes from Callorhinus ursinus, assembly GCF_003265705.2. NCBI lineage: Eukaryota > Metazoa > Chordata > Mammalia > Carnivora > Otariidae > Callorhinus > Callorhinus ursinus. The sequence goes on along the minus strand of NW_027397074.1, from coordinate 19,254,616 downwards.
GAATGTTCCACTTCTAAGTTCACTCATGCAGTTGTTGGCAGGATTCTGATCCTCACAGATTGTTGGACTCCCCCAGTTCTTTGCCATGTGGGCCTCTTTATAGGACAGCTTGACACACTGCAGCTAGCTTTCTCCAGAATAAGTGAGTAAAAGAGTAAGAAAGAGGGCTTAAGATAGAAGCCAAAGAATTTTTGTTACCTAATATCAGAAATTATATCCCATCACTTCAGCCATATTCTATTGATTAGAAGTGAGTCACTAAGTCCAGCTGACACTTAAGGGAGGGGATTACATAGGGTATTGATATTGGGAGGTAGAGATCATTGGGGGCCATCTTAAGAAGCCGTCTACCACAGATGTTGAGTATCGAGGTGAACTGGTGACACAAGCATGATTTGGAGTCCAAGTAGATGGACTGGGCTGGGCATTACAAGATTCAGGGGCATAGGCTGGAAAAAGGTCAAAGGCAGGAGCTCATGCTCAAAGGTTGTAGGAGGGCACTAGCAAGAACAGAGTGAGCAGAAGTTGAAATTTATGGTTCAGAGTAGCTATAAGAAAATAGGTGGTTGTGAAGTCTATACCAACATCCTGATAATAATGGCTCAGGCAAGCAGAACCACACAGCACAGCCAGCTGAGGTTGACTTTGATTCCAGAACAGGTAGGCTAGGATCCTGGCAGCCAATGGACAGTGTGGGCCAAGAGATATAAGCAGTTCTGATGGCAAATTCTGCGGTTGCTGGTGATTACCACTGAGAGTTTTATTCTTTGTGGAAGGGACATTTTCAGAGCTCTGACATTCATTATTTTCCCTCTTGAACCAAGTCTTCCTTCTCACTGTCCCCCCTTCTGTCAATGGAACCTTTATTCTCTTTATGGCTTCCTCCCAAACTCTTGGTTCCCCTCTCTTCCCCTCTCCCATATCCAATTGGTCTTAAATAATTGTTCAGTGAAAAAATAAGAAAATAGCAATCAGTAATCCGTGGAATTCAGGCAGGTTATGTAATCATTCATTCAATTTACATCAATTGTGCACCTGTGCTAAATGTCAGCTTGGACATGCCTTATAATAGGGTAGCCACTGGCCACTTGTAGCTATTGAGCATTTGAAATGTGGCAAATGTGACTGAAACTGGAACTGAAAATTTAGTTATTCAAAAATTTTAAGTATTTTAAATTCAAAAATAGAAGCAGTGTAACATTTTTCCATTATTTTGGTGGGACTACATTTCACTTGAACCACTGAAAATTTAGCACCCATACTGAGATATACTGTGAGTGTAAAATACATACTGGATTTTGAAGACTTAGTATGAGAAAAAGAATGTGAAATACCTCATTAGTAATTTTTATACTGATTATTATATGTTGATATGTATTTGGACACATTGGGTTTAATAAAATATATTATTGAGATTAATTTCACCTGTTTCTTTTTACTTTTTAAATGTGGTGAGTAAAAAATTTAAATTACCCATGTTTTTAAATTAAAAAACAATTTTTAAATTACACACTGGACAGCGCTGGGTTGGACTATAACTGTTCAGTTATCTTTTCATTAAAATTCTTGGATGGCAATCAGTCCATACAGTTTTTCCTCTCAAAATATTTTGACAACCCAACCCCTACATATGTTGTTTCACTGACACACTAAACTAAATGTCTCCAAGATAAAGAAACATGCATAGTACTGAAAACAACTTGGAAACAAAAATCTTTGTTTTAGGTATCTGTACACTTCTCTCGAAACTCTCATTTCACAGATGAACACCAACAGGAATTTCAAGTAATACTGAGAAACTGTGATGCTCTTTGTATGAATTGCACTTGATGCTTCCTTCTTAAATTGTCAGTGGATTTCAAGAATCACGTGTCTGAAATTTGAGCAAATTACCAGTAGATGGTGACCTTGTAACCTTGCAACAGCTAGGACTTTTAGCCTATCTTCACTTTTTTCTAAGGCCATAAACTTCACGCTCCCAAATACTGAATAATTGTATGTTGAGTGGTTACAAAATTAAACTCACTCAGTTGTCAGATATAAATATTGTTGAGTGTCCTTCAAGTGTCCACTATGAAATCTGTGACTAACGAACACACACATGTTCTTTTTTCCTTACTTCCTGGTTTGGGTAGAACCAAGTGGCCCCTCTATGCTATGTTGGCCCCACCTAGGTTCTTCATGAAGACCTTGCTGAGCATCCTCCATATGCTCCATCTAGTTCCTGGGCTTTGGAAGTTGACTCTGCAAACTCTGCGCAGGGTCCCTTCAGCTCTTACCATATTGGGCCTCATGGCAGGCTTTCTAGATCTCAACTCATCCATTTGCCATCCTTCCTCTATGGGAGTATGTGGAATATTTTGGGTTATCCACCTGAGAGAAAGGGAGGTGGCTCTTTCCTCTGGACAGACTGTTTTACTCTCTAGACTGGTAAGCCTGCCCCATGCTGGCATAAAACACCCTGCTTGGTAGATTCCTTCCAGGGAACAGTGGAGAGCAGAACAGGTGCAACTCTGCTTTCAGCCTCCCCCCCCCCCCCCCCCCCACCTTATCTATTATTCCTTCTCCTCCATTCTCCAGGTCAAACACTGGAGAAGGGACACCTGGACTTATGTGTCCCACCACTTCTTGCCTCTCCTTTCTCCCACTACCTTCCCCCCCAACCCCTCACTCCATATTACTCTCCCTGCCCTCACTCTCTGACTGGATGGAAGGGGCTTTTGTTTCACTCTTAAGTTATATTCCTTTTATGTTACATGATTCTCCTTCACAACCCCAGCATCATATCTGAGCCTTAAGGCAAGTAGAGATGGGAGGAAGATCAACTTACACCTCAGAGTAGCTAATTCAGGAAAGATTTAAAAAAACTATACTTGAACAAAATGTATTTTCACATAATTTTATCATTTGTGAAATGTCAATTTGAACATTTTTGGGGAGAAGGAAAGATAAGAATTTATGTCCAAGATAGGATTAAATAGACTTTTAAATATCTTTTTAGTATTCTCAGACATATGATAGCTTATATAAAAATTGCCTGTCTTGGTCAGTAGTATTTTGTAGCCTCTCCACTGCATGAGGTCACAGCTTGCCCAAAGAATCAAAACCATTCTGTTCAGTTTAGAAAACTAGATAGTCGGCTTATCTAAATGGGCTGTCTCTATCCCCTACAGATGTAATTATAATAAGATCTCATTCTCTGCTTTTCCTAAGTAAAAACTAAAATCACAGGTCAAATATATGTCTACTTCTCCCTCATTCTTTGTTCCCAGAACTTTTCTTTTTCTATGAAAAGAATTCTGGGGCAGGGAAAAGATGTACATGGTGGTTCATGATCAGGGCCATGATCTCCCCTGTTAGAGCCTATTTTTTTCTGATTCCGTTCCAGTTTATGAACATATACAAACATGTCTGTCTGAGTTTTACTGAAATCTTCCATCCAAAAAATAAGTTAATGTTATCCCTCATCATTTACCAAAGATATCAGGAAATTTTGTTTTATATTTCTTGTGTCTTATAACATTCGAATTTATTTCATTTTGTTTCAAGATTTTATTTATTTGAGAGAGACAGAGTGCACGAGTTGGGGGGACGGGGGAAGGGAGAGGGAAAAGCAGACTCCCTGCCCAGCAGGGAGCCCGATGCAGGGTTCAACCCCATGACCCTGGGATTGTGACCTGAGCTGAAGCAGAGGCTTAACCGACTTAGCCACCCAGGTGTCCCTCAAATTTATTTTAAATAAAAAAATTTTTTTCTATGGTTAAAATCAGCCCAGTACCAGTTACACATATTGAAATGATGCAATAGCTAATATTTAGATGGTATGTAGCACTTGGCATAGTGAAAAGTGCTCCAGGTTGGGAATTAGGAAAAAAAAAAAGAGTTCTAGTACAGCTCTGCCATCATTATATGTGTATCTGAGCAGCCACTTTTATTTTGTCTCAATCCAAATTCTTTCTGCCATAAAAGATGAAGTTACATTAACTTTTCTTCTAAGTCTTCACTTTGATAAAAATCTGTGATTCTAATATCTAGAGGAAAGTGACCACATAGACTGAAAGAGCAGACAAGGAAATATTTGCACCAGCTACCCCCACTTCTAACTATGCCCTTATATATTTCCTGCCAAACCAACAAGGGATATGGACTGTCTGGCAGAGTCACCAGGACAAAAGATTAAAGGAAGAAAAAAGGATCCAGATGTTTCCATTTGGGGAAATTGAATTTTCAGACACATCTAATTCAGATGAGCTGTATCCATGAACAATTGAGCCAAAGACATAAAAGTGAATCTTATAATTCAAATGGGTTTTCATGATACCAGTTCCCATTCAGCACTCTAATGAATATTATCCCCCCACATGTCTGTGATGACATGGTGGGAGTCAAAAGGAAGGACACCCTTAATCAAAAAGCAAATTAAAACCTTCAGGCCCCCAGTGGTTTTGCAGCAGAATTTACTGTACGCCTACTGAGTACAGAGTACTGTTTTAAGTGCTATGATGAAGGGGGTACAAAAAGTAAGAATAATGTTACTCCAAAAAGTTCTCAATTTAGTTGAAGAAAACATAAACACAATAAAAAAACACACTTTATGTTCTCTTAAAAGCCTCATATAAAGCAACTGTTTTTATGTGCATATTGAATGTTTCCTTTAATCCTTCAAGGTTAGGCTCTCATATAAATTTAATTAATTAAACAAAGAAGAGGGAGCCATCCTACTTGAAAATTTGATCTTCATCTACCAAGTCTTTTAAGTTATGTGGCAGATTTTTAGCTTAAGAAATAAGTAAGAAACACGAGCCAGCAAGTGATAGGGTAAGCATATACTTAATCACCCAAAACTTTTGGGAATGAAAAGGGGCAACTTAAGAATTACACAAGTAGAGCAGGCATAAGGTGTGACTGTTTTGAGTAAATTGGGATATATTGATGCTTTTTTAATGAAGACAATAGATATGTCTCAGGGGTTGACATGACTGGAATGAGCTTTACCTTGAGTCAGAATATTGAGGCAAGAAGTACAATGGATCTTCGTAAGCTCTTTGGCTGAATGCTTCAGCCAAGCTCTTACTCAAGCCTGGGAAATTCAAGATGACCTCTGTCACCTACTTTCCCCCCATTCATTGCTTTAAGTAATCCTTTATTATTTATTGAGCAACTGCTTTGAGGGCACAGAGTGAATACTTATCTCCTGTCAAGGAGTTGGTTGCTGGCTTGGGCAAATAATTCTTGAATGTGACTGACAATATGTAGGTATGTCAGCAGGCACTATAAGTTACCAAATAAATTGTACAGAATAATGAGGTGGAAGTTAGGCAGAGGGAGAGATGATGTTAGGATGGAAAGGAGTCTAGGCTTTAGGAAAAGATGTGGGATTCAAGTTGTGTCTTAAGGGATAAGGGAAAAACTGCAATTTACAGAGTGAGTGGCATATTGTGTCTCCCATTTCCCAATTAGTAAATGACAAACTATTTAATACAGAAACTGACAACCATCAACAATAACACAACAATAACAAAAAACCTTGCAACTTGTGTGGCAAAGTGTTACAATCTCTACTATATAAAGGGTTTTACAAATCATTGAGAGAAAGATACACATGGACTAAATAGAAAAATGGACTAAGGACATGGAAGGGTAAATAATAAAGAAATAGGAATAGCAGTATACATTTGAAAATTTACTTACTTAGTAGTATGAAAAAGTGACAAAAACTTGACAAAATGGTGGCAGTAGGTAGAGGGAATAGTCACTCTTAGAGCTGTTGGTAGGAGAGGTTACATTTAGCCACGTGTATCAATATGTATATATTCTTCACAGCTTTCTCAGAATCTTCTAAACTAAAACTATTTTGATGATGCTACATAAGTAAAACAGTAGGACCTTAATGGTACTCTGAAGAGGATTTCATGGGACATTCCTTCTTTACTGTCAATACTCTTCCCTCTTCCCCAAATCAGGAAGTGTGATAATAGAAATATCACTTTTAGAAATCTACCCTAAGGGAGATAATCAGATGAATGCACAAAGATAGAAGTACATGTAAGGGTGTTCAACATGATGCTACTTATACTAATGTGAAAAATTAGAACCAACTGGTAATGCCAGTAATAGGATATTTACTCAATAAATTTGGGGATAGCCATACAATATATAGTCACTGAGAAGGCTGATGTACATTGATAGTCATTAAGATATTTTAAATGAAAAAAATCAGGTTGAAAATAGCATGTATAAGCATAATAATATGTGTGTATATCTATCTACCTATCTATCTATATATGTGTTGATATTACACATGATAAGACATATACATATTCATATCTAAGTGGTAATTATAGTGGTAGTGCTATTTTGGAGGGTTGGTTAGGTTTGTTTTCTTTTTTATAATTTATATTACATTGTTTGAATTTAACTCAGTGAGAATATGTTGTCTTTATAAGTAAGTTATACTATTAAAACAATTAAAAGTAAAAAAAAAATTAAAAGTACTTAAGAAGAAAATCTCTTGCTGATTTAGTAAGCAACGTCCATATAATAAGTACAGAAATGCATTTCCAAGGTTGTTCCTTATAGAGATTCTCAATATAAGCTACTGATGCTCCCCTAAAGCATGGTTTAGTGCAAAAAATTCTGAAAAGGTCCTTGTCTTTGCATTCTGTCTTGATCCAAGGATCTATTTTTGAATGTCTAGACATGACATTTAAGCCATTTCATCCAAATATTGTTTACCTAACTGACCTTTTGGAAAAAATATTGCACTGCAGTAAACTTGAGATTATATTTTATGACAACTCCTTGGAGTACATCTGGTCTATACAGTTGATTGCCCTCAAAGCCTTATGTCTTAGCCATCAATTCTAAAGATGGGATTAACATCCTTTTGTTGAAGCTGAGAAACCTATTAATGTTAGAGAATATGCCTATATAGAAGACCACCCCAACTCCTTTCTTAATTAAAGACTCCTTAATAGGACTGAGCTTTTCTACAGAAGTGTTTTGAATCCTCTTCAGGGTACAGTCAAGGTCCTACTGTTTCATTTATGTAGTATTATCAGAATAGTTTTGGCTTAAAAGTTTCTAAGGCAGTTATAAACATGCTCATTTTGGCCAAACCACCTTAAACTCTCTGTGAAATATGTATGTAAAATGAATGCCTCTCAAGGAACAATGCTAATTCCGTATTTATTTTTCCAAATAAACTGTATGGCAAGGTACCTAAATGAGGAAATGTGTTCTATGGTATAGTTATTTATAAAGCAGAACATAAAAAATCTTCCAAAAATAATAACTATATTTTAAAATAATCAATTTGTCTGTAGCCCTATTTTCTGGTGACAAATACCTACAGGAAAAAGTTATCTGCTAAACCCATTCCTACTTTGAGATAACAAAATATGTTGTTTGCATAAAAAAGTCTTGTCTGTTATAGCTGGAGTTACAATTTAGTTGGGCTAACTAAAGTACAAATAGAGTAAGTCAAGTCATACAAAATAGGACTATCAAAAAACTAAGACCTAAGTCATGTGGTACATTAGAATTTTAGAAAAATCACAAATGACAATAAATTTCAGAAAAATCACACACACACCCCCCACACATACATGCACATACACACACACCCCATTTCCAAGCCCTGTCTATTCCAAACCTACAGAAAAAGATCTCTGAGTGGTGAAGACTGAGCATGTGTTATTTTAAAGCACTCTTAGCAACTCTGATGGGCAGCCAGGTTGAGAACCACTCCTCTGAGGGGCAAGCCATCTGGCCCCACTTAGTGTCTCTGGCAAATAAAAGGTGGGCCTTTCACTGTAAGATCAAAAAAATAAACAGTTGAAAGTATTGGGTTTGGAACCAACTAACTCTTGGAGCAAACTCCCCAAAAGACCTCCAAGATTGAGGGTAGTCATTTTTGAGTTTTGGTGAAAATATTTTTTCCTGGAAAATTTCTTGCTATTTTTTAAACTATAAAAGTAACACATTTACTATAGAAATTTTTAAAATCTATAAAAGAGCACAAAGGAGATTAATAAAATCACCTGTATTTCTATCAACCAGATATAATCACAGCATTGTCTATATCCTTTCAGATTCTTTTTATATAAATGGAAATATATTGTACAATTTATAACATGCTTCTTAAAATTAGCAATATAAGCAGACATTTTCTCATGTCAATATTCATCTATGAAATGATCTTCAATGGCTACAGAAAATTTCATTTCATAATTATTGCTTTTCTATTTTTGGAAAAGTTACTGCTTTTCTATTTTTGGAAATTTCAGCTTTTCTATTTATGACTCAAAAATAAGCTTGAAATGATCTTCCTTGAATATAAATTTTTATGCACATTTTGAATACTTTCTTAGGAGCCCTAGAGGTGGGATTACTGGGTTAAAAATGAATATTCATAAGGCATTTCATAAATATTGCCTGACTATCCTTTGGAAAGGATATACTATTTTTACATTTTGACTAGAATTTACAATCCTTGAATCCTTACATATTGGTAATATTAAGTATTTCATCTTTGCCTGATCATGTCATATTTATTTTTCAGTTAGGGAGTCTGTCTTTTCCTATCGATGTAAACTCTGTGTTTCACAGGTAGTGGAGAGCATATATTTCCATTTTTTTACTTAAAAATTTTCCTTTTGGTATTTTTGGATGGAAAGAAGTTGGTCACTACTTTTTGAGAACAATTCACAATTCAAATATGTACCTACAAAATACAGCCTACCTATGAGCCTGGGTGGCTCAGTCGCTTAAGCGACTGCCTTCGGCTTGGGTCATGATCCTGGAGTCCCAGGATCGAGTCCCGCATGGGGCTCCCTGCTCAGAGGGGAGCCTGCTTCTCCCTCTTACCCTCCCCCCTCTCATGTGCTCTCTCTCTCTCTCATTCTCACTCTCTCAAAATAAATAAATAAATCTTTAAAAAAAAATAGAGTCAACCTTTGAAAGATTATCAATATGGGAAGAATGAGGCACTCCCATCCTTGGACCAAACCTAGTGATCTCTCTCACTTAACATCTAGTTTGAGCTCCAAACCTAGTGATCTCTCTCACTTAATGCCTAGTTTAGCAAAAGGCATTTATATCTCAGTATGAATTTAAGTGAGTGTTTTACATCTCCAGGGTTACTCAGATTTTTAGCCTTGCCTCTAGGTAAGCACTGTGACTTATTAAAGAAGTTTTAGGCACTGAGGAATAGGGTAGAGGAGGTAAAATCAATTCTGTATCTATTTATTGGACACCTGTAATGTAAAAGTCACTAAATTAGCCAAGCATTGATAGCCTATGTATAAGGACATCTGTGGTGAATATGCTACACTGCAAATCATATTTTTAAAAATTTAGTGATGAACATGTATGCCTTATTTTATTTATTTAATGATAAGAATACAACTTAAGACTTTGTTCTTATGTAGAGCTGAGATGTGGGGATAAAATGATTGGCTCAGATTCTTCAGTGGGGTGTTTCATGTGACTGAAATTAAAATGCAGAATGATCTACTATAAATTCAATGCTTAATGAGGGAATTGGTATTTTTTATAAGCTTCTGAACCCTTAAGAAAAGGCACAGGAGCTAACATGAAGTCAAAAGAAATAAGCCAGAGAGTTTTCCAAAATCTAACTGAAGTATGGGTGTGGTTGAGTATGAATGTAGCTACGTATTTAATGGAATTCTTGGTTTTCTTTTATTTTCTATATTTCAGAGCCTTCACATTTGTTTGCAATATTTTATCACAGCATGAAGATTTTATTTCATGTGGTTGAGAGGCTGGTTTTCTTTGAATAATCACTATGTTGAAACATCTTTCTGTATAATCAAAGGTACATATATATACACACACGTATATACACATATAATTTATTTTTGGCTTAGGGTCTTTAGTCAACATGGCTTGATTTATACTTGGGTTTTATAGTTAATGTTCCCTGCATGTTAAGCAATTCACTAAACACAGAAATCTGAAGTTATGGATTTGCTTTTCTCCACGTACAACATCATGGAATGTACATATTCATGACACTGCCTGTCTCTTTCTCCACATTATTGGCTTTTATTTGAAGTCACCTGTATTTGTCAGAGGACTCAAAGATGTGATTAAGAAGCTGGAAATGGGAATTAATAGAAACTGAGAAGGAAAAATACGAAGACAAAATTGGATAATGTGGAAGACTCATTTTATCTTAGGAGAATGGAGGAGGAAGGTCCTTGTAATGCTGTGGAGAAATCAGGAGGTGAAGGGGTCAAGCACAGTATTCACCTCTCCACCAGGTGTCCACAGAGTATGGCCATCAAAGAGTATGATTTTGACAGGTAAGGACAGTGATTGAAACAACCTCTTGGAGGGTCAATAAGGCTTGGACAGGACTCATATCTGACATGCCAGTGAAAGGGTACTCTGTTAGAAAGAAGCAGATCTAATAAAATCACTGGGCAAACCATTCTGTGTGATTGGAGGGTATTACATTTATAGAGATCCTACCTGAGAGTAGAACAAGGTAAAGAATGAAAGGTGGGAGAGAGAAGGATTATTGTTGGAGATGCCATTACATTCAGTTGGGATTAATAAGTGAGATGGATATTTTTTTCTAACACAGACAAGAAAAAAAAAAGGCATGGGACAAGATTTAGTAGATAAAAGGAAGTCAAATATTTACCTGGAGCTTATTTACTGATTACATTTATTGTTCTATTTTTTGTTTGTTTTTATCCCCACTACCCTTAACACTCCCTTATAAACACCCTTTACTTCCTGGAGGTATTTGGGTAAACACAGCTGCATTGACTGGACTCACTTAAAATCCATGACCACAAGTATAGAAGGAATATTTGGATTCTAGCCTCCCTACCAATACTCTTCCCTCTTTCCCAAATGAGGAAGTGAGAGCTTGTTCTTCAACTTTGTTCTTAATTTTTAAGATTCTTTGGAATATTCTGGGATCCTTGCATTTCGATATCACTTTTAGGATCAGATATCAGTTGGGATTTTGACAGGAATTACATTAAATCTGCAGATAAGTTTGGGGAGTGTTGCCATCTCTTAACAATATTAAGTCTTCTAATTCCTGAACATAGGATGTCTTTCCATTTATTTAGGTGCTCTTTCATCTCTTTCAACAATATTTTGGAGTTTTCAAACTGTAAGCCTTGCACTTCCTTTGTTAAATTTATTCCTAAGTATTTTATTCTTTTTGATATTATTATAAATGGAATTGTTTCCTTAATTTTAATTTTGGGTTGTTCATTGCAAGGAAATAAAAATATAATTGGTTTTGTATATTGATCTTGTATTCTGTAACCCTGATGAACTTGTTTATTAGTTCTAATAGTTTTTTAATTTAATGGTTTCCTTAGGATTTTCTATATACGAGATTATCTGCATCTGCAAACAAAAATAGTTTTACTTTTTGCTTTTCAACTTGGGTACCTTTTACTCCATTTTCTTGCTTAAATGTCTTGGCTAGACTCTCCAGTACAATGTTGAATAGAGGTAGTGACACAAGACATTCTTGACTTGTTCTGGATCTAAATTGTTATTTAAGTCTGCTAAGTCCTAGCTCTTTATTCTTTCAGGTGATCCAACTACACCTCCATAAAATGTTCATTTGAGTTAGATGACCAATATTTTAGATAAAGAATTCTTACATTTATATTGACAATAAGAATCCTTATAACTTCCCAAATCTCAATCAGGAAAAAATAGAAATTTTTAACAGATACATTACTAGCAAGGAAATGGAATCAGTAATCAAAAAGCCTCCAACAAACAAAAGTGCAGGACCAGACAACTTCCCAGGTGAATTCTACCAAACATTTAAGGAAGAGTTAATACCTATTCTTCTCGAACTATTACAAAAAATAGAAGGGGAAGGAAACCTTCCAAATTCATTCTATGAGGCCAGAATTACCCTGATAAAGACATTACAAAAAAGAGAACTACAGGCCAATATCTCCAATGAACACTGATGTAAAAATCCTCAACAAAATATTAGCAAGCTAAATCCAACAATACATTAAAAAACAATTCACCATAATCAAGTGAGATTTATTATCAGGGTGCAAGGGTGGTTTGATATTAATAAATCAATCAACAGGATACATCATATCAATATGAGAAGAGATATGGGGTGCCTGGGTGGCTGAGTCGTTAAGCATCTACCTTCAGCTCAGGTAATGATCCCAGGGTCCTGGGATGGAGCCCTGCACCAAGCTCCCTGCTCAGTGGGGAGTCTGCTTCTCCCTCTCCCTCCACCCCGCCTCACCCTGCTCTTTCTCTCTCAAATAAATAAAATCTTTTTAAAAAATAAGAGAAAGAATAAAAACAATATGACCATTTCATGGATGTAGAAAAAACATTTGACAAGGTATGACATTCATTCTTGAAGAAAAAACCCTCAACAAAGTAGATTTGAGGGACTATACCTCAACATAATAAAGGCCATATATGAAAAAATCCACAGTTAACATCACACTCAATGGTAAAGAACTGAGAGATTTTCCCCTAAGGTCAGGAATAAGACAAGGATGTGCACTTTCACCACTTTTATTCAACATAGCACTGGGAAGTCCTAACTACAACAATCACTCAAGAAGAATAAATAAACGGCATCCAAACTGGTAAGGAAAGGTAAAACTTTCACTATTTGCAGATGACATGGTAATATATATAGAAAACCCTAAAGAGTCCACCAAAATCTACTAGAACTGATAAATGAATTCAGTAAAGTTTCAGGATACAAAATTAATACATAAAAATATGTTGTATTTTTTTTAAAGATTTTTAAATTTTTTTATTTGACAGAGAGAGAGAGAGTACAAGCAGGGGCAGCAGCAGGCAGGGGAAGAGGGAGAAGCAGGCTCAGATGCAGGGCTCTATCCCAGGATCCTGGGATGATGACCTGAGTCAAAGGCAGATGCTTAATCATCTGAGCCACCCAGGTGCCCCAATATGCTGTATTTCTATACACTGATAATGAAGTAGTAGAAAGGAAAATTAAGAAAACAATCCCATTTACAATTGCACTAGAAATAACAAAATACTGAGGAATAAACTTAAGCAAGGAGGTGAAAGACCTACCCTCTGAAAACTATAACACACTGATGAAATAAACTGAAGACAACACAAACAATGGAAAGATATCCCATGCTCATGGATTGGGAGAACAACTATTCTTAAAATGTCCATACTACACAAAGCAATCTACAGATTTAATGCAATCTCTATCAAAATACCAATAGCATTTTTCATAGGACTAAAGCAAATAATCCTACAATTTGTATGGATTCACAAAAGACTCCAAATAGCCAAAGCAATCTGGAAAAGGAAGAACAAAGCTGGAGGTATCACAATCCCAGATTTCAAGATATAAAACAAAGCTGTACCAATCAAAACAGTGTGGTAGTGGCACAAAAAAAGATATTGATCAATGGAACAGAATAGAGAGTCCAGAAATAAACCTATGATTATATGGTCAATTAATCTATGACAAAGCAGATAAGAATTCACAATGGGAAAAAGATCCCTTATTTTGTTTGTATTTTGATGGTGGCCAGGAGTTCCAGCAAAGTCAGACTTCAGAGAGAAACTCCAGTGAAGGCTGGAGTCCCCTACACTAATCCCCGTCCTGATGTGCCTGGCAGAGGCATCTTTACAAGGACAAGTCAGTTTGTGAGCCAGCCCAGTAGGCCTCTCCCTCAGAAGACCAACAAAGGCCCAGGCCCCCACATCTACCAAGTCTACTGATTAAAGAACGCTCCAAAACATCAGCTCCCAGTGGAAACAGGACCAGGCTTGCTTCTTTTTTTTTTCTCTTTTCTTAATTTTAAAATTTTTTATTTTTCTATTTCTTATGTTTTATTCCTTATCTTTATATATATTCTTTTCTTTTCTTTTCTCTATCTTTTTTTGGTATCAGGTTTATAATTTTTGTTTATTTGTTGGTTTGTTTCCTTCTCTATATTTTTTGGATTAGCCTTATTTTTTTTTCTCTTTGATTCTTTCCCTATTATTTTTTCCTTATTTCTTTCTTATTTTTAGAATCAGGTTTTTAGTTTACTGTATTTCTGTTTGCAATTCTGTTCCTTTTCCTTTTCTCTTGTCTTGGATCAGGCTTTTTTTTTTTTTTTTTTTTTTTGCTTGTTTTTTGGTCTTTTCTTTTTTCTTTTACAGGCTTATTCTGACAAATCAAGCACAACTATTAAAGGTCCAAACACTCTCTATTACAAGCAAGGAGGGATTCTGTAGAGGAAGGACCAGTGGGATAGAGAGCCAGAACACAACAGCAAAGTGTACACAACATACACCAGAAACACTTCCTGAAGTTTTTGTTGTTGTTTCTTTTTCTTTCCTCCTTTCTTCTCTGGACAAAAATGATGAGATGCAGAAATTCACCCCAAAAGAAAGAACAGGAGGTAGTACTCACTGCCAGGGATTTAATCAATACAGACATAAATAAGATGGCTGAATGAGAATTTAAAACAATGATTCTAAAGTTACTAGCTGGGCTTAAAAAAAGCATAGAAGACACAAGAGAACCCCTTACTGTAGAAATAAAAGAACTAAAATCCAGTCAGGCTGAAATTAAATGCAATTACTGAGATGCAGTCCCAAATGGAGGCTTTAAAAATGAGGATGAATGAGGCAGAAGACAGAGTCAGTGATATAGAAGATAAAATGATGGAAAATAAGGAAGCTGAAGAGAGAAAGAAAACTACTGGATCACGAAGGGAGACTTAGAGAACTCAGCTATTCCATAAGGTGAAATCATACCTGGATAATAGGCGTCCCAGAAGATGAAGAGAGGGAGAGAGGGGCAGAAGTTTTATTTGAACAAATTATAGTTGAGAACTTCCGGATCTGGGGAAGGATATAGGCATTCAAGTCCAGGAGAAACAGAGAACCCTCAAAATCAATAAAAACAGGTCAACACCTTGACATATAATAGTGAAACTTGCCAGTTTCAAGATAAAGAGAAAATCCTGAAAGCAGCTCAGGAAAAGAGGTCCTTAACCTACAAGGGTAGAAACATAAGGCTGGCAGTAGACTTATCCACAGAGACCTGGGACGCCAGAAAGGACTGGCATGATATATTCAATGTGCCAAATGGGAAAGACATGCAGCCGAGAATCCTTTATCCAGCATGGCTATCATTCAGAATAGAAGGAGAGAGAAAGACTTTCCAGGACAAACAAAAACTAAAGGAATTTGTGAACACTAAACCAGCCCTGCAAGAAATATTAAAGAGGATCCTTTGAGCAGAGAGAAAGCTCAAAAGAAACAAAGACCAAAAAGGAAAAGAGACAATCTACAGGAACAGCGACTTTACAGGTAATACAATGGCACTAACTTCATATCTTTCAATATTTACTCTGAATGGAAATGGACTAAATGCTCCAATTAAAAGACATAGGGTATCAGAATAGACTAAAAAAAAAAAAAAAAAAGACCCATCGATATGCTGCTTACAAGAGACTCATTTTAGACTTCCAGATTGAAAGTGATGGGGTGGAGAACCGTTTATAATGCCAATGGACAGAAAGCTCGGGTAGCAATCCTTATACCAGACAAACTAGATTTTTTTTAAGATTTTATTTATTTATTTGAAACAGAGAGAGAGAGAGAGAGAGAGAGGGAGAGAGCAAGCATAAGCAGGGGGACTGGCAGGCAGGGGAGAAACAGGCTCCCCACTAGCAAGGAGCCCAATGTGGGGCTCGATCCCAGCACCCTGGGATCATGACCTAAGCCACAATCATAAAAGCCATACACGAGAAAACCACAGCCAATATCATCCTCAATGGGGAAAAAATGAGAGCTTTTCCCCTAAAGTCAGGAACACTAGAGGGATGTCCATTCTCACCATTATTGTTCAACATAGTACTAGAAATCCTAGCCTCAAAAATCAGACAAAAAGAATAAAAGAAATATAAAGAAGTCAAACTTTCACTCTTAGCAAATTACATGATATTCTATGTAAAAACCCCAAAAGGCTCTACCCCCAAACTGCTACACCTGATACAGGAAGGCAGCAAAGTTGCAGGATATAAAATCAATGCACAGAAGTCAACTGCATTTCTATACACTGACAATGAGGCTTAGAAGAAAGAGAAATCAAGGAATTGATCACATTTACAATTGCACCAAAAGGGGCTCCTGAGTGGCTCAGTCGTTAAGCGTCTGCCATCGGCTCAGGTCCTGATCCCAGGGGCCTGGGATTGAGCCCCACATCGGATCAGATTCCCTGCTCAGTAGGAAGCCTACTTCTCCCTCTCCCATTCGCCCTGCTTGCGATTCTTCTCTTGCTGTATCTCTTTCTTTCAAATAAATACATAAAATCTTTAAAAAACAAACAAACAATGGGGCACCTGGGTGGCTTAGTTGGTTAAGTGACTGCCTTCGGCTCAGGTCATGATCCTGGAGTCCCGGGATCGAGTTCCGCATTGGGCTCCCTGCTCAGCGAGGAGTCTGTTTCTCCCTCCGACCCTCCTCCCATCATCCTCTCTCTATCTCATTCTCTCTCTCTTAAATGAATAAATAAAATCTTAAAAAAAAAACTGCACCAAAAACCATAAGACACCTAGGAATAAACCTAACCAAAGAGGTAAAGGATCTATACTCTGAAACGTATAGAATACTTATGAAAGAAACTGAGAGGAAGACACAAACAAATGGAAAAACATTCCATGCTCATGGATTGGAAGAACAAATATTGTTAAAATGTCTATGCTACCCAAAGCAATCTACACATTCAATGCAATTCCTATCAAAATACCATCAACTTTTTTCACAGAGCTGGAACAAATAATCCTAAAATTTGTATGGAACCAGAAAAGAACCTGAATAGCTAAAGGAATGTTGAAGAAGAAAACCAAAGCCAGCGGCATCGCAATTCCAGACTTCAAACTCTATTACAAAGCTGTCATCATCAAGACAGTATGGGACTGGCACAAAAACAGACACACAGATCAATGCAACAGAATAGAGAATCCAGAAATGGACCCTCAACTCTATAGTCAACTAATCTTCAACAAAGCAGGAAAGAATATCCAAAGGAAAAAAGACAGTCTCTTCAACAAATGGTGTTGGAAAATTGGACAGCCACATGCAGAAGAATGAAACTGGGCCATTCTTTTACACCATACACAAAGATAAACTCAAAATGGATGAAAGACCTAAATGTGAGACAGGAATTCATCAAAATCCTACGGGAGAACACAGGCAGCAACCTCTTCAACCTTGGCAGCAGCAACTTCTTCCTAGACTCATCTCCAAAGGCAAAAGGAAACAAAAGCAAAAATGAACTACTGGGACTTCATCAAGATAAAAAGTTTTTGCACAGCAAAGGAAATGGTCAACAAAACTTAAAGGCAACCTACAGAATGGGAGAAGATATTCGTAAATGACATGTAAGGGCTAGTATCCAAAATCTATAAAGAACGTATCAAACTCAACGCCCAAAACACAAAAACTTCAGTCAAGAAATGGGCAGAAGACATGAACAGACATTCTGCAAAGGAGACATCCAAATGGCCAACAGACACATGAAAAAGTGCTCAACATCACCCGGCATCAGGGAAATCCAAATCAAAATCTCAATGAGATACCACCTCACACCAGTCAGAATGGCTAAAATTAACAAGACAGGAAACAACAAATGTTGGGGAGGATGCTGAAAAAGGAGAACCCTCTTACACTGTTGGTGGGAATGTAAGCTGGTGCAGCCACTCTGAAAGACAGCATGGAGGTTCCTCAAAAAGTTAAAAATAGAGCTACCCTAGGACCCAGCAATTGCACTACTAGGTATTTATCCAGAGCATACGAACATAGTGATTCAAAGGGGCACATGCACCCCAATGTTTATAGAAGCAATGTCCACCATAGCCAAATATGGAAAGAGCCCAGATGTCCACTGACAGATGAATGGATAAAGAAGACATTGTGTGTATATATATATATATATATATATATATATGTGTGTGTGTGTATATATATATATATATATATGGAATATGGAATATTTCTCAGCCATCAAAAGGGATGAAATCTTGCCTTTTGCAAAGATGTGGACAGAACTAGAGGGTATTATGCTAAGTGAAATAAGTCAGTCAGAAAAAGATGAATACCATATGATTTTGTGGAATTTAAGAAACAAAACATGAAAATGGGGAAGGGAAGGAAAAATAAAATGAGATGAAAACAGAGAGGGAGGCAAACCCTAAGAGACTCTTAACTAGGAGAACAAACTGAGGGTTGCTGGAGGGGAGGTAGGTGGGGGGATGGGGTAACTGAGTGATGGCCATTAAGGAGGGCATTTGATGTAACAAGCACTGGGTGTTGTATGCAAATGATGAATCACTAAGTTCTATCCCTGAAACTAATAATACAGTATATGCTAATTAAATTGAATTTAAATAAAAATTTAAAAACAAATTAATTAAAGACCTTATGCAACTCAACACTAAAAAAAAATCCAATTTAAAAATGTGCAGAAGACATAAACAGACATTTTTCCAAAGAAGATATACAGATGACCAACAGACAAATGAAAAAATGCTCAGCATCACCCATCATCAGGGGAATGCAAATCAAAACCACACCCGTCAGAATGGCTAAAATAAAAAACACAAGAAACAATAAGTGTTGGTCAGGATGTGGAGAAAGGGGAACCCTCACGCACTCTTGATGGGAATGTAAACTTGTGCAGCCACTCTGGAAAACAGTACAGAGGTTCCTCAAAAAATGACAAATAGAATTACCATGTGATTCAGTAATTCCACTACTGAGTATTTACCCAAATAATATGAAAACACTTACTTGAAAAGACATATGCACCGCTATGTTTATGGCAGCATTATTTACAATAGCTGAAATATGGAAGCAACCTATGTATCCATCAATAGACGAATGGATAAAGATGTACACACACACACACACACACACACACACACACACACACACATGAACATTACTCAGCCATAAAAAAGAATTAAATCATGCTATTTACAACAACATGGATGGATCTTGAGGGAATAATGCTAAGTGAGATAAGTCAGCCAGAGAAAGACAAATACTGTATGATTTCATTCATATGTAAAATTTAAGAAACAAAACAAAGAAAAAAGAGACAAACAAAAACAGACTTTTTTTAGAAGCAGATATATTTTATATAAAAAACACAGGGAAATATAAATTAGAAATTAATGAAATTGGTTACATGAAATGGTTGAAAATGGTAAAGGAATTGGAGATAGTGACATGTCTCCAAGTATATCTTTTTTTTTTTAATTAACATATACCGTATTATTTGTTTCAGGGGTGCAGGTCTGTGATTCATCAGTCTTATACAATCCACAGTGCTCACCATAACACATACCCTCTTCAATGTCCATCACTCAGCCACCCCAACCCTCCCACCCTCCTCCACTCCAGCAACTCTCAGTTTGTTTCTGAGATTAAGAGTCTCTTACGGTTTGTCTCCCTCTCTGGTTTCATCGTTTCATTTTTCCCTCCCTTCCTCTATGATCCTCTGTCTTGTTTCTAAAATTCCTCATATCAGTGAGATCATATGGTAATTGTCTTTCTCTGATTGACTTATTTCGGTTAGGATAATACCCTCTAGTTCCATCCACGTCATTGCAAATGGCAAGATTTCATTTTTTGATGGCTGCATAATATTCCATTGTATATATATACCACATCTTCTTTATCCATTCATCTGTTGATGGACATCTGGGCTCTTTCCATAGTTTGGCTACTGTGGATATTGCTGCTATAAACATTGGGATGCACGTAACGCTTTGGATCACTACATTTGTATCTTTGGGGCAAATATCCAGTAGTGCAATTGTTGGGTTGTAGGGTAGCTCTATTTTTAACTTTTTGAGGAACCTCCACACTGATTTCCAGAGTGGCTACACCAGCTTGCATTCCCACCAACAGTGCAAGAGGGTTCCCCTTTCTCTGCATCCTCGCCAACATCTGTCGTTTCCTGACTTGTTAATTTTAGCCATTCTGACTGGTGTGAGGTGGTATCTCATTGAGGTTTTGATTTGGATTTCCCTGATGCCGAGCGATGTTGAGCACTTTTTCATGTGTCTGTTGGCCATTTGGATGTCTCCTTTGCAGAAATGTCTGTTCATGTCTTCTGCCCATTTCTTGATTGGATTAGTTGTTCTTTGGGTGTTGAGTTTGGTAAGTTCTTTATAGATTTTGTATACTAGCCCTTTATCTGATATGTCATTTGTGAATATCTTCTCCCATTCTGTAGGTTGCCTTTTAGTTTTGCTGACTGTTCCCTTTGCTGTGCAAAAACTTTTTATCTTGATGAAGTCCCAATAGTTCATTTTTCCTTTTGTTTCCTTTTGCCTTTGGAGATGAGTCTACCAAGAAGTTGCTGCTGCCGAGGTCAAAGAGGTTGCTGCCTGTGTTCTCCTCTAGAATTTTGATGGATTCCTGTCTCACACTGAGGTCTTTCATCCATTTTGAGTCTATTTTTGTGTGTGGTGTAAGGAAATGGTCCAGTTTCATTCTTCTGCATGTGGCTGTCCAACTTTCCCAACACTATTTGTTGAAGAGACTGTCTTTTTTCCATTGGACATTCTTTCCTGCTTTGACCATAGAGTTGAGGGTTCATTTCTGGGCTGGGCTCTCTATTCTCAAAAACAGACTCTTAACTATAGGGAACAAACTGGTGGTTACCAGAGGGGAGGTGGCTGGGGGGATGGGTGAAATAGGTGAAGAGGACTAAGAGTACACTTATCACGACGAACACAGAATAATGTATAGAATTGTTGTATCAGTATATAGTACACTTGAAACTAATATAATACTGTATATTAATTATACTGGATTTAAAAAAATAAATAAATTTTTAAAAATCCTCAAAACCAATGGCTGGACGTAGCACTCTAAGGGATTAAGACTCAGGCCCTAATCACAAGACTACAGGCTATAATAGACATTAGATTATTATGTTCTGTTTTGAAAGTCTAGATAGTGTCTCCAGAACATCTGAGCCCATTCATATCTTTATTTTCACTGATTCCATCTACTTTTACTAATTTCACCAATGAAAGCCCATTTATAACACTTATTATGCCAATTAGCCAAAGATCTGGTGTTGGTTAGAAATACTAATAGCTAAGGTACTTGTAGTTGTGACATCCGGAGCATAGATTTTCTGATATAATGTTATCCAAACACTCTAGGTTTAATTCTGAATTAGGACAACTAATTATCCCTAGAGTGAAGCTTAAATTAACACATGAGCATGTGCACGCACGTGCCACACACACACACAATCATCATATCCCTGGTGCTTTGAAATGGAAGTAGAAGCATTATTAAATCAGATAATGAGAATAGTATAAGCCTTCAGAGACTCCTAAGCAAGGCCAGCTGCATGGGTGTGTGACCTATGCAGTCATACATGTCCCCTAGGCTCACAAGTGCCCTCAATTTGGTTTCGTGCTCTCCATCTTGAAATTTTTAAAAATTTGAACAAGGGACATCACATATTAATTTTGCATTGTCTCCTGCAAATTATGGAGCCGATCCTATTTTTAAGGGACTTTCACTCTGTAAGAGAATTTCCTATGAAACTTGTGGCCTGTTTTCTCTTTGAAAAAAGTCAACAGAGCCATTTTTTTTGCTTTCCATTTTTTTCCTTTTTTCCTTTTTTCATTTTCACCTCTAGGCCTGGACAAACATAAGGGCCGAGGAGTAAATGGTTTTTAAAGGGCACTGTAGTATTGAAAACCTTGACAGAAATTCCATTAGAGGGTTCAGGCTTGTTCTTATCATTCTGGAATTGCCTTACCCACTTCCTGCCTAATGCCTGATTAAATGCCAGCATTTCAGTCAGGTGTCTTCTTGTCATTTCTTTTGCCCCTAAACCTATCTCTTTCAATTATAGAGGTTTGCTTTTTCTTTCTGATTTTTGTAATTTCCTGTCTATTTTTTAGATTAAAGTTTAGGGGTAGTATTATTAAAGAATAATGCCAAGCAGAGATAGGAAGGTCTCCAGCAGATCTTCATTAATCCAGGGCAAGTCCTTTTTGAAAGAAAGAAATAGAAGGAAGATTTATAAAGAGTAAGGGTTGGCATTGGCAGATTCCCTCTGCTTTTCTGCCACACCCTATGGTAAGGGAGAATCCTGGGGGATATGAGGATAAGTTAGTTCTTGGGAGACCCAGGTCCAGGACCAGCTACATAATTTGCAGGACCCAGTGCAAAATGAAAACGTGGGGCCTCTTGTTCAAAAATTATTAATATTTTTAAGACCTTGACAGCAGAACATTAAGCCACTGTGATATCCTTCTGAGAAAGATGGGGGCCTGTGTACAGGTCATATATCCATGAAGCTGACCCTGCCCTAGTCATTCATTCAATAAATTTATAGTGTTCCTACCATGATTCACATTTTCTTGTCCTGAAAACTTTGTAGAATTAAAAAAAAAAAAAAAGCCAGTTCCTTAGACAACCCCTTGGGGCAAACCAGTTTTCTCGGCTCAACCAGTGAGTCCCCCATGACTTATATGTCCTTGTGAGGTGGTTTCAGGCAACAGACTGAAAGCAAATTGGAAGGAGGGCCCTGGTTTGGGTTGAAGTTGGGTTCACCAGGACGCAGACTCTGACATACAGCTTAGTATGCAGATGTTTATTAGGGAGTGCCCTTGGCATTAACACCCATGGAAGGGAGGGTAAGGAAGCAGGATGAAGAAGAGGGAGAAGCTTGGCTGCAATGCAGGTTGAACAATAGCTTTAGCCTACCTCATGGAGAAGCTATAGAGCTAGAATGACCCTTCAGCATTGCCCTGAGTTGGAAGGAAATGGCCAGCCTTTATACTCCTACATGGATTAGCTGCTGGAAGGGGGCTGGCACAAAAAGGGGCCTGACCTTGGGAGAGGTGGTTTCAGAGCTAAGGTAAACCCTACAGGGCAAGACAGCTAATGCTGTGCATCCAGCACTCCCAACTGCTGGGGCACAAAGGCCTTCCTTAAAGAGGGATCTGAGTAGCTGCATCAGTGTCCACTCCAGTGTGTATATGGGAATTCCCCCAGATTGGAGAGTTCAAGATTGGCCTTTTTAAATGTCAGTGGGTATGAATTTCACAGTCACACATGGAAAAATGTCACTCTCCTATCTACAACTAGGAGAACCAATCATCCTGGTTTGCCCAAGATTTTCCAGGTTTTAGCAGTGAAAATTCCACAACCTAGGGCAAACTGAAACAGTTGGTCACTCTATCTCAACTTAATTTAACTTTTTTGATTTTAAATCCAGAGCCCTTACTTTCAATTGAGAGCAGAAAATTGAATCTGGGATTTCCTCAGTCCATTGAGAAATTTTAGCTGTAAGTTTAAAGCACAGTCCATTCAGGAGTTTTCACTCTCTTCTTTCCTGCTGCTGATTCTAAACTCCCAGGGGTGTAGGCAAATGCCATGAAGAGTATTTGGGGCAAGAAGTGGCTGATTTTAGCCTCTGCAGTCTCAATCTTCTGCAGGCCTCCCGCTCCAGGTGGAACTCATCCATGGTTCCTGGGTGTCTTTGGCTCTGTTCTTTTGCCCCTCCTCTGTGTGTGTGTGTGTGTCTGTGTGTGTGTGTGTGTACAATGTCTGCAATCTCTGAAAAACTTCTAGATCTATACAGTTGTGCCCTCTTCAGCCTTCTCATCCTAACCCCCATGAACATCATCTTTTCACCCTGACCCAGCTCTTCCCTGTCCTTGTGGGCTCAGGGAAGATCAAGAGCAAAGGGAAGTGTGTCACTTTACGAGGCTTCAGGAAAGACTCTGGGCTGTCAGTAGCACTCCGCTCTAATGTGCTTCATAGCTATTATTGTCTCCAATGCTGTCCATGTGCCACGAGGAACAGTGGCAAGGCTGTTCACTCCCAGAGTTCCAGGTAGGCCTAATAGACCCAGCCTCTCACTCTCAGAGAAAATTTTGCTTTGATTAGCTTCCTGTCCCTGGTAGGGACACAGGTCTTATTTACTCTAGCATGCCCAACTTTTATCTATCTTCTTACCCTAATTTTCCAGACTCACACTAACATACTGCTAAAGAATATAGTTTCTCTGGCAAAGGTGGGAGTAAGAGGGAAGAGTTTTTTTTGTGATCAAAGTTAAGTTGTTATCCGTTTAAAATGCTGATATCAGCTTTAAAAACTCAATTATATCTATAAGATGGTTTATGTAAGCCTCATGGTAACCACAAAGCAAAAACCAACAGTAGATATGCAAAAGATAAAGAAAAGGGAATCAAAGCATATCATTACGGAAAATCATCAATTAGTTCACAATGGAAGATAGTAACAAAGGAAAAAAGAAACAAAGGAAAAAAACAGCCAGAAAATAATTAATAAGATGGCATTAGTAAGTCCTTACCTATCAATAATAATTACTTCAAATGTAAATATATTAAATTTTCCAATTGAAAGGCATAAAGTAGCTGAATGGATATATAAACATCTAACTATATGGTGCCTACAAGAGATTCACTTCAGCTTAAGGACACACATAGGCAAAAAGTAAAAGATAGGAAAAGATATTTAATTCAAATGGAAACCAAAAGAGAACAGGAGTAGCTAAATTTATATCAGACAAATAGACTTTAAGTCAAAAGCTACAATGAGAGACAAAGAAAAGTCATTATACAATGAGAAAGCTCAATTCATCAAGAGTATATAATAACTGTCAATATATATGCGCCCAACATTGGAGCACCTAAATATATTAAGTAAATACTAATAGATCCGAAGAGAGAAATAGACGATAATGCAACAATAGGTGGGGAAATTCAATGCCCCACTTTCTTTTTCTTAAATTTAATTTTTTAACTTAAATTCATTAGCCAAAAAAAAAAATTCAACTAGCCAACACAAAGTATATCGTTAGTTTCAGATGGAGTGTTCAACAATTCATCAGTTGTGTATAACACCCAGTGCTCATCACATCACATGCCCTCCCTTAATGCCCATTACCCAGTTACCCCATCCCCCTATCCACCTCCCCTTCAGCAACCCTCAGTTTGTTTACCATAGTTAAGAGTCTCTCATGGCTTGTCTCCCTCTGATTTCTTCCCACTCAGTTTTCCCTCCCTTCCCTTATGATTCTCTGCACTGTTTCTTATACCCCACATATGAATGAAACCATATTAACTGTCTTTCTGATTGACTTTTTTCACTTAGCATAATACCCTCCAGTTCTATCCACATCGATGTAAATGGTAAGTATTCAACATTTCTGATGGCTGAGTAATATTCCATTGTATATAGATACACCACATCTTCTTTATCCATTCATCTGTTGAAGGACATCTCAGCTCCTTCCACAATTTGGCTATTGTGTACATTGCTACTATGAACATTGGGGCGCAGGTACCCCTTCATTTCACTACATCTGTATCTTTGGGGTAAATACCTAGTAGTGCAATTGCTGGGTCCTAGGGTAGCTCTATTTTTAACTTTTTGAGGAACCTCCATACTGTTTTCCAGAGTGGCTGCACCAGTTTGCATTCCCACCAACAGTGCAAGAGGGTTCCCCTTTCTCAGCATCTTTGCCAACATTTGTTGTTTCCTGACTTGTTAATTTTAGCCATTCTGACTGGTGTGAGGTGGTATCTCATTGTGGTTTTGATTTGTATCCCTGATGCCGGGTGGTGTTGAGCACTTTTTCATGTGTCTGTTGGCCATCTGGATGTCTCCTTTGCAGAAATGTCTGTTCATGTCTTCTGCCCATTTCTTGACTGAAGTTTTTGTGTTTTGGGCGTTGAGTTTGATAAGTTCTTTATAGATTTTGGATACTAGCCCTTTATCTGATATGTCATTTGTAAATATCTTCTCCCATTCTGTAGGTTGCCTTTTAGTTTTGTTAACCGTTTCCTTTGCTGTGCAAAAACTTTTTATCTTGATGAAGTCCCAATAGTTCATTTTTGCTTTTGTTTCCTTTTGCCTTTGGAGATGAGTCTAGCAAGAAATTGCTGCTGCTGAGGTCGAAGAGGTTGCTTCCTGTGTTCTCCTCTAGAATTTTGATGAATTCCGGTTTCACATTTAGGGCTTTCATCCATTTTGAGTCTATTTTTATGTGTGGTATAAGGAAATGGTCCAGTTTCATTCTTCTGCATGTGGCTGTCCAGTTTTCCAACACCATTTGTTGAAGAGACTGTCTTTTTTCCATTGGATATTCTTTCCTGCTTTGTTGAAGATTAGTTGACCATAGAATTGAGGGTCCATTTCTGGATTCTCTATTCTGTTCCACTGATCTATGTATCTGCTTTTTTACTACTACCATGCTGTCTTGATGATCACAGCTTTGTAATATAGCTTGAAGTCAGGCATTGTGATGCCACCAGCACTGGCTTTCTTTTTCAACATTCCTCTGGCTATTGGGGTCTTTTCTGGTTCCATACAAATTTTAGGATTATTTGTTCCAGCTCTATGAAAAATACCAACAGTATTTTTATAGGGATTGCACTGAATGTGTAGATTGCTCTGGGTAGCACAGACATTTTAACAATATTTGTTCTTCCAATCCATGAGCATGGCTCATGGCTTTTTCCATTTCTTTGTATCTTCCTCAATTTCCTTCATGCCCCACATTCAAATAAGAAAGTGATCTGATTATTTAGACAGAATATTAATAAGGAAACATGGAACTTGAACTACTTTATACCAAATGTACCTAACAGAAAAATACAGAACATTCCATCCATGAGTAGCAAAATACACATTCTTCTCAATTGCACATGGAACATTCTCCAGGTTAGATCATCTTAAGCCAGAAAAGTCTTTGCAAAATAAAAAAGACTGAAATTTTGCCAAGTATCTTTTCTGACCACAAAGGGTATGAAATAGAAATCAGTAACAGGAAGAAAGTGGGAAAATTCACAGATATGTGGAAATTAAACAGCACACTCCTCAACAAACAATGGGTCAAAGAAGAAATCAAAATGGAAATAAAACAATATCTTGAAACAAACAAATATAGAAATATAACATACCAAAACTTATGGGATACAGCAAAGCAGTTCTAAATAGAACAGTTATAGTAATAAAGCCCTACATTAAAAAACAAGAAAGATCTCAAATTAACAACCTCATCTTGTACCTCCAGAAACCAAGAACAAACAAAGTTCAAGGTTAGTAGAAAGAAAAAAATTAAAAAGATCAGAATAGAAATAAACAAAATAGAGATCAGAAAAATCATAAAAAAGATCAATGAAACTAAGATTGGTTTTTGGTAAAAGACAAGCAAAATGACAAACATTTACTAGACTAAGAATAAAAGAGAAGATTCAAATAAATAATGTCTAAAATGAAACAATAGACTTTATAATTGATACCGCAGAAATAGGAAGGGTCATGAGACACTATGAACCATTACATCCCCCAAAACCGGATAACCTAAAAGAAATGGATAAATTGCTAGAAACATACAACTTACTAAGACTGTATCATGAAGAAACAGAAAATCTGAACAGACCAATAATGAGTAAGGAGACTGAATCAGTAATGAAAAATTTTACAATAAATAAAAGCCCAGGACCAAATGGCTCCATTGATTAATTCAACTAAACATTTAAAGAACTAATACAATCTTTCTCAAAATCTTTCAAAAACTGAAAAGAAACAGTCCCAAGCTCATTTTAAGAAACTAGCATTACTCTGATACCAAAGCCAGATAAGGACAATATAAGAAAAACTATAGGCCAATATTGCTGATTAATACAAATGCAAAAATTCTCAATATAATACTAGCAAACTGAATTCAACAGCACATTAGAAGGATAATAAACATGATCAAATGGGATTTATCTCTGGGACACAAGGAGGGTTCAACATATGCAAATCAATAAATGTGATATACCACACTAATAGAATGAAATATAAAAATCATATGATCTCAATAAATGCAGAAAAAGCATTTGACAAATATGACGTCCTTTCATGATAAACACTCTCAACAAATTGGGTATAGAAAGAACACGCCTAAACATAATAAAGGGCATTTATGACAAGAGCTAACATCATACTCAATGGTGAAAGGTTGAAAGCTTTTCCTCTAAGATCAGGAAAAAGACAAGATTCTCACCACTCCTATTCAATACACTACTGAAAGTCCTAGAGCAATTAGGCAAGAAAAATAAAAGGCATTCAAATCGGAAAGGAAGAAGCAAAACTGTCTGTTTGCAGACCATGTGATCTTAAATATAGATAATCTTAAAGACTCCACCAAAACACTGTTAGAACTACTAAATGAATTCAGTCAAGTTGCAAGATTCTAAGTCAAAACACAAAAATCAGAAGTGCTTCTATACACTAACAATGAACTACCTAAGGTAAGAAAAAAAAAGAAAACAATCCCATTTACAATAGTATCAAAATAATAATATACTTAGGAATAAATTTAACCAAGGAGGTAAAAGATCTATACACTGAAAACTATAAGATTTTGGTGAAAGCATCTGAAGAAGGCACAAATAAATGGAAAGATATCCCGTTTTAATGGAAGAATTTTGTTAAAATGATCATACAACCCAAAGTCATCTATGGATTCAGTGCAATCTCTATCAAACTGCCAATGGCATTTTTCATAGAAATAGAAAAAACTATCCTGGAATTCATATGGAACCACAAAAAACCCCGAATAGCCAAAGCAATCCTGAAAAAGAAGAACCAAGCTGGAGGCATGACATTTAGCACAGTATGGTACTAGCATAAAAATAGACACATAGACCAATGGAACAGAACTGAGAGCCCAGAAATAAGTTCTCACATATACAGTCAACTAATATTTGACAAGGAAGCCAAGAATACTCAATGGGGAAAAGATAGTTTCTTCAATAAATGATGTTGGAAAAACTGGATATCCACATGCAAACTAATGAAATTAGAACACTATATTACACCACTCACAAAAATTAACTCAAAATAGATTAAAGACTTAAATGTAAGACCTGAAACCATGAAACTCCTAGAAGAAAACATAAGGAAAATCTTGACATCAGTCTTGACAACAATTTTTTGGATGTGACATCAAAAGCACAAGCAACAAAAGTAAAAATTAAAAAGAGGAACTACATCAAGCTAAAAAGCTTCTACACAACAAAAGAAATGATCAACAAAATGAAAAGACAACTTGTGAAATGGAAGAAAATATAGTTGCAAAACATATATCTGAGAAGGGATTAATATCTGAAATATATAAAGAGGTCATATAACTCAATAGCAAAAAAAACAAACAATTCAATTTAAACATGGGCCAAGGACCCAAGTAGACGTTTTTGTAAAGAAGACATACAAATGGCCAACAGGTACATGAAAAGATGCTCATCATCACTAATCAACAGGAAATGCAAACAAAAGCACATTGAACACCTTAAACTTAAACAATTATGTTGTACACCTTAACCTTAAACAATATGTCAATTATATCTCAGTAAAGCCAGGGAGACCAAAAAGCATCACTTCCTTCTTTTTTTTAAAGATTTTAAGAAATCTTTACATCGAACTTGGGGCTCAAACTCACAATCCCAAGATCAAGAGTCACATGTTCACTGAGCCAGCTAAATGCCTCAAATATCACTTCTTTCTAAACTTCCTTTTCCTCTCTCTCCTGCTTAAAGTTTTTTCTTTTTTAAAAAAGATTTTATTTATTTATTTACTTATTTATTAGAGAGAGAGAGAGAAAGAGTACGTATGTGCAAGCATGAGTGGGGGGAAGGGCTGAGGGAGAGGGAGAGGGAATCTCAGGCAGATTTACTGAGCACAGAGCCTGACATGGGGCTCAATCTAATGACTCTGAGATCATGACCTGAGTCGAAATCTAGAGTCGCACACTTAACTGTCTGAGCCACCCAGGCACCCCTAAAGTTGTTTTTTTTTTTTATATCTTGGGATAGAATATGAAACTGACCACAGTCTGATTTTACCTACTATCATTTGTTTTCTGTCTTATATGTGCATCAAACTTCATGAACTTGAAACAGAATTTGTATCTTTGATTCAGTGGTGTGCTAGAGCCAGGTCATACTACTAGCTCATGAAAACTAGTTATTAGTATCTCTACCTAAGTCCACTTTAAATGAAGTCTCATTGGTAGCTTGGAATCAGCCATCCTGGGATTATTTACACTACAGAAACCAACAAACACCACAAATCAGGGCTCTTTTTCTAGAAAGCCATTTGTCGAACATTTACCAACACACCACTGCTTCAGTTTAAGTTCTGAACTGATAAATTTCTCCTGGAGTTAATGCAGACTTATACCTCATGGAACTAAAACCTATAATCATAGGAGGAGTGAAGAAGAAGAAAGGAACATAGAACCAGTTAATACTTCAAGTTATTAGTCAATGGGCACCTCACACCTGTACAATCAGCCTCTGTTCCCTGTCTCTGTCACTCTAGTCCCTGTCGCCCTCTAATTGCAAACTGAGGCACATTTTCCTTTTTTAGGAATGGAAATTAACACAAAAGATTATAGCACCTGAGAGTTCTTGTCTAAGGCAATAACTTTTTTTCCTTCAGAATCCTGATAAGTTTCTTTACAGGAATATCACAAGAGATTCTGATTCTGTTAAAATTCTGGCCAAGAGCTTCATGTGCAGAGGGTGATTAATTGATGGATCAGACTTTAGGAAAGCTAAATAGATTAAGTTCCAGGACTACCCAGTACAATTAGGCAATTAGGGTGTAAATAATTTAGTGATGCACAAATGTAACAAATAATACACCCAATATTTTTAAAGTGGATCTCGATTATATCCTACTACAAATATCATATAATTAATTCCTATCTCTAAAAGAAGTGTTGAGTCCTCAGACTGTATCTCATTTATTTAGATGGCATTTGATACCAAAACTCCAGTCAGGTAGAATAATTTTGATAGTTTTTAATCAAAATATCAGGCTCTATTCTGAAACGTCTATTTATCCATTCATTTGACAAACATTTATTGGGCACCTATAGGTACCAGGTATTGTTCGCCATTGTAGAGATACAAAGGTGCACAACATAAACAAGACTTCTGATGTCAATGGGGCTTATATCCTAGCTCGGAGGAAATGACACATACACCAAAACATTTGTAATGCAGACAATCAAAATAGGCAGATGTAGTAAAGCATGACAGGGTGGATCCAAGTTAGAGTGCATGGTCAGGGAGGCTCTTCTGAGAAGGTGACATTTAGGCTGAGGTCTGAATGACAAGAAATAGGCAGCCATACTAAGGTAAGGGGAAGGACTGTTTGGACAGAGGAGACAGCCAGACAGCTGGTGCAGAGCCCCAAGGCAAGAATGAGTTTGTTATTTCATGGACCAAAAAGTTATCTAGTGTGGCTGGAGCATAGTTGGCAGGGTGGAGGCTGTTTGAAATGAGGTCAAAGAATTAATCAGGAGACAGACCATGGAGACTTCATGTCCAGAGGCTAGCTCAGACATCTAGAGAAGAAGAAGAGTGACCACTAGGAACTGGAATTAGACTCCTTGCCATATCACTTCATTTTCTTTTTTTTTTTTAAATTTTTTTA
The DNA here is from genome assembly GCF_003265705.2 of Callorhinus ursinus. Lineage (NCBI taxonomy): Eukaryota > Metazoa > Chordata > Mammalia > Carnivora > Otariidae > Callorhinus > Callorhinus ursinus. Next base: position 19,223,074 of record NW_027397074.1, on the reverse strand, counting down.
TTGTTATGTTAATCACCATATATTACATCATTAGTTTTTGATGCAGTGTTCCATGATTCATTGTTTGTTCATAACACCCAGTGCACCATGCAAAACGTGCCCTCCTCAATACCCATCACCAGGCTAACCCATCCCCCCACCCCCCTACCCTCTAGAACCCTCAGTTTTTCAGAGTCCATCATCTCTCATGGTTCGTCTCCCCCTCTGACATACTCCCCTTTTCTTCCTCTCCTGTTATCTTCTTCTTTTCCTTTTTTCTTAAAATATGTTGCGTTATTTGTTTCAGAAGTACAGATCTGTGATTCAACAGTCTTGCACAATTCACAGCGCTCACCGTAGCACATACCCTCCCCAATGTCTATCACCCAGCCATCCCACCCCTCCCACCCCCAACCACTCCAGTAACACTCAGTTTGTTTCCTGAGATTAAGAATTCCTCATATCAGTGAGGTCATGTGATACATGTCTTTCTCTGATTGACTTATTTCACTCAGGATAACACCCTCCAGTTCCATCCACGTCGTTGCAAATGGCAAGATCTCATTCCTTTTGATGGCTGCATAATATTCCATTGTGTATATATACCACATCTTCTTTATCCATTCATCTGTCGATGGGCATCTTGGCTCTTTCCACAGTTTGGCTATTGTGGACATTGCTGCTATAAACATTGGGGTACATGTACCCCTTCGGGTCCCTACATTTGTATCTTTGTGGTAAATACCCAGTAGTGCAATTGCTGGATCGAACGGTAGCTCTAATTTCAACTGTTTGAGAAACCTCCATACTGTTTTCCAGAGGGGTTGCACCAGCTTGCATTCCCACCAACAGTGTAGGAGGGTTCCCCTTTCTCCACATCCCCGCCAACATCTGTCGTTCCCTGACTTGTTAATTTTAGCCATTCTGACGGGTGTGAGGTGGTATCTCATTGAGGTTTTGATTTGGATTTCCCTGATGCCGAGTGATGTTGAGCACTTTTTCATGTGCCTGTTGGCCATTTGGATGTCTTCTTTGGAGAAATGTCTGTTCATGTCTTCTGCCCATTTCTTGATTGGATTATTTGTTTTTTGGGTGTTGAGTTGGATAAGTTCTTTATAGATTTTGGATACTAGCCCTTTATCTGATATGTCGTTTGCAAATATTTCTTTAATAGACCTAAATCAGGTGGTTTAGATGAAGGTGGTGCTAATGGAGAAGAGAAGAAGCCTTTCAAAATACAAGCTAGAGGCTGAATCAAAATGACTTGCTAATGGATAGATTCTGAGAAGTGAGAACTCGGGGCACCTGAGTGGCTCAGTCAAAGATCTGCCTTCAGCTCAGGTCATGATCTCAGGGTCCTGGGATTGAGCCCCGTGTTGGGCTTCCTGCTCAGTGCGGAGTCTGCTTCTCCCTCTCCCTCTGCCTCTCCCCCTGTTCATGCTCTCTCTCTCTCTTCTCTTGAATAAATAAAACCTTGAAAAAAACTTCTAAAAAATTAAAAGTGAGAAATCAAGAAATCACAGCTAACATCTAGACTTTTTACTTAAGCACATGCATGGATGATGTTGATGGTATAATTTAATGAGTTGGGAAATTCCATGAAGAAGCATCTTTAATAAGGAATCATGAGTTCTGTTTCAGCCACACTAAGTTAGTATTGCTTATTTGACATTGTATGTTGTCTGTAACTAGTTTTAAAATATTTCAGCATTGACAATATGCTAGAATGTGTGTGAAGGTGTGTGTGTGTGTGTACGTGTGTATATTTCAATACTATTTTTAGGCATTTAAGTTGATTTTCAAAATGGTTCTTTAAAACCTCAAACATTTTTGACCTTGCCTGTGCCTGCCCCAAGCCAGCAGTTTTCCACTCACTCCATGTACAGTGAGATGCACCGTGCATGGACTGAGCAGACATGGGCAGAGCAATGGTGGCCTGGCTCAGACAAGGGCTGCTACTTCTGACACTGCTCCTACCCATGCAGATTTATTCAAATCAAACAACTGTTGGTTACTTTCAAGCAACTCCTCCCAAGATACCTCGACTGCCCCAAATCCAGCTAATGCCACCACCATGGCAACTGGCAGTGTTCTGAAGTCCAACAGCAAGTCTTTTCATGATCTCATTTTCCCTTCTTCATCTCTACTGTTAAGAGACTCAGACCAAGAAACATCTATACTACGCCATCTTCTAAACCCAATCCAAACAGCATCTAGACATCCAGTGTGACAAGGGAAAAAAGGGTCTTCATTGAATCTGCTAAATCCACGTGTTATTTTATTGACAAAGAAAATGTTGAGGATCCCAAATTTCATTGGTTTGAAGAACATGTGAAGGGTTTGACTAGATTAGGAATGTCTACTAAATCTACTAGAATTTCACGTACAAGATGAAGAGACAACATACAAGATTAGTTAAGTTAGTACTACTCTTAGACCTGAATCTGAGCAATACAGACTGCTGCCCAGGGCCCTACACTTTAGAGGGCTCAGTTCTGACCCTTTTCCAGCCTAACTCCATCCAATCTGAGGGGCCAAGAAGACATGCCATCTCAGACAAATGCCCAAGTGGCTAAGGCCCCAGAATTTCTTGCCCAGATGGCTCAGATCTGCTCCCAGAGATGGGCAGGCATCTTCCTTGGGTACCTCCTCTCAAGGGTAGATCTCACTACCAATATAGACCCTCCGTGGCCTAAGATTTGGGCAAGGGACAGCTGTTTAGGTGTGGCCAGAGGGGGTGCTGATGACAGAGCTTCAACATAATGGCTAATCTGGTATCTCCTCACCTGTTTGTATGAGTCCCTTGCCGTGCCAGAGGGAGCTGAAGGAAGAAGAGCTCAGGATGGGCTGAGGTGTTTCCCTCACATTGCCAATTGCAGACAGGGATTTCAAGGACTCTGGGGATTCTAAATTATAACCTGGCTTTTCAGGTCATTACTGAAAGTATATTTGTGATGTTAGGCTCAAACCTATTTTATTTAGCAGTTTGCTCGCTTGATTTACAACTTATAAAACTTTAGACCTACAGTATGTGGTTTTCCATTTTTGTTCTTACCATTGGCAGACCTGGATGGCAGGCAGCAAAGACAGTGCTATTTCCATAAAGATGTTGAATACCAGCTTCCTCATAAAGTTTTATAGTTCAATTACTTTAACTTCATGCATGTGCTTGTATCAGTGTATATTTATATATCTTGACAAAGACAGTTACTATTTTGATTAGTGGAATACAGCAGCTTTCTAGGATGTAACTTCAAGTATATATCTGCTCCAAAGGTTTCTTAATTTAGTAAGAATATTGTTTTTCTCACAACTCTACTCCAGTAAAATTTGTGTTTACATATCACAAAAGCTTTAACGTTGAACTTCTTACCTGAGCCTATAAGAGCATTCACAATAATGTCAGAATGAATATCCAAAAGATGTATTTTGATTTCATGAATTGAATAAAGAAAAACAAACCTTTATTGGAACCAGTTTTCTCCTTATCTAGGACACTGGTATAAAACTGGCTTCACTGAATTGTTTGTGCAGTTCTTCTGCTAATGGAGCCAACACGTGAACAGTTATTTCACTTTTCATATGTCCAAAAGCAAACTTGGAATCCAAAGTGGGTGAAGTTAATGAAGAAAAACAATCATCTGAGGTAAATGAAAAGTCATGCTTCACTGACTGATATGTAAAGGCCCTTTTTGTAGGCACACATTTGGTCATTTTTGGATATAGTCTTAAATTAACTTCTAACTTGTGGGATAAATGCTGGAAATTCTTCAGAAGATTTGTGTCTTCTGGTTTTCATGTGGTCAGTGGTGTCACTTAGCCCTCATAGTAGATGGTAAATTGTGTTGATAAACATTTTTTGCAAGTTCCACATTCATCATCAACTTTGTTGTGAAACTGAAATTCAGAACTTAAGTTTTTTTGCTTAACATGTGCTTTTGATTTTTTGAGCTCTTTCCTGATGAGTTTGTTGCAAAACAACATTACCAAATAATAATTGCTGCTGATAAGTGTACATGAACCAAATAATAAATAACAAAACCATGTAATGAGAATATTCAGGCTGCTCTCTATAAGCTTTATGACAAGATAGCCCGGCCTCCAGCTCCCTTGCACATTTCCCAACTAAACAATAAAGTTTCACATTTCTACTGATCCAGCCAACTGATGGCTAGTGGCTTCATGCATTTTGATGGGTGTGGGTGTGAGTGTAGGTCACAGCACAACTGGCAGACCCAACAATGGCCAGTAAAGGCAGTGCTGTTGAGTCTCCTAGTACCACCCAAACTGGGAGGAATTAGCTTCATGAGCTCTCTCTTGCCTGAGGGCACTGTGTTTACTAGCAAGTACCACACATGCCGGCTTTGAAAGGGAGGTTAAAGTAAAAACAAAATCTGTTCATACATCTCCTCTACTACTAGACAACCATATCAGAAGCTGAAAATACAAAGTAGAGAGCTCCCAGTGCAGCTATTAATAATTCTTCATTAAAATAATTAAAAATTTGAGGGAGATGTTAGACCAGTTGAGACACTGGGACAAAAGGTGTAAACTGGAATTGTCCCACGTTTGGTCACCATAGTTATAGTACAATAAAGAATCTTCCTTTTCTTTGCCCCTTTGGGAATGGTGTTTGTAATTTTGCTCCCTGATATATAGGTGTACCTGAGTTTTTTAGGTGTGGTTTCCTAGGTTTGAGCTCATTTAGCCAATGGCAGTACATGAGCCCAGGATGCCTGCTTGATACCTGTGGCTATGTGACCTTCAGTCTATTCCTTTTGCCACTGAAAATAAATTAAAAGTTCCCTGATTGACTAGGCTGTCTTGGTCATTTAGTTATAATGACAGAGTTGAGCAAGCCAGGTGACAAAAGACCTAGCACATGGCATGTACTCAATCAATATTTCAATGAAAGAAGCCATTGTTGGAGGTGTTACTGAAAGCCACCAACTTCCTCTGGGCTGTCTTCCTTGTAACATCAGCTATTTCAGAGTAGCTTCCATGGCTATGTGTTTAATAAAGAATTACAAATATGTCAGCAGTTTCTTGAAAGTTATGAAGTGACCTTACATCATTTAAAATGTCAATAAACAACTGCCTCATTAGGATATGAAAATCACAAAATTTTGCAAAGAAGTTTATAGCAAAAAGAGAGACAGACTATTTATCTCAGAATCACTGGGTAAACTGCTGGGCACAGACCTGCCTAGCACAGTCTACTGTTCCTGGAATGCTGATGACAGCTTTTGCCTCTGCTTGACATGTCAAGCTAAGTAGCTAAATGCTGATATTTGATACTGTTTGATGTCCTAATCAAATGCTTATTCGAAGTCACTGCCAAATTTTGCAAAGACTTGTAGAAATTGAAATTCTAGTTGCTAATGTTATTTTTAGCTTGCTCTTTGGCTGCAGGCTTTAAGTTGATTTTTTTTTTCTTTAGGCATTTAATTAAGTAGATGAACAGGAATATTATGGGACAGTGGTTAACATTAGGATTGGTGTGAGGTTCTCTCATTGCTCACCATATCCTGCCTCAAATCTTTTTTATTTTTATTTTTTCAGCCCTGAGTTGATATTACCATATATATTTAGTCTGTCTCAAAAATGTTCCAAGATATATTTTTTCAAAGGACATAAATACCTATATTACACATGAGGAGAATTTTTTAGTTAGTTCCTAAGAGGTAGGATGGTGTTTATGTGTCCTGGAATGTAGTTGCTTAAGTTCTCTGACAGAATAAAATAACTTGTGTTGTCATGAAAATAACACAGATGGGGGAAAAATCATGTTAGCATGGGCTTTATCTAAGAGTGTTCTATGGAGTATGAGTCACATGTGCTGTTCCATGAATGGGAGGGAGGGTTCTGTGGCTGGGACCCTCCCACCACACTTTCTTCTTAGAGGTTCCCAACATTTGTTAACATAATAAAGAATTTGCTTGGTCCTGTTATGAAGAAACCTCTTAATTTTGCTTAACTTATAGTTTTCTAATGCTTTCTAAAGTTTTTTATGAAGCCCTCATTTTGTGTTAATTCCCATAGAAACACTGTAGTGGTGTGATAACATTTCTTTAAGTCTGTTTTCTTGCATTCATTGGGCTAATGATTTACTTTTAAAGTTCCAAGACATTATTTCCTGTTTATTTTATGTACACTAAATCTAGATGTATTTTCTTTCAGTTCTTTTTTGCCAACAGGCTATGATTACCCCTCCAAATGCTCTTAGTGTCATGTGATCTTAAAAAAATCAGTGACTTTCTCTCTTTCCAGAACTCATGAGTTTGTTATTTAGTCTCATTTCTTACCTTTCCTTGCTACTTGGTTTTCAAAGCTTTGTTATCTTCTATCCCACAGTAGAACCACTCCAATTTAGCTGGCTTTTGGCCAGTTTCTGCTTCTCTCATTTCCGCTTCTCTTACCCCCAAATGTCATTTTGCTCTCAGATTTGATCATGCAATAAACACTGATCATTTGTGTCTGTCATTCTTATAAAATGACAACATTCCAGATTATGGATATAATCCCTTGACAGAGCAATACTGACCTTATCACTTTTTTTTCCCTGACTAGTAGAATTAACTATATTTTTTTCCTGTAGTGCAAGTCTCAATATCTAATGAAAGTGTTGAATCCAGGCTTGCAGTCTTAGTAGCCCACCCTTAGTAGAAGTGAAAATCTGGAGTCATTCCATTTACTCAATTGTGAGTGCTTTCAACATGCTAGGCATTGGGGTACAATGACAAGAACAATACAGGGAGTCCCCTGCTTTTATGAACTATAGATGAGGGTGTTATAGTGTATAGTTTTTTTAAAAGATTTTTATTTATATATTTAAAAAATTATTTATTTATTTGAGGAAGAGCAAGAGAGAGAACACAGAGGGAGAAGGAGAAGCAGACTCCCCACTGAGCAGAGAGCCCGACTTGGGGCTCAATTCCAGGACTCTGAGATCATGACCTGAGCCAAGGCAGATGTTTAACTGACTGAGCCACCCAGCCACCCCCGTAATATAGTTTTTAAAAAATGTGTCTTGATCCAGTTTTGAGGTCTGGCTTAGAGGCCAATCAGTCCCCCCTTTTGGGCAGCTCAAGTCCACATTCCAGTGAATTTCCTTATGGAACTTTTATACTCCTGGTATCTATGCAGCAGGCCTAATTGCCCCTGGGTCAAGTACTGGACAGCTAGAAATAGCCCCTAGTCCTGAAACCTGTGAAATTATTCAAATCAGCTAATTCACAGGGAGTTTGCTCAATTTAGTTAATCCCACTCTGTTTGCCACACATAAACTGTGCCCACCCCTGGGTGTAAGCCTCTGTGTGGTCCTGCCTGACAGCCTACTCTCATTTGGCAAGTAACAAAAAGTTCTGCTTTTCATCTACCCAAGTGTCGGTGTGTTGTGTCCTGCCATCAAAGAAGACTTAAATCTAATAAAACATAGCTGTAAGCAAAATTTTTCTTTCTTATTGTTATGAAAGTTTCAAAGGACTTAAAATAGAGGTACTAACTGGTGGTGGAAAAGAGGTGGGATCAGGTTTACAAGAGAAGAATTCTTTTAAAAAAAATTAACTTGACTAATTTAATTCCCCCCACCAAGGACTTTAGCAGGTTACTACACCCCATATATTCATTTAGTGATCGCATGCTTATTGAGCGTTTGCTGTGGTCCTGGTATTAAGATGCTTTAGGAGGTATGCAAGAAAAGAAAATAGGTATCCTCCTCTTGAGAAACCTGCAGATTAATTAAGAGGACATGACATGTACCTAAAATGATTACAGAGACAAAATCAAGTATGTAGTAATATAACTAAACCACTTCTAAGTCCAAAAATTGACAAAGAACTAGAGAAATAGATTTGCTTACAATTTTCAAGGATAGCTAACTTTAAAAAATAATTTTTAACTTTCATAGTTATTTTGCTGGAAAAAAATGCTTGCATTATTGCTCTTTTCCTCAGTTCATTCTTCCCAGCTCTGACACACTTTCTCTGAGGCACACAGGGCCTGGCTGTTTCTACCCCTGCTAGGAAAAGTTCAGATGCTTTGGAGTCATGTACATTTTGAGCTGAAGCAGGTAACAAAGTTCTCTCGAGGGATGGATTCTGGAGGAATGTGTTCACAGTCCAGATCAGGTGAAGCTATTTATTTTAGAACTTGGGTGTGTTTCAAAAAGGAAAATGGTTTCAGTCCAAATGAATTTGCAATACCAACCTTCCTGGTTGGGGAACTGAATGCTTAGCTAATTTATTTTTGAGGCGCAGGCTTCTGTGTGTTTAAATGACTGGCCTGGAAGTTGGGCTTCTCCAAAAGGCATTTCATGTTGATCCACAGTCTTCAGGGGAACTCAGACTTATCTGAGGAGAAGCAGGAGGCTGTAGTTGATCAAGCCCCTGCCCTTCCTCTAGACTCACTCTCCTGGCTTTCCATCATTCTTCCTACCACTACTTTCTTACTGAACATCTCCCCTGTGTAATGGACTATGGTGGCCTCTGCAGGGGATGTCAAGTTTGCCAACAAAGAGCGAAGGCATGGACTCCGTTCAAGGCAGAATGTGGGCATAGTCATAAAAAGACATAAAGCGTTGTGTACATGAAGTGAAGAAGGAGTTGCTTCCAACTGAGTGGATCAGAGAGAGCTTCACAGAGAAAAGAACACTTGAGCTGAGGCTTGGAGAACAGGTTTGGTTTGTCAGCTAGAGAAGGAATGGGCCAAATCTGTACCCCCAACCCGTTTTATAAACAAAGTCATACTGGAACTCAGTCAAGCCTGTTCACTGATGTCTATGGCTGCTTTCATGCAAAAACAGCAGAGTTGAATAACTGTGACAGAAACTATATAGCCTTCGAAGGCTAAAAAATCTACTCCCTGGCTTTTTTCAGAAAAAGCGTATGATCGGGCGCCTGGGTGGCTCAGTTGGTTAAGCGACTGCCTTTGGCTCAGGTCATGATCCTGGAGTCCCGGGATCGAGTCCCACATCGGGCTCCCTGCACAGCGGGGAGCCTGCTTCTCCCTCTGACCCTCTTCCCTCTCGTGCTCTCTATCTCTCATTCTCTCTCTCTCAAATAAATAAATAAAATCTTAAAAAAAAAAAGAAAAAGCGTATGATCATTGGGTTAAAGTCAGTTACTTGAGGGATTTGATATATGGCCTTGATATCTGGACTTGATGTAGGCCAAAATATAGGACTTCATTTGGCAGACAATCTGGAAACAGAATGTTTCTGAGCCTTGGGAGTGTCTGAGTGTTCACAATGATACTGAACGTCAGGTCATGGAGTGTGGTGGATGGACTGTAGAAGACAGGTGCTATGGGCAGGAAGAAAAAGTCAGAGGTTCATGTTGTCACTCTGTGAACAACAATGAAGGTGGATTAGAGGGATGTCTGAGACAAAAAGGAGAAGATACAAAAGACACTGTGAATAAAGCCCTGGCAGGGAGGACAGAAGGGAAGAAAGAATTGAGGTTGGCACTAGGGTCTTGAGTCTAGGTGACTGGGGATGTCAGTGATTCCTTTTCTGAAAATATGTCAACCTGAACAGGACAAATTGAATATTCCTTCCACCATACCCTGATTAGAAGGAGAAATAAAGCTGGAGTGGCCCCAACCCCTTCAGGGCAGCTGGCACTGGGAAGAGAGGTGGTCAGAAGCTATTGCTATAGAGGAGAGACTAACAGGCTTGCTTTTGGAAAAATGTGTTCCTAGATAGGAAACCAGCCTATGTTGTCTCTGAGAAAAAATACTGCATGAGTTGGAGCAGTGTCTTTATGTTTTAAGTCATCTTGCAGGATTGACAGATAAAATACAAATTGCCTGGTTAAATTTGAATTTCAGATCAACAAGGAATAATTTTTTTGTGTGTAAGTATGTCCCAAATATTACATGGGACATACTGTTAATAAAAAATGTTTGTTCTTGATCTAAAATTCAAATGTAACTGGGCATCAATTTCAGATTAATAATGAAAAACTTCTTAGTATTTATGTCCCAAGTATGGATATATTTATACTAAAAATCATTTATTGGTTATCTAAAAATCAAATTTAATTTTTTTTTCTTCTAAATCTGACAACCCTACTTGTAAGGTAAGCAAGCCAAAGCTTTCACTTTTGAGGAGACTGAACAAGAACTGGAGCACCTATATTTGCTTTCCCTCACAGGAGTATTGTTGACTCCTTCAGCCCTTCTGGAGCCCACAACTAAGCAGGAATAGCTCAGTGAACATCAGGCCAGAATATGAGACACTGTTTCAGAGTGCAGAGAGAGGACAGACCAAGGGGGTGGTAGGGTGAATTTCCAGTGATGGTGGCTGGGGCATCCAACTGAGGGAGTTAAATAAGGGGTTGTATGGAGTAAAGAGTGTCTGGATTAGAGACAGAAAGTTCAAGATAGGGATAGATTCCTTAGAGGAGGCTCCTTTTAAAGATATAATTCTGCAAGGAATTTTCTCAGGTTAGAACAAAGCAACAACTATACTAACTAAAGGTCCTAGCTTCTATCACACTGGCTGCAATGTGGACATATGCCTACCTCGTATCTCTGAATCTGTAGTATGTTGGTTTGGTGAGGGATGAACATTATTCACCTTAGTTATTTCATAGAGCTGTATGATTGTGAATTTTATGTACCAACCTAGCTAGGCTATGGTACAAACACCATCAATGTTACTATGAAAATATTTTTTAGATGTGATCAACACTTAAGTCAGGAGACTTTGAGTAAAACAGACTACCCTCCGTAATGTGGGTAGGCCTCATCCAACCAGTTGAAAGCCTTAAGAAAAAAGCTGAAGTCTCCAGAAGAGGAGGGAATCCTGCCTCCAGACTGCCTTTGGACTCAAGACTTAACACTGATGCCTATCAAAATTTTCAGCCTGACAGACTGTCTTGCAGCTGTCTTGCAGATTTTGGACTTGCCTGCCCCCACAAGGGCATTAGCCAATCACTTAAAATAAAAAATAAACCTGTCATATACATATATACATATTCTATTTGTTCTTTTCCTCTGGAAAACCCTACCTAATACAGGCAGGTGCTAAGGTGATTCTGGAGTAGCAATGACTTCCCATGCCACTTCCTCTGTTTCACTGGGAGCAGTACCATGAGGAGCCACTGCTGGTTTGCCCCAGCACCGGACTCCTTTCCTCAACCCGAATCCTGGGCAACAGTAAGACCAAACAGCTGATTAAGATACATTTATTCATTTAAGGGAAGGCAGAACCTGCCACATCGGGGTTATACATCTAAGAGCCATCATATTACATGCGAGTGGGGCCATTCCCCATAACTAGATGGGTGCAACCTTGGCCCTGGAATTCTGGGGAGTGAGGCTGTGCCCTTTGACCTCAGGCATGCCCTCAACACAGCAGCTACAGAGCGTGCTCTTAAAATTGTGTGTCTAAGAAGACAGCTTCACCATATTTCTTCTCCTCTTTATCCAGTCTCCTCACTGGAGAGATGATGCAAACAAAGGCAGGTTTATATTAAAGATCTTTAGTGGATGGCATATCTGTCTGCTCTCCTCCCAGCTCCCTAGCAACAGCGATACCATCCTTTTATAAATCTTTTCATGGAAATTTTAGCTTTTCTGCAGAGGTCTCTGTTTTTATCTTTCAGTATTTTTCCTCCTGCCCCCTCCTTCCCTCTCCCTTTTCCTCCTTTTCCTCTCTCTGTCTCTGTTTCTGTCACTCCGCATGTTTCTTTCTTGCTGGTATGATTTCCCACATTAGCTACTGACCCATTTCTTTGATTCCTTCCTGGCCACAAGAGTTACAGCACCATTATGCAGCAAGCGGTCCTGTTTCCCTGCTGCCTTAAAAAAAATAATGTTTCATGGTGACAAATGGATATAGTTAACAATGAAAGTAAAATGCTTAGCAGACAAGGGTCAGATTTCTCTTCCCAGCAAAAACAGAGAGTGGCTTGAGACTCTCTAAAGAAAGGAAGATGTATGTGGGGATAGCTGGTGATGTTTGCCAGGTGGACACCTCCACTGTTTTATTCTTAATTTAGCCTCTGTGAATCTCAAGAGTAAGTTCTCAAAGGCAAAACTAGTTATTCTTAATTTACTTAAAAACTAAGGTTTTGTTATTATCCTAAGAAGCTTAAAAATATGAGATTTTAAAATCTAGTTTCACATTTGCTGTTTTTCTTTGATAAAAAATTAAAAACAAAAATAAGACAATCTGAATTAATGAAAGCATATAATCCTTTTTGTGCCCAGCTGAATTTTCTACACTGTGCCAGAAAAGGCCCAATTAAAGTTAAAAAAGAAAGATGACTTTTCTAGACCTTCTTTTCCTCCTTACCACTAAAAGGAGGAAAAAAACACCCCTAACATCCAAGAAAACTTCCAACCAAAAGCTGTTTTCATGCATATGTGTGCATGTCTGTTTTGCACACTACATGTGTGCCTTCCCCTGGGTGCAGATGGCTACTCCAGCAGCAGTACACATGGGATGTGTATGTCTGAAAGTCGGCTTGCTCGTGAGCATGGAAAGAAGAAAACAAAAACAAGAGAGTGAGGTAAAAACCACATAAGCCTAAATCAAAAGCAACTGTTCTATCACAAGGAAAGTAGGCAGACCTTGCTTTGTGCACACACCACTCTTTTCGCTGCCCAGACTCATCTTTGAAATAAAATAAAGAAGCATGGCAAACTAACTGAAACATAGGTAGAAATAATATATTTGGGTTTCAGAAAGGAAAAAAAAGTAACCTGGCATGGCTTGAAAGGCACCCATTTCATAACAACACATGTGCAAAGAATTACAATAATTGCAGTGCACACATCGGTAACAGACAGAGTGAACAATGAATATTAAAAACACATTCTTAGAGCTGGCCCCATGGCTTGGCAGCAGTGCACAGCACGGAGACCTGCATGGGAGTCAAAGAAAGGCCTCGGCTTCCAGAGCTGTCAGGACCTGGCAGAAGCTGAGTAGAAAAGAGGAGGGAGGAAGGTGGCAGTGACTGTTCCCGTCCCCATCAGTGTGATTCCCATCACCCAGTGGCAGAGCCCTAGGAAGGCCTCAGGAGGGTTTCATAGAGGAAGTCTGCCTTTAGTCCTTTGGGGCTCTAGTTCAGAGCTGACTTGGAGCCAGGCTGAGGAGGAGGAGGGATGGGGATAGAGAACAAACAGACAGAAGGTAATGCTGGGAACACCCAGACAGTGCCCTGGACAAACATCCCAGGCTTCCCTTTCAAGGCTCGTCTACAACACGATCTAGCATGATGAACTTCACTGCTGTGGAGACATAAACTGGGAACGTGTTTATCTTTCGTGGACTAAATACATTGATCTGCCTTTTTCCCTTCAATATTTGCTATGCAGTGGCATTAAAGTCTGCAGGGGGATGAATTCTCCTGGTGGTATGTTCCAGAGCCTTCAAAGGCACATTAACCAAACATCCAAGGTACATAATGATCTTTTCACTGTGAATCCCTTCCATTGTCAGCAAAGACAAAAGGTCCTTCTCTTAAGTACAGCTTTGGTTTTAAATGTTCAAATTTTGCTTGTCACCACTGGCAAGGAATTGACTCTTGAATCCTTGCAACTTTGGCAGACTGTGAGAATCTCTAACCAGAGAGTTTGGTTCACACACTGGGAGTTAAGGTCTTTGGATTCTTAAACTGTGGCCATGAAATCCAAGAGGTTGGTGAAGAAGAATTCAGGGAGATCCATAAACTTGGATGGGGAAAAAAAATGGCATCTTTAGTTCTGCTAATCTCTGAAATTTAGCATTCCTTTATTGATAAATGTAGAAAACAAACCGCAATAATATTAGTAATACTTAGGACTTTGTCACCAGTAAAAAGCATGGATATTTTCATGTCATTTCACCATTGTTTTAGATGTCTCCAATTATTAAGTTCATCACTACTTGGAATTACAGTAATTACTAGACCTGTTATTTTATGCATTAGTGAAGAAGTGTATATAGCATAATAAAATACTTTGATAATTGCATTTTACTATATTTGGTTTCCCTTGACATATTATGTGCTATATTCTTGTAAAAAAGATTAGTCTGAGAAGGGGTCCACAGACCACTTGTCCACACTTACCAGAGGATTCTATGGCATATACAACATTTTCCTGAACTCCAGAAGGACCCAGTTTCTGAAGCAGTCATGAGAAGCTGGGCCTTCCACACAGTGAATTCCATAGCGGGCTGGCCTCATGCGTGTCTCTACACATGGGGGACAGACAGAAAAGGCAAACATATGTCTGCAGACACAACATGGAAGATTTAACAAAGGAACTTCTCACTTGTCCACTCTTTAGATATGTTCAATAACTGTTACCATTCACAAGATGAAAATCTGCATTTTCTCTTCAATGATATGGAGAGCTCCAAAATGATTTCATTAGAAAGAAAATAAAATAAACCCCTCAAACAACCTCTCCAATTTCTCCAGATGCTGGCCAAGAGTGTTTGCCACTGAATCACAGTTGATTGGGTGGAGGCTGATGATGAATTGGATTTACCAGTTTCTGTACCAAGGGTGGAAGTACAGTGAAGAGCCACAAGAGGGGAGAGAATCAGATAACAATAAGACAACACAGGGGTGATACCTGTTAAATCAAGGAGCCCACTAAGACAACTGACACCCATAAATGCTCCAGAGGCAAATTAGAAAGTCCACTTATTTTCACTTGTCCTCGTGATAAAGGAGAGGAGTAGTCTGGAGCTAAGAGCAATGATTCATTTGATTTATCAAAATCTGAAATCCTAAAAAAAACAAAAAACAAAAAACCATGAAACCAAAAAAAAAAAAAAACCCAAAAAACCCAGAAACAAACCAACAAACAAATCTGAAATCCTGCTGAACTCTTGCGCTTGTGAAGAATCTAGCACTAGAAGGCATGCTGGCAGAAACAGGACTACTCACAATTCTCAAAAATATAAACCTCAGCATCTGGATTACAAAGGACAAAATACTGCTTGAAAAAAATATGTAAAATGTTAGCAATCTTCATAGACACCCCTTTTTTATTTAACTCAGAGAAATATTGAGTGTTTTGCTAGAGTTCTTAATATAGTCATAGAAGAAAGTTGGGAGACATAAAGATAGAAGGATGGATAGATAGATAATTTGGTAAAACCTAGATCTGTTATATTTCAGACTCTATATTAGTTTTTAAAATACATTTATCATTTAATTCTCTCAACATTTCTATGCCCAAGTTTTTCAGAGGGGGGCAAGTTATGAAGTAACTTGACCAAGGTCGCAGAGCTAGTCAGTGGGATTTAAACTCAGGTTTGTCTGACTCCCAAAGCCACTATTTCATTATTTAAAAAAAAAAAAAAAAAATATATATATATATATATATATATATATCTCACTGTGAATGAATCCTTAAAGCCTAAGAAGTTGTTACAGGAGTTGAAAGATCAAATTTCAAGTCAGGAACATAAATGGCAATATTGATAAAAGAACCTTTATGATAGCAAACAAAATTGTTCCTTATATGCAGAAAGTCAAATGGGCTTGTCCATCTATTTTTTTTTTAAGATTTTATTTATTTATTTGAGAGAGAGAGAATGAGAGATAGAGAGCACGAGAGGGAAGAGGGTCAGAGGGAGAAGCAGACTCCCCGCCGAGCAGGGAGCCCGATGTGGGACTCGATCCCGGGACTCCAGGATCATGACCTGAGCTGAAGGCAGTCGCTTAAACAACTGAGCCACCCAGGCGCCCTTGTTCATCTATTTTAATCATTAACTTAAGTAAATATAAAAGCAAGCACCTGGAATTTAAGAGCTCCTTGATGATTTCATTTGCCAACATAGTAGTTCTCTGTACCTATTGTCAGAATATGAAACTGTCATCTCTGTTTCCCATTTATAGGAATAGGAGAATTTGTTTGGTACATGAGACTAAATTTTCCTGTGTTCAATGTGCATTTCTGTGCCAACTGCCATCCCTTACCTACTGTATCTGCAGAGCATCCAGAATTAGAGCTAAGGCCATGATCACAGCTATCAACAATTAGGAATAAAGTAACAAATGACAATCTCAAGGTTATGCCGGGATATCCATCAGGGAATTGCTGCTCTTCATGATCCATATGTCTCTTCCCTTTTCAAGCAAAGCCATGATGAGAAAGTAAATGTATTTTAGCTTTTTTCAAAATAATTTTTCTTGGGGTGCCTGGGTAGCTCACTCGGTTAAGCATCTGACTCTTGGTTTTGACTCAGGTCACGATCTCAGGGTCCTAGGATTGAGCCCCTTGTCAGGCTCTGCACTCAGCATGGAGTCTGCTTGAGATTCTCTTTCCCTCTCCCTCTGCCCCTTTCCCTGCTCATGTACGCACTTTCTCTCTCTCTCTTAAATAAATAAATAAATAAATAAATAAATAAATAAATAAATAATTCTCTACATCAAGTCACAACAAGATACTGTAGTTTACAAGCTACAGGCATTAAATGTCACTTTGGGATGATCTCCAAGGCCTTATCCAGACCTAACTTTCTCTGATTACAGGAAGTTAACAATTGCTCAGGTAGAAAAGCCTCCAATGAGGTCTTCATAAGGTCCTGTAGCCGTCAAAACTTAAAGGGTCCTTGACTTGAGTTTGGTTATGTGAGACTACCCCTGGGTTCTTTCATGCTGCAGGAGTTATTCAGTCAGTATGAATAACTGGGACAAGTTATAGGATTTCAAAGACCAAGTAAATAACTTTCGATCAGAAAATTCAATTTGTTCGTGAGGTGGAGAAAGGCATCCTGCCATTAAGCAGTCAGATGGAAAACATGCAAACCACAGTTTGTGGAACAGAAAAGAACTTTAAAAGTCCTTGCCCAGAAGCACAGGCAAGTGCAGGAAATATACTCAGCAAAGTCAACGTGTCTATTGTAAATGTGGGAAGCAGGAGCCACAGCATTGAAATTCCAAACTGTGAAATAACCAGCCACATCACTCATAGGCCAGTCCCTCCAATGAGGAGCACTGAGGAGTCTACAAAATTCACGCATGAGATGGGTTTGGAAAGACGACTCTAATCAAGTGAAAATGCCCTCTGGGTCAGGCACAGCCATGTGGCAAGTTCCAGTGACAGGCAAAGACAGCACAAGGCACAATGTGAGAGGGCCACCTTTTTCTACTAGGCAAAAAGTTAAGATCTTCTCTCGGAATAGAATAAAAAGCTCATAATAAAGCATACATTAATTATTGCTGCAAAGGATCTCAGAGAATTGCTATGAAGGAGGTGGTAGCAAAAGTAATATTTGCATTAAGAATTGCTTGTATAGGGGCGCCTGGGTGGCTCTGTTGGTTAAGCATTTGACTCTTGATTTTGGCTCAAGCCATGATTTCAACGTCCTGGAATAAAGCCCAGCAGTGGGCTCCGCCCTCAGCAGGGAGTCTGCTTGAGGATTTCCCTCCTCCTCCCTTTAAATCTTAAAAAAAAAAAAAAATCACCTGCATATCCCAAAATGGGTATTTCTTAGTGCAAAATCTGGCTGCTTTTTACTGCCTTCTTATCCTGGTGTTACCTCTTTTCCACATCAAGGAAACTGGCATACGATATCAGACCCTAAAAATACTAATACAATACTGATACTGTTTTGGCATCTCTTGTAATAATAAGGTAGTGTAATCGGGGTCTCTACTAGCCCATTTGCTACTTTTATGCAAATTTGAAAAAGAACTTCCCTTCTTTCAGGTGGATGAAGTCCCCTGCTGGAGTATGCAGTCTGGGAACAGAATGTGAGCTGTATTTTAGTCCCACTCTCAACCTGATGCCCTCATGCATTCCCAGGTACAACAGTCTTTCAGTCTCCAGACGGTGGGGCCTGCTGGATATGAAGTTCCATTATACATCAGTGAGTGCAGCACTGGCCCTGTACCCTCAGTCACTCTGGAGGTCATCTGCAGCTTCAGCGTTCAGCTTCCTGTATAAGCTAAGACTTCTTACCTCAAGCTCCCATATCTCTCTGCTTTTTCTAGCTTCAGAAGCATGTTGGACAAAACAGGGATTAATGTCCAGGGGCAGTCTCTAATAAAATGGGGTGGAATGGAGTTGGTGGGTATATTCCCCAGCCTCCTCACCCCTAGGTGAGTCAAACTAAGTGCATCTATGTTGTGTCTCATGAGGTCCTTAGCAAGCCTGAGCCCCATATAAACAGGCCACCTGTTTATCAACACACTCCGTTGATTTTCTTTCCTTCCTTCATTTCTCACTCCCTCTCCATGTTTCCTGGGGTCACCTTCCAAATCCTTGCACCCAAATCCTTATCTCTGAGTCTGCTTTTGGGAGTTCCCAAAATAAGAAAGTGGGCTTCCTTACTATAATTCTAACTCTTGGCTTGATGCACCTGCCAATGTTTATAGAGCTTTCACTTATTTGTGGAACATAAGGAACAGCATGGAGGACATTAGAAGAAGGAAGGGAAAATGAAGGGGGGGAAATCGGAGAGGGAGACGAACCATGAGAGATGATGGACTCCGAGAAACAGACTGAGGGTTCTAGAGGGGAGGGGGTGGGGGGATGGGTTAGCCTGGTGATGGGTATTAAGGAGGGCACGTACTGCATGGAGCACTGGGTGTTATACGAAAACAATGAATCGTGGAACACTACATCGAAAACTAATGATGTGTTGTATGGTGACTAACATAACATAATAAAATAAAATTAAAAAGAAATAAATCTAATTTAACCAGCACATGAAATTCTTCATGAATGGAAGTACTCTTTCACAGATCAGATAATGTTAAGAAAGGAACAAACCACACCATAAAGAGAAAAGAAGCAAAACAGTCATCCAGAGAACTTACAATGAAAAAAGATTTCCACAACTGTCTTAAAGAAAATGTAGTTAAAGGAAAAGCAGACCACCTGTCCTGGCAGTCAGCAGGGAAGGAAAAGAGGGGGAGAGAACCGAATGATGGTGCTTATTGGTATCCTTGTACCAGAGCAGTCTTCAGGTTTAGTGTGCCTATCTAACAAGTGAGTTTGGGAAAACTGAATGAATAAAGGGGCAAGAGCACAATTATTTGAACTTCACAGCAGGAGTTTGCCAGAGGCTGGCCAGAAAGAGAAACAAATGAGTGTGGGGAAAGACACAGTGCAGAACAGGTTCTGCTCATCCATCCATCAAGTTTTGAAGTTAGCCCCCACATCTGGGGACTCAATCAAGCATTTATGGAGCCCTTACTATATTGGTATATGCTGAGTACAGAGCTGGGCACTGCCTGAGGGGGGGCAGAGAGAGAAGTGGATATAAACTTTGTCCACAAGGAACTTGCAGATTAGTAAAGAACATAAGACATGCGAAGACATTTGGCACAGGTCAAAATAACTGTCCACTAAACCAACTGCCTGCTACACTCTAAGAATCTTAAGAGCAGGACTGTATTTTCTAATTTTTTCTATGGCCTGCAAGATAGTGCCTTGAATATGGTAGGTTTTCATAAACGGGTGGTATTCGAATAACCCTAAGAAGAATCTTATTTTATAACACACAATTTCAGGAAAAGGCAGAAAAGGCAGAAACCCATTGTGGCTGGGGAAATATAGTAAGGCTTCATGGAAGAAAGGGCATTGGAGCTGGATGACAGTTCCAAAATAAAATATACCCAAGTAAAACGGACTCTTGAAATTTCCTTTGTTGGCAGAGATCTGTGCTCAAGTTTGGAGATTTGTCTATCCTTCTATCACTCCTTGCTATCTAATGGATGCACGTTCAACTTTGACCTCTTAATATTTTTTAAATGGTTTGCTGTTAAAAACATTCTAAGTCAGAGCCTTTTCATCTCTTCACATCAATGGAAGGATATTATTTCACTGCTTTTACTGCAGCTTAGGGACCATTGTTAGTTTATTTTTCATTGTTGTTCAGAGATATACTTACAAACACAAGGATTCATTTGAAGATGAAAAAGAAAAAAAAAGAAAGGGAAAATGTGCCCTATATGGGAAAGCCAAGCCTCTCAAAGAGAAAACAAGAGGCTGTCAAAGTAGATTTCTCTCTTAACTTGTGATTCTTCTTGCTCCCCACTTATAGCCACCCTACTCCTTCAAACCCTCGCTCACTTTGCCTCTGCTAGGAATCTCAACAGTAGGCACTCTGTGTATGACAGGGGAACAGCTCGGGTTTCTGTGGAAGACCTTTACCTAGGGAGATTCTTGGACAAGCAGCTGTCCCTGTTGATCCACAGGATCAGCACCTACCATGTGGATGGACTACCTTTTCATTAATTGGCCAACCACATGAAATTGCCATTTCTGTGAGTCAACAAAATGGTTGAATAGCAGCAGTTTTACATGGTTCAAACTAATATTTTGTAGGGCAATTAGTTGATCAACTAAGAGAATAAAAATGAATAAATAAATCTTGAGGCTTTTCTTCTCTGGTCTCAGTTCTGGTCTTGCAATCTGTCCACACAGCAGGGATGTGCTGCATGAAAATCCCCAGCAAGTCTAATGAAGACACCACAGGCAGAGTAGATTTGATCATCTCAGTCCATGAACAAGGATGGGCAAGCAACATCAGAGACCATGCCTGTTCTTAGATCAGTCTGATGGTCACGCCTCTCTGGACTCCTCCCAGTGGCGTTGCCAGAAAGCTGATTCAAGTTCTTGCTCCTCCGTGATCAGCCAACTTCTCTGTCTCCCACTCTCTTCTGGAGAAATCCCTTTATTTTGATCTCTTCCCAGGCTTCTTCAAAGCTACTTTGTTTCTACTCATGAACTCCTTCTCTTCCCTTTACCTCTCCAGTGAACTTAGGTTCTAAACATTTAGGCTTCTGCTAAATGTTTAGCCTTGGAGACTTTCTGCTTATTGATTATAAAATGGACTTCCCCTGGGGCAAGGTAAAGCAGGGTCTACTTACTTGGTACTGGGAGGAAAAAGTGATTAATATCACAAATTATTTAGCCACAAGGTGAATTTATGGTAGAGCAGCTAGGGTTAGAAATATACAAGAAAAATTACTAATTTTACCTGGGTCAAACTTTAATTCTCTTGATGCCTTAGAGTACTTTTTTAAGACCAAAAGAAGATCCAGAATCATCTGCCTCCAGGGCCTCTTCCTCTGAGGAAGTAAATTAGCACGGCCTGCATTCCATGAAGGACGCAAGGCTAGAGTGGGTTTGTAAAACAGATTTGGGTTGGTTCCTGCCTTGTCTAAACTGGTTCATGACAAATAATCCTGACAAAAGCACAGGAATCATTTCCAGACATTTAGGATCAGAGCAGGGCAGACCAAAGGAACTTCCTCTCTGAGCCCTGAGGTATGGCTCCCTTTTTGCATTTTTTTTTTTTTTTTTTGACTCTTAGAGCCATTCAAAATTTTTGTTTCAACACTGCTTCGGGCTCTTTGCTGCCATTTACATGTGGGTGGCACTGGTTTATGTTTAAGTGGGTTTTTTGCCTTTTCTTTTTTTACTTGACTTTCTGTTTGCCCAGTTACCTGGGTGATCGATTCGGCTTTTTTAAAAGCCACTTTCAGTAACCTTACCTTTCCATGCACCATTGACAGCAAACATTTCATGCCTGAGTCAGAAAGACACTATCTTCGAGGAGGTCACCATGGTGTGGACATGTCTTCATTGGTGTTCTTTCCTGCATGAGATCCTGCCAAGGAAGCATCTAAAGGGGTGAGCTAGAGAAGCCGGAGTTTCAGCCAGGCCTTCTGATAGTGCACTTGGATGATTTAGAGAAGACAGTCAGAAACAGAAACTGAAAGCCTAGCTGACATAACTCCGCTCCAGAATTGTCTGTTAAACAATGTTGTTTTCTGACATCTACTTTGAAAAGCAGACAAAAGGGCTGCACCAGAGGAATATGCATCAATGAGAAAAACTTTGTGCTGGATGAGAAATGAGAGATAATAAAAATGGACTAAAAGTATCCTGTGGAGTTAAGAAGCAATAAAACATTTATGAATAAATCTTCATTTGGGATGAGAATCTGAATGCCAAGAAAAAACAAAGTTGCAGCTCAGAGTTATGACACGTTCTTTTCTTAGTTCTTTAGCGTGTAAGAGGAGGTGAGGAGATTCCTAGCTTGTTGGGAAGAAAAGCCTTCAGAGGGAAAGAAAGGGGGCAGGCTTAGGCTTGTTGGTGGGGCTGAGCTGTGAGTAGATGAAAAACTGAAGCAACAGTTGCAATGATGAAATGCTTCTAAATGGCCTCAGAAGGATTTGGAATGTGGCCCCATACGCGCTATCTGACCATTTAATCTCTGTGTGTGAAAGAAGAACCCAATAGGATTTTCTTCTACTCTGCGCAAAAGGTGATAGAGGTTGAAAGACAGCAGTGAGTGGCCTCTCACCTCATGAGTATGGAACTGAAAGGTGTTGAAAAACCAGAGTAAAATCTTATTTTTGGACATCTATTCAGTACTACAATTATACAATGTCAACCTTGAGGTCACAGATTTAGCAAGCTTTTTCACTTACAGAAAAAAAGTTACTTGAGGGGAACTTAACCTCCCTCCCACCTTTTTTTAACCAAGAGCTCTTAAGCAGTAATTTTTCATGGTATTGTGAGTTCTGGGGCCATTTCCAAATCTTGAGCTCACTCTCTGTCCAAAGATGGTGTGGGCAACTTTTTCTCCTCATAGGCTACCTTAGGTTGGATGAAATTCTTTTTTTTTTTTTTTTCAAATTTTTATTTAAATTCTAGTTAGGTAACATATAGTGTAACATTGGCTTCAGGAGCAGAATTTAGTGATTCATCACTTACATATAACACCCAGTGCTCAACACAAGAGGTGGGGAGGACATAATTCTTAGCACTGCTTCACAGCAGAAAGGGGGCTTGTCTCTCGGCTTGGGAAGGGACGATGAGACTAGAAACCCACGATCCAAAGCAGAACACAGATCTTGCTTCAGTCATTGCCCCTCTCCGCTTACCACTGGAGTTTGGATAGTCTGACAGATACTGAGATTTTCCTAGGGAAGATCATCCTCAGATACTGATAGGACATCAAGGGAATGAAGTTGCTTACTATGGAAAGAACATGACCTTTAAAGACAGGAAATTAATAACTGTAAAAGGGATATTTTAACAAGTGATAAAACTAGATATTTTTTGTTATTTCCTCTTGTATAAAAATGACAATTAGGAAAATGAATCAAAGTTCTGCCTAGACTACGAGTGTGTGCCTCAGAAATGGCTTCTGATGGGTCAGTCCACTCCTCTCATCCATGGCTAGCCCCCTTCTCACACCTACCACCTCCTAGTCCTGGTATCCTTGGTGAACAGTACAGCAGAGTGGGAAGAGCCAGAATTTTGTAACCTAGGCATATTACCACAAAACATGCTCCATAACTAAGTAATTTCATTTCCTTGGATGAATTGCTTAACTTTGTCTGAACCTCAATTGTCTTATCAGTGAAATGGGGATACTCATACCTTCCCTATACCAAAGCTTACTGTGAGAATAACTATAAGAACACAAAAGGAAGACCTCTTGCAACTGAAGAGTGCTACATACAAACAAGTGTGAGTTCCACAAAATTCAAGCTGTAAGGCTGGCATTCTGTAGAACACTGCTTCCCTGAATAGAAGATCCGATTAACCAATAAAACATAGAGATGAGTGATGACCCTTTTAAGAGCTGTTAAAAGTGTCTGTGGATTTGTACCTTTTGTGAAGTCCTCTTATGAACACAGATACCTTTTAGCTTTTTTGAGAAGGCACCATGTTGTCCTACACTCTGTTTTTCCCTATAAGAATTTCAAGATCTTTTTTTATGTGCCGATTTTTAAAAAATTGAGATACAATTGACCTATAACATTAGTTTCAGCTATACAACGTAATGATTCAATATATGTATAAATTGCAAAATGATCATCATAATAAGTCTAATTAATATCTATCACCACAGTTACAAATGTTTTTCCTTGTGATAAAAATGTTTAAGATCTATTATCTTAGCGACTTTCAAGTATACAATACAGTATTACTAACTACAGACCGTGTTCTTTATGCCCAGTTCCCATGAAGGACAGTGAGGGCTTTATTTAGTAACTCCCCTTAATCTTCTTAACAATTGAGATGTTATAATTACTTTTATCAAAGATATGTTGTTGGGACCATACAGGAGCAAGTGCTTGTTTTCCATCGAGAACTGGCACACTTTCATAAATCCCAAGCCCTAGGTTCTTCAGATTTCAGACCCTGTAAATCATTTTCATTAAAACAAAGCAGAAGAAAAACCCCACATCACCCTGGAACCATTTTGTCTTACACTAACTAATTTAAAGGCAGTGAGGTTTGCTTCTACCTTTCACCCTGCCCCACTACTTCAGACTTACATGCCTTTGCCCTTAGGCCAAATTTGGGAAAGGCTGGGGGGGGGAGGGAATGAATGTCAGAGAAAACATACATTTTATTTTATATTCACACAAATCTCTTCTTCGACTTTTATTACAGGCATGTGAGCTCTCTAAGCAGGAGGAAATTTTGAATGAACTCGGCTTTTAGTGACCAGGAGTGGAAACATAAAAAGAGCTATTCAGCCTCTCTGGTTTCAGAGATAAGTACAAAGGGTAACTGGCATTAAGTCTGTAGTAATAGCTGCTCTAAGTACTGACTATGATTTGAATCTCTCGATAGCTGATTCTGGGGAGGCTAGAATATTTATCAAGCCATTAGGAGAGGCTGTTTCTTGCTGATAAGATGCCTACAACTGATGAAGTCCACCTGAAGACACAGATGAGGCTGGGCTGAATTTATAGCCATTTGCAGCGAGAGCAAAAAATGTTCTCCTTTAAGAACAGCATGAGACATTCATCAGCAAAATTATCAATCTATCTCCTGGGGCCACACTATAGGATCTTCACGAAACATGGCTGGTGAACACCCTGGCATATGAGGTGATTGGATACAACACTTAGACTTGGCCAGAAAGTCACAGCCCCCCTGATTTGGAGGCTGAGGAAGTAGGTGGTAAGATAAATGAGAACAGTTATTAATCTGTGGATCTCACTTTTCAGAAAAATCTCACACTGAATTGTAAGATGCCAGATACGTGGTTCATCCTATGCTTAAAAAAAAAATGCAATCACTCATTTTATTCAACTGAAGGGCCTTATTCTGGTTCAGTATTATAGTGGGGGAAGTAGCAATACAGGCAATATTAAAGTTAAAAACAAATGGCAATAAAGCAGTCACTTGCATTTTATTCTCCCTCCCTGAGAAGTTTTGCAGCCACATGTAATCTCAGTGCCAGCCTTACACTCTGTTTTTTAAAAAATTACACATTGACTGTATCACATTAAAACATATGACTTTAGTACCTTTTGAAATTTAAACTTGTTTTTACAGTTTGATTCTATTTTTTAAAACTAAAACCTAGGATGAGAAGCAGATATGTGAACCATGTAGGTTGACTGGATGGCCCTTTCTGCAGCCTGGTGGGCATCTCCCTTAATCTCCCTTAATATCTTTAATGGACCATATAGATTTTCTCTTAATTGGCAACACAAAATTTCCCTCTTTCTAGGCTCAAACTATCTGCTTCCCAGCATTTGCCTAAGTTTGCTTATAAGAAATAATATTTATGGAGGACTACCGGAATAGCAGTTATTTTATCCCACTTGACATCCTAGATTTTCATCTCTGGATTAAGCCAGATCATCAGAGAAATGGCTATTTGCTTCTTCCTGGATTTCCCCTGCCCTTGAAGAATCATTTTTAGAACTGTGGGTTGGTGTCCCAGCTCTGGCCTGCTTTGAAGAATCCTCTAACAAATAACCCTACGTGATTTGCTGCGGTAAGGCTGGCTGTGGTGGAAGAGCTCGATTGTCTCCCACCCTCCCTTGCCCCTGTCCCACCCAAACTTCTACTCCAGGGGAAGGAGAGCTCAATCCTTCCAGATGGGAAGTGTGCGTGCGTGTGTGTGTGTGTGTGTGTACACGTGTGTAGATGTATGTTCATCTAGCATATTGTCCTTTCATCAGCACTTGGGGCTTATCTGGCCTCCTTTTCAGCTTTGTTCAGGAAGACTCATAGCCACCCTTGTGGCCCACATTTGGGTTACAGCATGGCTGTTAAAAGCGTAGACTCTGGAGCTACGCAGCCTGGGCTTGAATTCTACTCCACCAACTGTGGCTTAACTGATTAGGATATTAGAAACAGTATTAGAGAAAATCCAGTTCCCTCTCCTGGAGCCCTTTCCTCTTTTCTCCTATCGTGAATGTTACCTGAGTGCCTCTCACGCCTTCAAAATATTGGAGGGATTCATGACAAAAGTACTCTGAGTTCAAACCCGAATTCTGGCTGTTCTGCCACTTTCTTGGCAGTGTGGAAACAAAGTACCACAGGATGGATGGGACCTCTGCATCTGTCAGGTTCTGCATGGACAGCCTGAACCCCTTCCTTGGAGGCTCTACTCCTAGTCCTCACAGGGTGGCTGTGCCTGGGAGAGAACATGAGCTCCAGAAGTCTTGGGCTTTGCCTCAGAAGCAGCAGAAACCAAACAGAAAAATCTTTCTTCTTTTCTTATGTGCCTTGCTCCGGAACAGAAATTTCAGACACTAAATTCTCAGTTTGGGGCTTGCTTGAGAGGCTAGCCCTTACATTGGCACTAAACAGATAAAATATTTAGCACCAGTGTGCTCCCCAAATCATTAGCAGCTAGCCCACAGGTAATGAATTCAGCCCTAGGCTATTTGGGGCCTGTTGTTTTTATTTCGTACCCATAGCACACACTTTTCAGTAATGAACTCTTACTGCACAAAATGAGGGACATGCACCATGTCCCCAGAAGGCTTGGAATGCCTCATTTCTGCCAGAAACAATGGCCCTGAGGGCTCCAAATCCTCCATCAGGAGCAGGGAAGAAGAAAAGATAGTCACATAACTGTCTAGCCTTGCTGAATGGCTGGATCAGAAAACTCTATTTCTTAAATAAAATTACTGATTTGAAACAATTTGGAGTATTTTAAAAGTCTACAAAAATGGATCAAAATTAAATAGCACAACTTTTCCCCTTTCTATAATTATTTAAAATCCTTTCATTAAGTTGACCATTATTTTTACTTTTTACACTAATCCTAGGAGGCTAGTGGCTTTGGCCCCTATCATTTTTGAGCTCCTGCTGGAGAAGCCAAGTCTCAGGAGAAGTTAAGTGGATTTCCAGAGATGTCCTGACAAGTGAGTGGAGACAGATTTTGACGGTGGTCTTAGCTGTCTGGTTTGGTATTAAAACTTCCAAGTTCCTAGTAATCTAACCTTAATAGCCCCTGAGAGAAAGATTAAATGGGGAAGAGCAATTCACTTTACAAAGGCTACCCAAATATTTTTAGCAAAAGGGAGAAGCACATTTCCCATTTAGACAAGGTATCAGCTAGACAGACAAATTGTGCAACCCTAAGTGTATTGCTGAATTAAAAGGCTTTGGAGTGGCATAAGTTCCATTCACTAAACTATCAAAGAAACTTTGTTTCATGTACATTTGTGATCACGGGAGTTTGTGTGTGTGTGTGTGTGGGGGGGGTTATATTACCAGAATTTTGCGTATTGCCCTTTGGAATATAAATATCATACAGTTTAAATACAAGGTATTATTTGAAACTTATTTCTTGGCACTAGACTCATGAAGTCAGCTAATAGTTATTTCCTGTCTGGCCTTTACAAAGGCTATATTGGTCTTTTAGTTCAGTGTTCTGAATCGTAGTGAGGGATTGTAGTGATTATGTTTAAGAAATTATCTTCAAATATGCAAAACAGTAAGTTAGTATGGAGTGAACTTGGCTACTTGATCTTTAAATCCAGAAGAATACTGCAAAAATAAATAAAGAAATAAAATGAGGGGTAAGGATGGGGAGAGAAAATAATTCTCCTCTAATGTAATATATTGATAAATCTATTTCAGGATGAATATTATTATGGCTAAAGGCTGAGCAAGGGCAATGTAATGTGGCAAAACTGCTTAAAAAATCTGTGAATGAATTTGTTTTCAGTGATTATCAGGTATCAGGATTATTTCTATTATGACTGAAAACCCAACCCAAACTGATTCAAGTCAAGAGGAAATTTATTTGCTAATGTAACTAGCCATTCCAGGCAAATCTGGTTTCAGGCAAGGTTTTACTTAGCAGGGACACCAGGACCCAGTCTCTCTACCTCTGAACTCAGCTCTGTTCTCTGTCATGTGTTAGATTCATCGTTGGGCTTCATGGGGTTTCAAGGAGGTTATAGTAACTGTTTCCTCTCATTACGCTCAACTTAAACTACAGAAGTTTCACTAAAAGTTTCATGGCATCTCACCATCTCTGATGTCTTTCCCTGAACCAATCACTGTGGCTAGCAGAACCTGAATGGTTCTGACGGGTGGATGCCACGTGACATCTACGGATGTGGAGTCAGTTCTGCCATTACTACTGTGAACCCAGAGGGGAGGAGAACAAATACTCAAAACAGAATGGGGAACTGTTAAAGAAGGAGGGTGAATGGTTGCCAGAAGGCCAAAATCCCATTTCTATTAACATAGCATGGTCATTAACAATAGTAATAAAGGAAAAATACATTGGATTTTTGCAGCCCTGGTGCACTTGCATTTGCTCTCTCTTCTGCCTGGAATACATTTCCCCCACCTCTTTGAAGAAGAGCTTCCTGACACCCTTACTCTGTACTACTTAATATTGTTTATTTCCTTTATGTAACTTTTCTCAATTTGAAACTGCTGGGTTTATTTACTTTTCTATTCGCTGTGTCTTCCCACTAGAATTATGCTCCTTAAAGGCAAGGGCCTTGTTTATATTACTCACTTCTGAATCTTTAGCACCTAGAACAGTGCCTGACACACATACATAAAGGATCAATAAATGTTTGTTGAATAAATGTTTGGGGCACAGAAAGAACAAAGTGTGTTAGAGATAAAACCATCCACTTTGCCAAATAAAGACAACAATGTGAGTCAATGCCACTTCAGGCAGGGATGCTGAACCTTTTTTGTGCAATGGACTCTTCTGGCAGTCTGGTGAAGCCTATGGACCCCTTCTAAGGACATCTTAAAATGCATCAAAAATACATAGGGTTTTCAATCAAAATTAATTATTTAGGAATACAGTTATTAAACTAAATATTTGTAAACAGTAATATATGTACTTCTTTATTAATATAGAAAATAACAAAATTTAGTGATGGACCTAAGAACTAATATGATTTTAAAGTAATGCTGACAGTAAACAATATTTCAAGATAACTGCAACACCTATAATGTGATATGAAATATGTATGATTTTTGCCATATTGGTAACAAAGTCACAGGTATGTTAATACTACTGTAACTTGCTGCCTACTATTATAATTAAAGGAAATGCTAAACTTCATTAGAGATTAGTGAAAATGAAGACATAATGTTTTCCCCATCTAAGTTGATGGACCCCTGTATTCTATCTACAGACCTCTTGGGTAGGGGTTGTGGACAAAAAGATACAAACTCTTAGTTATAAAATAAATAAACCCTGGGGATATAATATATAGAATGGTAACCTAGTTAATAATACTGTATTATATACCTGAAAGTTGCTAAGAGAGTAGACCTTAAAAATTCTCATCACAAGAAAGAATTCGTAACTATGCGTGGTGATGGATGCTAACTAGACTTACTATGGTGGTCGTTTTGCAACACATACAAATCTTGAATCATTATGCTGTACACTTGAAAGTAATATAATGTTGTATGTCAATTATATCTCAGTTGAAAAAAAAAAAAGAACCCCTGGACTAAGGGCTTCAGCACTCCATAAGTGTAGCAAGATTGAGAATTAACATTAGGGTAATCAACAGTTATGCCTAAATCTTATCCTTAATTGCCTAGTCGTGACAGTATTCTCTCTCTCTCTCTAGTATATATACCTACATATATAGTATATATATATCTACATATACATACACACACATACACACACACACACATATATATACACACACACATACACACACATACATATATTTATCTACCTACCTATCACCTATCTATGAACTATTAGGAAACTATATAAACTACATATTGTTCATCCATAGAGGTGATTTCGTGTCCATTTAAATATAATTTTCTTGCCCTCATAGAGTACTGAGTTAAAGGACTCCTTAAGAATTGCTTAGGAAAAATAATCCAACCAGGTGACTGTATACCATCTTTGTTATTGTTCTGGTTCTGTGATAGGAGTGAGAGAACAAACATTCATAGAACGGATGCTCCCACAGGGATAAACTCTTTAGCTCAGGTGTGTCAAGACCCTTAATACATGCAGGGAAGAATTTAGGACATTAGACAATTCTCTTCTATAACATGTTCACACATCACATTTTCCTTTTGCATGGGATAAAGAATCCATTTGTCATGAGTTTTCCCTTTTCCAGTAAGTAATAAAATATAAATCCCAGTGGCTGTGATACAATGCACTTACCTCTCTGACCTTATGTTTTATGCTGATTTCTTTATTTCTGTCTTTGTAACTTGTATCAAATTCCATAGAGGAAGAGATTCACTCACTTACTGATAGTTTGGAAAGATGTAAAGGGGTAAATGGACATCACAGATTTCATTCTTCCCACCCTTGATTTAAAAAAATCACCATCCAATAAAGGAAGGGCCCAAAAGAGAAACAAGAACTCAGAAGGTATATAAAAAGCCACCTGTGAGGTTCCTCAAACTGGAAGATGAGGCTGTGTGAGTGAATGCATCTACTTCAATAAGGGTCTCATATTTAAAAATTTACTTTCTACCCTGACTCCAGGACAAACTGTGATCCTCACACAAACTTTTTTTTGATTCTTCTAAGGTATCACTAAGAATTTAGTGACATCGTTATAACTAAAAATTTTTAAACACTGTGAAGTGTAGTCATTTTTAATGTAAGGTTTGCACTTTCAGGTGTTTTCAACAGTATCTATTCCAGCAAGGGCGGGATATTTACAGCAGACCACATGTGATCTTCCTCTCTAGGGTCCAGA
The DNA here is from genome assembly GCF_003265705.2 of Callorhinus ursinus. Lineage (NCBI taxonomy): Eukaryota > Metazoa > Chordata > Mammalia > Carnivora > Otariidae > Callorhinus > Callorhinus ursinus. The sequence goes on along the minus strand of NW_027397074.1, from coordinate 19,192,181 downwards.
TATGTTTCTGAGCCAAACCCTCCCAGAATCCATTACTTTGTGGTAAGCAGGAGAGTGTCTGATTATCTGCAGTCATTCATGCTGCCTGGAGGTCAAAATTCTCTCCACCAAGGTTGCCACAAAGCCTGAGGCTCTTTTGCCCATGGTCTACAGTAGCCTTTTCCCTCAGGAGAAGGATGAAAGAATGAAGTGGGAATAGGTTTCCATCAATCCCTAAATAATCACTATGCATTTTAGGAAATAGCCTGAAATGGCAAAATATAGTTTCTATGATGGTTGCGTTTGTGGTGATGAAAAATTAACATTTCATGACCACCAGAGCTGTACCACATTTGAAAAAAATGTAATATGAGGTATAATGCTAAGTGAAATAAGTAAGTCAGAGAAAGACAGATACCATATGATTTCACTCATACGTGGAATTTAAGAAACAACAACAACAAAAGGAACAAAGAACAAAAGAGACAGGGCCCAAAACAGACTCTAACTGCAGAGAACAAACTGATGGTTACCAGAGGGGAGGTGGGTGGGGGATGGGTTAAACAGGTGACGGGGACTAAGAGTACACTTATCATGATGAGCATTGTGCAATACACAGAATTATCAAATCACTACAATGTATACCTGAAACTAACACTGTATGTTAATTATATTGGAATTAAAATAAAAAAACTATACTTAAAAAAAGTTAATACGAAATAGTATCTGTGTTTTGCTATTATTTTGTTCTGAAACTTTCTATACAGATTTTTTGCCCTGAGTCAGGCAACAACATCAATTCTTGGCTTGATGACATCTCTTTAGCATATTATTAATTATGAAAAGATAATTCAGCAGGTTGATGCTGAAAATAGAGAAGTCAGGTAAATGTCTTAAATATTACTTTAGCCATGATTGAATAAAAAGATTGAAACTTTTATACCCACAGTATTAGAGTTTATTGAACTTAAGCCCTACAATAAATGAACTATCTCTGAACTTAGATATCAATAAAATATTTTTCCATTAAAAATGCATTGAGTAGTTAAAAAACAGTGGGGAATTTCTCAATGTGATTCAGTTTATGTTGTATGCAAGCAGAATGTCAGATCTTTATACATTAACAACTTCAAAAGTTACGATGAAAAATTAAATTATAGCAGAAATTTATAAATTCTGGTGAGTACAAAAGGGCACAGGAGAAGGAAGGAAGCAATTTGGATTTAGTAAACAATTTGATCTTTAAGTTCTTTTGAAATAATTTTTAAATATATACAGTGTCTTGGTTCCTCAGAAATGGTTTCTTGGTACAAACTATTGGAGGGAACTTTGAATCTTATTTTTTTTAATTCTTAATTTTAATTCATAAGTAGTAGAACCTATTTCTAAATTACTAAGAGGTTCAAATCCTCAAAAATTTTCTTTACATCAATATAACATTCTATAAAAATCTTGGTTATCTCATGAATTCAGTTTATAAACACATTTTAAAGAATCCCAGATTGTTGCTGAGTTGTCAACAAGATAGTCTTTAATTGTTGCAAAACCTAACTCCATTTTATAATCACTGCAGAATGTCTCTAAAGGAACTAGAAGGGACCCAACAGAATGGGACTGAGGTACAGTTCTCCAGGCATATTAAATACTTTCTCAACTGTCTACACCCTCAGTTAACCTAATATTTGAATGTGCAAGAGGCATCCTTTTGTGGGATTTCAGTGTCAGATTCATGGGAACAGATTCTGGGTCACCAGGTGTTACGGCCAAAGAAGAGAATCAGTTTCCTTACTTTGTGTCTCTTGTGAGTTGTGAGAAACATGTAACAAAAACACCAACACATTGCCAACTAGGAGTTTACTAATCAATTTGCTAATATATGTAGATGAAGTAGAAGTGTCTAGAAAGAAACTATAACATCATATATTTTCTCCTATTATGAAAAACATTTTATAGTAGAACACCAATACATGCATATATAAAATAATTAAAGTAGTGCTAGTTTGCTAGGTTTCTCCAGAGGAGGTGTTTCTATGTTTTTCACTGTCCAGTCACCTGTGACTGATTAATTGGCTGATTTGGAAATACCACTCTTGATTGTCTGCATTCTTACTTTTTAGGACAGGTCCAGAATACCAAATGCTGACTCAGTAGGCTCACTCCCATTTCTTCCCTTTCCCTGGTTCTAGCAAGAACAGAAAGGAATAGAGTGACTACATTTATATCAAAACTCCCTGAGTACCTTTTACATGCTTGACCTCATACTTGTTACTCTGGGTGAGAGAAGGATAAAGCAGGGTCCTCGTGCTCAAGAGCTTACAGCCCAGTGAAGGGGATCAATACCTAAATCTTGGGATTAGAAAGACAGGGCCTGGTCATTCGTACTTTTGACAAGCACCAGAGTTGAATGCAGTTTATGTGAAAATTTAATAATCGTTACCTCAGGATGAGTTTATAAACTTCATAAAGATTTTTTGTTTTGTTTTTAAGATTTATTTATTTGAGAGAGAGAGAGAAAGAGAGAGCGTGCATGCACAAGTTGGGGGTAAGGGCAGAGGGAGAGAATCTCAAGCAGACTCCACGCTCAACAGGGCTTAATCCCACAACCTTGAGATCATGATCTGAGCCGAAATCAAGAGTCGGAGGCTTAACTGACTGTGCCACACAGGCACCCCTAAACTTCACAAGGTTTTACCAAATAACAAAGCTACCAATAACCAAAAGTGTAGTTTTTCTGGTGTGGGCCACTGGTTCTGAGATAATTTATTTGGTTAGATGCTCAAGAATTCCTTCATTCCCTTCCCATAAAGCAAAATAAACACTTTCAGCTTTAAAGTAACTTGATATAATCTCTCCCTCTTATAAGCTTCTAATTCCTCCGTGTATTCAATGAACACTTTGAGGATTTTTCCTAAGAGAAGAATGTTTGGAGCACCGATTTCTATTGGTTTCATTCAGTTAGTTCTTAAGAGACAAAGAATATATTGCACTATGTTGACTGGAAAGCTCAACCAGTAAGGAATTTATTTTTACAACCTAGGGCCTCATGATTATCTCAGAAATCCTAAGGAATACATCATGGCCTCAACAACCTGGACAATGTGCTGTCAAGGACGCTGAGAAAAATTACTGTGGATGCTTCCTCTTCACTAATTTATCCAAATGCTACAAAGGGAGTATAAACTTCATTTTTTACTCAAAGCCATAGGTGGGCACTGTTCTAAATACTGAAGTATTTAGGACTATCTTACCCTAGCATCTAGGGCCTATATCAGTGATTCTAAAGCCTGGCTTCATCCCAAACCCAGATCTATCCCACACTCTTAAATCAGTGTCTGAGCAGGTGGAGGGGTAAGATATCAGCATTTGATTCTAATGTGCGGCCAGGTTGAGACCCACAGTGTTAGGCCACCTGAATGTGATATTGTTTTGTGAGTACCACTGAGTATGCTCAAAGTATATACGGGTGATGCTAAGACTTTTTTGGTCTTTTTTTTTTTTTTAAAGATTTTATTTATTTATTTGAGAGAGAGAATGAGATAGAGAGAGAGAGCATGAGAGGGGGGAGGGTCCGAGGGAGAAGCAGACTCACTGCTGAGCAGGGAGCCTGATGCGGGACTCGATCCCGGGACTCCAGGATCATGACCTGAGCTGAAGGCAGTCGCTTAAACAACTGAGCCACCCAGGCGCCCTTTTTTGGTCTTCTTTATGATAGCTTTCAATGGTCTATTCTCTTACATTGTTCCTTTCTCACCAGAAGGCTTTGTCCTCTTGAATCTGTAGGCAGAGAAGGATAATCCTTCACATTTTCAGATGCGGTGAGCCTATAAACTGATCTGCAGGTGCTGTGAAGCAGAAGCTCCCTGGCATTGTTGACTGCTGGGTCAACAGAGTTTTCTGCCTGCATTTTATGATTCTGGTTTTGGTGATAAAAGGATGTTCTCCCACAAGCTAAGACCTTTCTTTTGGCCAAAACATTGATCAAAGTTGCATCATTGGTCAACATTTATTATATGTTTAATTATGTCTTGCAAAAAAAGATGTGTTGGAATTCTAACCACTGGTACCTTAGAATGTGACCTTATTTGGAAGTAGGATCTTTAGAGAGGTTATCAAATTAAAATGAGGTCATTGGGGGCCCTAATCCAACAGGACTGGTATCTTTAGAAAAAGGGGGATATGTGCACAAAGAGACAGACACACTGAGAATGCCATGTGAAGACTGGAGTTATGTTGCCACAAGTCAACAAATTACCAAAGCTAGAAGAGAAGCCTGGAACTGATCCTTCCCTAATGCCTTCAAACACAGAACAGCCTTGCTAGATTAGGACTTCTAGCTTTCAGTACTGTGAGACAATAAATATCTGTTGTTTAAGTCACTCCATTTGTGGTACTGTGTTAAGACATCTCTACCAAATGAATACAACTTCCCAGATTAGAGTATTTGTAAATAATGTTTTGCATTCTTACAGCTGTACATATTTTAATTGTTTACAAAGGGTACAACATACACTATATTACCAGCCCTCAGGAAATTGCATTCTCGAGATTGGCCTTGAAGGATCAACTGGGGAGTTCAAATGGCAGAGAATTTGGAGTGAGGGCGAGGCCAAGGAAGCAAGAGAAACAAAGATATACAGGCAAATAGAGAATGTACTCTAGAAATAAAATAATGAAGATTATTTGGAGTGTACCTGTAAGTGAAGGGGGGCAATGAGGGCAAACACTGTAGAGTTAAGCTACTGTCACAATGACAAGGGCTTTGAATACCAGTCAGAGAAAGTTCTGTGCACAAACTGGTACCTACCAGGTCACCAGAAGATGATGGTTCTTAAGCAAGGGTGTTCCATATCAGAAATGTGTTTGAAGAGGTGCCTCTAACAGCATGTTCTGGAATAGATCAGTCTCGGGGAAAGACTGGAAGCAGAGACTGAGCTGAGAAGTGACTGTGATGGCCTAGGGAACTGGTAGTGGGGACAGAAAAGGATGAGGTTCCAGAAGCATTTCCACAAAGGAAGAGAGATATGCAGGGGCCTCGGGCATGTGACAGGTGATGTGGAAGTGTTTTTTAGGCCTGTGGGATTTTCGTGCCTGTTGCATCACACCTCCGTGTGCCTGGGCATAAAGCTAGCCTGCAGAGGCTCTGAAGTTAGTAAGAATCAGGATTCTGACCCACCAGGATCTAAGTCGGAAACCCCCCAATGGTATTTATAACCAGGGACATTCAGGAAATGTGACAAGGGACATGGCACTGTATGACACCAGTCAAGTCAACATCTGTATCATAGGGCATATATACATGAATAAGAGCATCTAGAATTTTTCAATTCTACCCAAAGGTATCTTGCTACATTGAGCAGTTATACCATCTAGTCAAGAGTTACCAGACACATACCTGAAATATCACCTAAGTTACTTCCCTTCTGTACAAAACAGCCACACTTCAATCATCTTTTTATCATTTTCTCCCCCAGCCAAAATAAACCCCCCAGCAAAGCAAGGCAACTTCCTCTGGAAGCATAGAAAAGTCATAGGTCTCACGGATGACTGGAACTTTCCTCAGCTACAGTGCATGACAGCTGCCTAATCTGCTTAGGCAGCTCAGTGCTCACAGGTAAGTTAGATGTGACATTGCCAACTGGATGGATTACAGTGTTCAACATCGGGTCACTCTTTCACTTGAAATTCTTTGTGAATATGGACAAGTCTGGAGCCACAGAAGCAGTGTAATCCTTCGCCTTGGGCTCTGCAGGCTGAGCCAGCTCTGTGGCTGCCTGGCTCCCTCCTCCAGGCATTAGACATCACTCACCTGGTTTCTTAGTCCTGTCCTGAGGACATAGTAGCTTTTTGTCTGCTGATAGGAAAGTCCAAGTGTGGGAAGCCCTGTATTAGGGGATGCTGGGGGCTATGAGCTGCTGTTCTGAGGATCTACCATCACTGTGGGGAGGAGAGCACCTCCCTTAGCTACCCTGCAAGGCAATCTGGAATCCTATATGCTCACAGAGCTGAAATCTGCATCTGGTTTGTACCTTCCTAACAAATGCATAAGAACAAGACCTTAGCCTATTCCTGTTGCCTCATAACCTAAAACATGCACAGCTGAAGCATTTTTTAATAAAAGCAATTTGCATAAAGGATCAAGGATTTGATGATAATGAAGAAAATGATGTACACTCCATTGTTTCTCAGGGGTCCATTGGAAGGCGGTCCCAAAGTAGAATTCAGAAAATGATTGAAAATGTGAGTGTAGTGAGCCAGGCACACACTTACCCTTGCAGCAAACAATAGATCCTATCTCTGATAGCCTTGGGAGTTGTGAAATTTACAATATACTACTGCTTTGTGAATGTAGTGTGTGTGTGTGTGTGAGAGGGGGAGAGAGAGAGAGAGTCCGAGTGTGTGTGTGTGTGTGTGTGTGTGTGTGTGAGAGGGGGAGAGAGAGTCCGAGTGTGTGTGTGTGTGTGTGTGTGTGTGTGTGTGAGAGGGGGAGAGAGAGAGAGAGTGTGAGTGTGTGTGTGTGTGTGTGTGTGTGTGTGTGTGTGTGTGTGAGAGAGAGAGAGAGAGAGAGAGTGTGTGTGTGTGTGTGTGTGTGTGTGTGTGTGTGAGAGGGGGAGAGAGAGAGAGTCCGAAAGAGAGGGAGGGAAGAATGAGATAGGCAGAGAAAACACTGGTAACAGATGGAGAGATTCCTCCTGGCTTTGTAGTTTTGGGTTCCAGAAATTTGTGAATCTTGATGTCATCCCTGCCCTTGTATCCCAAAAGGTACCCTTATATCCTTCTAGTAATTTCCCCATTTTGTATTTCAGCTAGCTCAAGTAGGTGTCAGTTGTTTACAGTCTAAGGTTCTTAACAAATTCTGGGTGTTTCTCATGGCAGACCAAGCTAATTTTCATTAAAATATAATTGCAGCAGTCTTCTCCCCATTCTCAGAAAAATGTAAATTAATGAAGGATCTCCTTGATTTTTATGTTTTGCTCTCACAAATAATTTCTCAAACCACTGGCACTTGTGAGGTCTTGCCTGGTTGTGAACACTAGCAGATGACAAAATGAACAAGCCGAGAAGTGTTAATAAGAAAACTGAGAAATAGTTCCTCATGCTTAGTGTACAACGTATTTCGCCAGACAGATGACAATAATCATGTTGTATCAAGCATATGTATTTATATACATGTATATTTATAGGTACACATAAAATGTATTTCTAGAACATAGTCATATTTTCTGCTGGTAAAGCAGATCCTAACTTTACATGTTAGAATTAAACAGACCAATAGGCGTTTGGGCATCTCACCAAGTTTGGGAACCACTGCCTTAGATTAACCTAAATTTCCGGTTTCCCTCATTCTCACCTCCCCAAAGCACTGCAGAGTCATTCGGGTTCCAGTCTGTCTCTCCCACCTCTGTTTTATCCCCTACAAGCCCAAATTTGGGGGGATATTTGGAGCAACCTCCTAATGCACACTGGCACTGCTCCTGCACAGGGTATCTGTTGTGTATGGCACAGAGGGCCAGAGCCTCAGTGCATGTTTAATTGGGAGAGGGGCTGTTCCTCACAATGACCTTGGGGGTGGGAGGCCAGACCGTGAGAGCTGTATGTGGATTTCTTAGAGGTTTGCTCAACCCTGAGTCAGTCCCTATGGAGAATACCTACCCATTAGATAGCTTCTTTGTCTGGCTTAGAGATTCTGGTATTTTTTGTTGGGTTTGTGGATGGGGTTTACAGTGTCTTATTAAATATAATAAAGCTTTTCATATCAATTAAACATAGGGCTCACTCGTTAGATGCTTTTCATAAAATGTCTATTAAACTTCCCATAAATGGTGTTCTGATAATAAAAGATAATTTTTATGTTTGTGGAATTCAAGACTATGTTGATCTTTTTCTTGCTATTCATATGTTTTAATGAAGAGTTAAATGCTAATTACTGAATCTCCCTTTTCATGAAGATCTCTGTTGCTCATGTAGATAACTGGCAAGTTCAATATTAATGAAGCTTAGTTTTCCATAAATAAGGAAATCTGGCAATTATAACTCTATTTGCTAAAATTTCAAAGGAGCCAATTTTCCCTTGGGGAGGTCATTTATTTATTCATTCTAATTTGGCATTTAAAATGCTGTTGTTTATGGGATCTTCCTCATAGTTCTTGTGGTTTAGAAAATCACACTGCTATAAACGGAGTCCCTTTCTTTCATTTGGTATTTTTAGATAGCATTCAGATAGACAAAATCTTTGTCTTTAAAACATTTTCCCCCCAAGTTCTCTGCTACATTAATATATTTGAGAATTTGGCTTTTGTAGACCTAATAATGTGTTAGGATAAACATGACATACCTTTATAAAATCTTTCTACTAAATGTTAATCTCTAGACATAAATTTATACGTGTTATTTTGCTTAGTACTTTTGACTTTTCCCCCTTTGACTCCCTACTCGTTTACCTCTAGTTCTTCTGGGCCTTTCTCCTAGTGAACCTGCTCTTCTCCCTAGTGGTTCCCTCATGTCTAAAGCTCTGTGCTAACGGGACGATAACGGATAAGGATGGAGTGGACAAACACCATTCACGAAGTCATTTCAAAGTAGTTATGGCTGAACCCAGCCTCAGATATTTGATTCAGTTGGTCTGGGGTGATACCCAACATGTGTATTTTTTAAAAACTCCCCAAGTAGTTCTTACTCCCTCCCCTGGTTTGGAATCACTGCTCTCGTGGCTCCTTCTGTCCTAGGTATAGCCATTCAGTATCTTTTTCTCTTCAATTACAACTTATAGAACTATTTATATGTAGGGCTTATATAAGTTCTATCTAATATTTCCTAATTTCAATTCACTTTATTTTATTTTTATTTAAATTGTTTTAAGTTACTATACAGTGTCAATTCACTTTATACACTGCATTTATGTTAATTTTCTTAAAAATTTTTGCTTTATTCTTTTTTTTAAAGATTTTATTTGTTTGACAGAGACAGAGACAGCTAGAGAGGGAACACAAGCAGAGAGAGTGGGAGAGGGAGAAGCAGGTTTGCTGCAGAGCAGGGAGCCTGAAAATTTTGCTTTATTCTTATTGCAAAGTAATATGTCTTAAAATTTTCAAAACTCTGAAGTATAATATGATACATGAAGTATAAGTTACTTATAATCATATCCCCAGATCTAACCAGATCCAGTAAGGAAAACAAACCACTATGGCTATATTAAAATAGAAAGGGGGTGATTGGCTGGCTTAGTCAGTGGAGCATGTGACTCTTGATCTCAGATTTGTGAGTTCAAGCCCCACATTGTGTGTAGAGACTACTTAAAAAAATAAAATCTTCAAAAAAAATAAAATAGAAGGAATTTAGTGCAGGTAGTTCAGTAGAGCAGCAATTGAAGAGGATGAGATATTTACTAAGGCTCGTGAAGTAATCCAGTGATTGGTGATATCAGGAAGCTACTAAGGTCCCAAACTGAGAGAAAAAGGGAGAGCAGTGCTATTACGACTCAGAGACCAGGGTCACCTAGGGGGAGGTAAGAAGAGATGCCAAGGAAGTGATCCGGCTGTTGTGGGAGAAGTCTAAGAAAAAGAAAGGGGAAAAAATTCTGGCTTTCTTTTACATCCGTTCTCCAATCTTACATGCCAAATCCAGCCTGTGGGATTAGCCCCACTACGATACAGAGCAGGGAAAAGGAAAAAAAAAAAAGGGTGTGAGGGCAAATAGGCATTGGCACTATTCAGTTTTCTGTAAGAGTGGTTATTTCAAAGTATGGTTCTGATTATATGGCTACCACATTAACAATTGGTCTTTGGCTTTACATTAATGCCCATGTAAAACCAAATTCTTAGATCCTCCAAAATATGACATTTTCCAAACTTTATAATCTTCTCTCTTCTTAAATATGCACCTCTCTCATCCCTGACCCTGCTTCAATTACCCTATACTTTCTTTTGGACCCATTTAAAGTCTTACCTCCCACATGAAGTCTCTTCTAATCACCAGAGCTCTTTGTGAATATTTCTTTTACAGAACTATAGTCATTGTTGGTCTCACTCATTCAGCATATTGCAAGATCTATTTTTACCACATTATATGAGTTTTTAGGTATCTGGCCTATTTCTACAATAAGATTTTAAATGCCCTTTAAGGCAAAGAATGTCCATATAGCTTTTTGCATTCCCAGACATAATTAATGCCTATAACATGGTGGATATTCAATATGTTTACACTGTGGTTGATGTTCTTGTTCTGACCGAAACTGTGATCAGAAGAATTTTGGGAACTTATTTCTTTTCAAACATACAGAGACAGTCATGTCTTTTAATAAAATTCTAATGTACAAATAGCCAGATGGAAATTATAAACTTCAGTTAATTCAGGGTGTTATGTTAATCACAGATAAAGTCAATCTAATTAAAGCTGTGACCCAGTCACACCTAAATTGACTGTAGGAGAAATCTAAACTATTAATACTTTACCTTACTGTAACCACGATAAAACTACCATACAGAGAAAAGAGATATAAGCAATATAGATATTTGGTCTCCAAAATTTTGTTTTACATAATGTTCAGAATGCAATAAGGAGGAAAGGATGTAGGGAGGAAAGTGTGAACTAAAATCAAGAGAAAACATAGCAAATGGAAGCAGACACAGAGATGACTGTTTTAAGAATTAGACAACACTTAAAATCTTATGAATGTATTAAAGAATTTACAAGGAATACATACGTTAAGGATGATAGGTGGGATAAACTAGGAAAGAAAAGAAAACTATTAAAAAAGAACCAAATGGAAATTCTTCAGCTGAAAAATTATATATATATATATATATTATATATAATAAGAAATTCATTGAGTATACTAATAGAAGTTTGGATATTCCTTAAGTAAGAATTAGGAAACTTCAAGATAGGTCAATAGAAAATTTTTCAAGCTGAAACAGAGTAAGATTTTAAAAGAGAACTGTCAATAACCTGTGAGAAAATATCAAGAGGTCTAACATACATATAATTGGAGTCCTGAAAGGTGAGGAAAGAATGAGACAGAAATATTCTTGAATAAGCACTTGCTGAAATTTTTCCAAATAACAAAATACCGTACACTGGGTGATTTAAACAACAGAAATGTATTTCCCACAGTTTGGGAGGCTGGGAAATCCAAAATCAGGGTTCTGACCAATTAAGTCCTGGTCATTAAATCCTGGCTTGTAAACAGCTGCATTCTCACTTTATCCTCACATGGCCTTTTCTTGGTGCTTGCACTCAGAGAGAGAGAGAGAGATATCTTTCTTCCTCTTCTTATAAGGACACCAGTCTTATTAGATGAGGACTCCACCCTTCTGACCTCATTTAACCTGAATTACCTCCTAAAGACCCTTTCTCCAAATACTATCACATTGAGTGTTAGCATTTCAACATATGAACTTTGAGAGACACAATTCAGTCCATAGCAGGTATATTCATCCAATGGAATGCTACTAACAATAAAAAAGAAAGAATTACTGATTTTCAAAGACATTATGAGTGAAAGAAACCACATATTAAGTAATATATACATCTGATTTCATTTAGATGGTGACAGAAATTAAAGAGTGTTTGACTGTGAGTGTTAGGGGTGGGGTGGGGTGGTTAACTGGGAAGGAGCCACAAGGGAAACTTCTGGGGTAATGGCAATGCTATGTTTAGGCTGGAGTGATAGTTATATGGGTGCATACATTTGTCAATATATATTGACTGTGCACTTAAGATCTGTGTATTTTATTGCATGTAAGTTCTATCTTAAAGGAAAGGTAACCAAAAACAAATAGCTGTGTTAAGTTATACCTTAACAAAGAAAGGCAATCTTCCCCGGTGATTTTGATGTACTCCTAGGTTAGAGAATGCTATCTGTAGAGATTTTTCCATTTTAAATGTTTTTATAAATAATAAAGGAGTTAGGGGATTTCAGATCAACACATTTATTGTGTGCCTTCGTGTAACAGATTCTCCAGTTCACAGATGCAAATGAGAAAAAGGGACTTGTTCCAGGTCACATTACTAACCAATTAATTATGGGATGGGAACCATATTTCTAGCTTCCAAGTTTAGACTATTTGGTATTAAAGGAAAAAAATAGTACAGCACACCAAGTAGGTATAAAGGGGTTCAGGGTGCTGGAACTTGCTGTTTCTCAGAATATGACCCTAAACTGACATTTGAGTTGTGAGGAGCAATTTAGGAACAGGCAGATTTTCTGTGGTGCTGAAAAAGGCTTGCGCTGACCACACAGAGGCAAGGAATGTGATCTCAGCAGAAAGTGTCTCCAACCTTCGGCACCCCTCTCAGTCCTGTAATTCTACCCGGGGAATTTCTCTGAGACTTTCCTTCTAGGGAAGGGCTTTTTCAAGCTTAACCTCTGAAGCACCAGGTCCACCATTAGCATTTTCCTTTCTAAGGCATTTTCAATGGATGTTTCACCACACATCTTTGAATTCCTTGGGGGCAGGGATCACGGCTCACACATCTAACATAATAGTGGGGGCTGAATGTTTGTGGCATCACTGTAGGTATTTAACAACAAAGAAGAACCCGTCCTCATTTCCATCAGCGGCAGCCTGCACTGTTACGCAAGCACTTTGACGCAGCTTCATGAACTGCAGAATTAAATCTGCAACCACAAAAGAAAGAAGTTGATTTCTCATGGCCCTTTTGTAACTTCAGGAAGGTTTTGGGAAGTCTCTAAATTAAATTTAACTGTTGAGCACAGGCTGAACTTAAAACCCTCATCTGTTTTAAGTCATTCCCTCCCTCCCATACGCTGTACACTCATACAGGGTCTGAATCCTAAGTGCTTTGGCTGAAGACATATGCTCTGTGTGAAAGGCCAAGGAACCCGAGGGGCTGAAATTACTTTACTGCCTGCATCACCACATTCCTTTTCTTTGAATTCACTCCGATGAAAACCACTGAGTAGATGTAGAATGTCCTACACAGAGCAGTGGGGTCCCATCAGGCCACAAAGGTGGGCGGAAAGAACATAGCCCCACAAGGAATGTTTGGCATTATTATTATTCAGGAAGGAAAACAGGAAGATGGTAAGAAAAACATATTTCTCAAGAACAATATGCTAAAAATCTACTTCAAATTGAGGGTGTAATTGGCATCTACCTTGAAGCCAAACAAATCCCATGGTAATTAATTTTTTAAATTTGTGCTCTGGCATTGACTGCACCAATTATCTCGCTGGTACTCACTGAACCTTCCTGAACACAAAGGAAATACATTTGTTAAACAGGATAACTGTTGTAACAACCCACTGGTATTTGGGGGGGATGTCTGAGATAAGGAGAGTCCATTTCTTGCTCATATCACAGTCCAATGAGGGTAAGAAAGGAAAGGGGTGGTATACACAGGAGGTTTAGGGGCTAGGTCTAGCAGTTACCTTACATCATATCTGCTCACATTCTATTGGCCATAACTCAGTCAGATGGCTTCAACCAACTTCAGAGGAGGCTGGAAAATGTGGTTCCGTTTTGGGCCTAGAAGAAAAAAGAAAAGAGGTTTCATGAATATATAGCACTGTTTCCACCATAATATACAACAGGTAGGTGGAAATAATATAAATAATACCCTAACTAAGATACTTGAACATCTACTGACAAGTAGGAAAGAGTATGTTTCATTCTAATCTTCTCAGGTGGTAGTGGTGTGGAGTCTGAGGGTATTAATTGCAGAGAGTGGCCCAGTCACTCTTGTACCACTTCATGACCAATGCCTGTTCCCGAACCTACAATTTGACAACTGGCATTGATTCTATAATGGTTGCACAGAACAGACTTTTGCTGCAGTACTAAAATCATACATATTTTGAGAGCTATGCAAAGCCTTCAGCTGATCAGGAGACAGGACAGAGGACTACATTACAGGATTTCTAAATTATTATTGTATTTTTCTACTTTCTAGTATTATACCACTAAGCAGAGTTATTAGTCAATTTATACCATTGTAATTAAAATAGAAGATAGCAAAGATAATGCTATCAAATTTCTGTTTCACTAGTTAATTAGCAGCAGTTCCAAAACTAAGTCAGAAGTACATGTTAGGAATGAGGCCCTCAACAGGTGCAGGTGGTAGGAGACAAAGAGAAAAGTAGGTCCAGATCTGGAACTCTGGGCAGGGAAGAAAGACATGGCTGGGAGCCCTTAGCAGCATGGGAGGAGCCCGAGGGGTTAGGAGGTCTCTTGAAAAGTTGGAAGTAGGGAGAAAGTTCTAGAAGCAGAGTTCTTAGGTGCTATTTTAGGAGTCTTGAGGCAGGTACCATAGACATTTCCAATTTGACCGACCTCCCTTAATCTCAATGCAACATCTGGGTTAAGGACTAATGAATTCCTTATACTCATCCCTCAACTGGATTCTCATGGCTGATCAGGCATCCAAAATATACAGGCACTGTTTTACGCCATGCTTCAGTCAAAACCATCTTGAAGTTTCCTTGGAGGTTCTTTATCAAAGACCTAAACATAGAGCTGCAGGACTGTAGTAGTTAACTGGTAATAACTAGAAATCTGGGCCATCTCTTCCTGCCAGAACTGTCACTCCCAGGAAAGTCACAATTTCATTTCCTAATGAGATACAGCATTCTGTTCCAAGGGCAGTTTTAGTTCTCACTGCTCTGTATGTTGTACTATGGCACTGATTGAATAATTATGAGGGGTCCTGGCCTGTACATTCCCATGTGGTTAATCGCAACAGCATGTGGCAGAGGTCCTTACTGAATATGTAATCTGATGCCACTAATGTGATGGTGTCAGGTGCATAAAATGCTCCAGATAGTTGGATATTTTTTTCCTGTGAAATAAATTACTTCATTGGGAGTTTGGAAACTTGCCCAATAGCTTCTGAGAGCAGGGGAAAGTTCTCTCTCTGTCATTAAAGCCCTTAAGACTTCTTGCAAATAAAAGACCCTCTAGGGGCACCTGGCTGGCTCAGTGGGTAGAGCACGTAACTCTTGATCTTGAGGTCATGAGCTCGAATTCCACATTGGGGGTAGAGTTTACTTTAAAAAATCAATGAAATTGAAAACAGAGAAAAATAAAGAAAATCCATAAAAGCCCCTCTAATATGGGCCTGTGTGAGAAAGTGCTCCATTGCACCCATGTCATGTGCTCTACACTTTGCATAGGCAGGAAGAAGAGAAGCATAGAAGGAAAGATGTCTAGAAACCCCACACAGGGTGATGAGGATAAAACCGTGATAGAGAGAAGAGAGCAAAAGGAGAGGAAAGGCTAGTAGCCTTAAGAGCAGGGAGGAGAAAGTAAAATAGAGAAAGACACTTGGAGAGAAAGGGCTAAGGGCATTTCATTCACTTGAAATGAATGTAAGAAATGTAAAAATCACTCAACAAATATGAAGCCTCAAGTCAGAAAAGGGATTCTTTATCAGATGCCATTCATTAGACCAATAAACAGATGCCATCATTATCAGTGGGCAAGGCACATAGCCTCCCTCACTCAGTTTCCTCATATGAAAGATGGGACACTAATACTATCTACCACTGTGAGATTTCTAAGAGATGATATATGTAAAGTACTTAGCACAGAACCCATCATAGAGGGAGAGCTCAATCCAGTTTAGTGATCATAATGGTGATGATGCTGAAGATGATAGAAGACACTGAAGAAGATGCCACAAGAATCAAGCCAATGAATACTACTTCAAACCAGTAAAATGCATTTAAATGAAGCACAAGTTAATCAGATTTAAAAATTACTGGGACATTTCCAGCCCCACAAAAAAAGCCATATAGTAGCTATAGTTTATTTGCAGATTTTCCACCTCCCTTGCAATCCCATGATCCCAAACACATGGACAAAGAAGGAAGTAAAAGGAGAAATGCCAGCACCTATAAGTTTGGAATATATAGTTACATTGTTGGAGGAAACATCAAGAAATCATCTTTTATGGAGAATTGCATTTAAACATCCAAAACAGACGAGTGTCTATATCATTCTTAAGGACTTCTAAAGGTGTGTCTTTTCTTTTTAATAGTTGGGTTCAGGGTCTAATTATCTAGATGTTTAACTTAAACACCATTTAAATCTGGTTCTGATCTCCCTGGCAATGTACAACAGCTGGAGTTCTAGAAAATAATCCATGACCCATAGGGTTAGAAGATAGGAATAACATCCATACTATAACCTAGCTGTGCTAAACCAGGTCTTAGCACAGATTCCTAAAGGTGAGCTTAAGGTCGGGTGTCATCTGCCTTCAATCATGGATGTTTGTGGGGGAAATGAGAAGTGTGTCATGCCACAATGCAGTCCAGATGTATGAAGAACCTCCAGGGAAGAGAATCAAGAGGCAATAATGCAAAGCATGTGGAGTTCAAGGTGACTCATGTGGGCAGCTCTGGATTGGTCCATGTTGACATCAAAATAGCCAGAAAAGAGTAGAAGTCCTATAGTGGAAGTTCAGTCTGGACAGTCCCTTTGGGACTCTTTTTAGGAACACTCTTTGATCCATGGTAGAGCTGAACATGAATTCAGCTATGAGGGGCCTACTGTTGCTTCCATGAACTCTTTCAGAGCTCTCTTGCAGGCCTCTGTCACCTCTGTGGACCTCCACTAGATCCTCCCTAGGGTCTCCACCCACCTCTAAAAATGAGAACAAATCTGAACTCTGGGTTATAATTAGTCTGACTCATGGGGCATGCAGCCCAAGGATGTCTCTTCAGATGTTACATGCCAAATATCCTGATAATCTACCAGTTAATCCTCCCCCCAAAACAAACAAACAAATAAAACAAGAGCACACTTTCCCTGACATATGTGCATTATGTGTTCCAACATGTGGATCTTTTCTAATTACTTGAATCTCTTATTCTTTATGTTTTACTTAAAGTTTTTACTGTATAGTTTTCTGGGGGTCTTTAAGCATATAATTTGCATCTGGCTAGGGAAACAAAGGCCATGTATCTTTTATTTTTATTTCTTTTTATTATGGTATTTCTAAACCATACTAACACCATAAGTGAATGGCAAATGCTTGTTGAGCCC
Organism: Callorhinus ursinus; assembly: GCF_003265705.2. Lineage (NCBI taxonomy): Eukaryota > Metazoa > Chordata > Mammalia > Carnivora > Otariidae > Callorhinus > Callorhinus ursinus. The sequence continues at coordinate 19,175,199 of NW_027397074.1, read as the reverse complement.
ATGAATGAATAAGGCATTAAACAAAACGCTTCCTTTTTGCTTACACTGATTTTTATTTCAGATCCTAGACCAGGGACTTTAATTCAGCAATATGCTTTCACACAGCTGGATGCAATACCCTTGGTTTCCTGGTACCATCTGCTGCCTAAGTCATCCCCTAAAGGCCAAAAAACACAAAACAAAGGAGCATTGGAAAAAGGGGGAAGGAGGTGTGGAAAGTAGACAGGAAGAGGTGTTTAAGGGAAATGGTGTACATTAGCAGATGTCACAGAGATTTATTTCTTTTTCTATGGGGATTTACTCTAGTAACCAACCTCTGCTTTCAGGATTTTTTCCAAAAAGTGGCTGGAGCATTTATCATTTGCTATGGGGACTGCTTAATTGGCAAAACTTTCCTTCTACTGAGATTTAGATTCAGATTTGAGACGTGAAATATTAAGAAAAACAACACCTTGACATTGCATGGAGAGTGAATGTATAAAGTTTAGGGTGGAGGAGGGAGTTGTCAAAATAATTTGTCTAGATACCTTTCTCAAAAGCATTGTTTTTGCCACTTCTCACCCCTGGAGAAACCACATCAAGGATGTGTAAGGAGTGAAGGCCTCAGACCCTCTGTGTGGTGGGGAAATACAAGAGATCTGAACTCTTGGCATGTGTTTTAGGCCACATTTTGGGACCGGTGCCCAGACAACAGGTCCTATAGTGTTCCTCAGGGACTATCCTCAGGGTTAAGGCTCTGAGGGTTGCCAACCAGCAGGGAAGCCCTCGTGTGAGCTATACTCTTAGGAGACAATAAATCCTCTCTGATTAATTCCAGACCACCACTCTTTTCCCAGAGATGTAAATTTTCCTCAAAAATATTTTTGAAGATGGAGAGTGCTTTGAAGAGTTTAAAAGAGGGAAGTCATTAAAATTTTTTTTTGCTAGGTATCTATTTATTCTGCAAATAAGTATGCCATAAAGGTGATTTTCGACACTTTTGTTTGGATACCATCAATAAAAATATAGGATAGTAATTATCATAACCTTAAAGTAGAGGAAAATCAAGGGATACAAAGGAGGTTATTGGGAAATGTAGCAAAATACAAGTTCATGAGTTAGTGAACAAGTGTTTATAGGGATTTCACAAGGAATAATAGAAATCTGAATTCTGTTCTCTGATTAAAAAATATATTCATTTTAGTTAGGGTACTAGTAGCTACTGTAACAGAAGAACCCCACAACACTGGCTTTCATAAAAATATTTTTTTTGCTCATGTAATAGTCCAATACAGTAGATATTACTGGTTAACAGAGCAGAGGGTGGAAGGGACAGTTGTTATTCAGGGACCCAGGCTCAGCAGCTCTGCCATCTTCAACATGTGCCTTTCAAGGATGTCCTGGATACTAACACAAACCAATGGATGGGGAAAGAGAGATCACAGAAGGACTATATGCTTCTGACACATAACACTTCTGCTCAGATTCCACTGATGAGTGCTCATCACAGGGCCCCACCCAAATGGGTGTAGGGCTGAGAATGTAGTCCATGGCCAGGCAGGTACCTCTTTGCCAAAACTGTCTACTCTAAAAGGGGGGACCTGTATCCACTGGGAGACATGCAACTCTTCCATGAGAAGAATTAGGAAATGTGCTGAAATCAAGAAACAACAAAGTCAACTTTATAAAGCCCTTTATAGAGTTCTGGTTGTGCCATATCGCCCCAACCCCACCACTGGGTTAACAGTTTCCTCATCTACAAAGTCAAGATCACAATAACAGCTTACAGTGAGGCCTAAATATAACACAAATGTGAGGGTCTTCATAAACAAGAAAGGGCTACCTGGTACTCCTGCAGCTGTGGATAAGCAGAGCTGATTTTTAAAAATTAGATTTACTATGTATTTTTGAAGGCTTACTACTCAAGTCACTGGCTAATTCAAGACTGAAGAAAAATATGTTCCTGCAGCTTATATGATATTTCTTAATTATTACATGAGAAAAGACAGTGCATTTTAAAAAGTACAATTTGGAAATCTGGGGTTGGGGTAATGGAAAGAAAGTCTGGCTTCTAATTGCAGCTCTGACACTGGCCAGCCAACTGACTGCAAGCTGGCCAATTCATCTGTCTGGGCTCGAATTTCCTGAGAGGCAAAAAGAGAGTGGTTAGCTAAATGGTCCTTTCCCGATCATGAATGAGATATTCTGAAGAGGAAACTCATCTAAATGACTCATTCACATTATCAGATTACAATCATGAGGAGGTCAGTAGAGAAAAAACAACCAACTTATATAAATCTAGGGGTAGGATTTTCACAATTTGAGGAAAAAAACCAATTCATTTTCTTTGGAAATTAAATTTTTTAAAAAAGTTTATTTTATTATGTTATGTTAGTCACCGTACAATATATCATTAGCTGTTTTTTTAATTTTTTAAAATTTTATTATGTTATGTTAATCACCATACATTACATCATTAGTTTTTGATGGAGTGTTCCACGATTCATTGTTTTCATATAACACCCAGTGCTCCACGCAGAATGTGCCCTCTTTAATACCCATCACCAGGCTAACCCATCCCCCCACCCCTTTCCCCTCTAAACCCTCAGTTTGTTTCTCAGAGTCCAATTCATTTTCTAACCTCTAAACAGAATGATTTAATTACTGTATTTATACAGGTCAAGTGTTTCAAAATTTTGTGGTATCATTTGCCCCCAAATTATCTTTCTGGTCTGGCTTTTACATTTTCTTCTTGAGCTAACATGAGGGCAAGAAATGTGTAGAACACAGATATGACTGCATAGACATGATTTCAATGGCACATGAGCATAAAACTGACTAAAAAATTCCCCCTTCATAAGTTAGATATAATGATTTGGAAAGAAAGATTTAGACCAGACAGACATTTTATGTGATTGAACTGATCTCCATGTTAAGAAAAGAACATTCACACATGTTTAATTTCTTCTCTAGATGCTGATGCAAAGCCTTTAGTTCAGAGGTTAAGTAACACCCAAGGCAGCACCATGATCCTAGTAGACACTGAACAGTTGATGATGATACTGAAATACATCAGCAATTAACAACTACTAGTGATACTTTATTTTAGCTCTGGCTTTTCTAAACTGTTAATCATGGTCATCTAATTACTTTAGACATTTTGTTCATTATATGTATAATCATTCTTTTTAAACTAGCAGTATAGCCTTGGCTTAGCCTCATAGCCTCTCCAACCTTCAGTTTCTTGATCTGTAAAATGCGGAGTTTTTTTTCTTTTAGAGTTATTGTACAACTGTATGAATTAGAGATAGTGTATGTAAAATGCCTGGTACAGGGTCTGGTACATGGAAGAGGATCAGCAAATGGCAACTATTAACTGCTTTTATTATATAATCAATGATCACCTATCTTGCACTCTCTGTACTGTGCCAAGTAATTAAGATCAAAGGAGAGCTAAGAAATGGTCCTTATTTGGAAGGGTGTACACACTAAATGGAGAGACAGCGCAGTCTAATAAACATATAAGCAGGCATTTTCAAGTGCCAAACCACTGTTAATAATGATGCCCTTGTTATAGAGACAGCCAGTGTGACTGGCAGGTATTTCATAATGTAGACATCATATCTAAGTAAAGGCCATTACCCAAATTTGTATTTTTGAATGGTCCTTTTATTTGCAAAAAGTTTTATTGGTGCTTTGTAATATACACTATGGTAACAATGGGGGACCAATTTTCTTCCATTTTACAGAGAACCGAGATGAAAAAAAACCCAACATTTTTGTAAGGTTATGCATGAGGGGCTTTGCCGATGGAGGATCAGAAACCAGATGTATTGATACCCATGCTTGTATTCATCTCTTTATGTACCATTGGAGTTCAGAGGAATAAGATTCACTTAAGAACTAAGTCTTATTTTTCTGTCTCTTAAAATTCATTACATTTATTCTAAAAACACTGATGGTTCAAATGAACACTGGCAACTGCCTGCACCTTTCATCTCCTTGAAATCATGCCAGAGAAAGCCTCCAGCATGCTCAACTCTAGTGTACATTTTCTAAAGTTTCTTCCTCCCTGGATGATGATAGTGAGACTCATCACTTGTTAACACACAGATGACTCCAGGAATTTTTGCACTTCAAAGTGAATCCTTTATTCACCTGAGTGTTTAACTGTGTCAATGTGTTCTCATTATCAGATTTAATTGAATAATTCAACAAGGAAATGTGCCCAGTGCACATATTATACAGATGTGTTTGCTGAACTTATCCTGGCTTGTGGGAGAGAACAACCCTCTGATGCCCTGAGTTATTTAGAAACGCCATCACAGATGTCAACATATGATGGAGGAGATAGATACCCATGGCAATATGTGAATATCAAAATCATCCCTAGTTTATTTTCCCATCACATTGATGGGATGCTGTACTCATACTGGAGTTATATAAGTGAATAGCTGGTCACAAGGAAGTTGTACTTATGCTCCCGCTGGATGGTATGTTACTCTTGGTCAACATAATGCCCGTCAAGAGGGGCTGTACACTAACATGTACACTAAGTCTTGCATGTGTAAAGACCTTGCTAGGTTCCTGACTTGCTAGTAGAAACCAACTGAAACATTTCTGACCTAAGGGGAAGATGCAGATATATTTCCACTACATTACCCAAGCGTGGTTGTAAAAACTATACAGTACAAATGTTTTTCTTTGCTAATTCATATAGAGACTTGATTAAGCTGGATAATCAGATATATAAGTTAAATGGAACCTATTATGTACCACATAAAATATAGAACATGCAAAAATAATTTACTATAAAACTATTGTATTAGTCAGCTTTTTACTACAATAATGCTATGTAACAAACAACCCCCCAAATTTCAGTTGACTTATAACAACAAACATTGGTTTCTTGCTCATAGGTCTGTGGATAGGGTATGACTCCGTTGGACTTGGTTGGGTGGGGTTTGGCTGGGCTTGGTACCAGGATATGGGCTGGATTCAGGTCTATTCCATATGTCTCCTCATTCTGGAACTCTGAAGAAACTGGCTCCCTGGGACAATACATTTTCATGGTGGATGGCAAGAATACAAGAGGGCAAACCAAACCACACATACACATTAGAAGTCTGGTTGAATGTAGTTCCCATTATGTCCTCAGACAATTTATTGGCCAAAACAAGTCACCTGGCCAAACTCCAAGCTAGTGACATTGGGAAGTGTCTCTGCTAAAAATATGTCTGGGCTGAGGAGGGAAGAAAGAATGGTGAAGAAATAATATAATTTACTACAGCTGGTTACTGTAAGCTGCTGAATGAAGTTTAGGCCAACTGAACCACAAGGAAATTCAACCAATCAATCAATTGTGTATGGTTAAAAATATTAAGTAAAAGAATTTTTAATTCCCTTTAAATCATTATGGCACGTGATTTCCCTTCCATTCCTTCCATTACAGGGTAATTCAGGGCTTTGGAGCCAGAATATATGCATTCTAGAACAATAGTCACTGCCCGGCCTCAAATTAGGCTTTTCTGAGTCTCTCATAAGACAATAATTTTAAAGGTCAGACTTTTGTGGAAGAGAAAACAGATTTCCAAATTCCAAAATCCTTGAGCTTGGAAACTGAATGTCAATCTTTATTATAAGAAATAGGTAGAGAGCTTATGATAAAACATAAAAGGAAGTTCCTAACTGCCATGAAGGAAGTGGCCACTTCTGGGTCTTAGAAATGGGAGATTGAAGAAGGGCAAACCATCATACAGGTAGGCCTGGCAACCCTTTCTGGGTAAGGGGCAGAGTTAGTATTTTCAGGTAGGTGGGGAAATTTTGAAAATAGTGAAGTCTGTCTCTGGGTGTACAACAGTATTATTTCAAGCCCTTTTTGAGAAGCTTCATGTTCAGCGTAATGCTAGAGCAACTTGTTTCAGAAAACAGGTCAGAGTATCAGTCAAGGTTTTCCAGAGAAACAAACTAGTAAAATATGTGTGTGTGTGTGTGTGTGTGTGTGTGTGTGTGTGTGTGTGTCTAAAGAGATTTATTTCAAGGAATTGGTCTCTGTGATTTTGGGACTGGCAAGTTCAACTGAAAGGCAGACTGGAATGCTGAATGTTTCTCAGGTAGGAACTGATGCTGCAGTTCTTGAAGCAGAATTTCTTCTTCCTCAATGAAACCTTACTGTTGCTTTTAAGGCCTTTAAATTTATTGGATGAAGCACATCCACATCATTGAAGATAATTTCCTTTACTTAAAGTCAACGGATTGTAGATGTGGTTAAAATACCTTTTCCATAACACCAAGAATAGTGTTTGAATAACTGGGTACAACTGCTTAGCCAAGCTGACACATAAAACTAACCATCACAGCAATAGCTGAGGGAAATCTTTGATGTCTCAGCAATAATTCCTAGCACTCCTGCTTTCACATGGTCTGTATCTGGTATATAAGGAATCCAGAAATCCACAACTAAACTGTTCTAAGAGATAAAAGATGAAGGCATTTAAATTCTCTGGGCATCTTTTCTAAGGCTTCATTTACTCATCTTTCTTAGGACTAGTGTGGATAACAGGAGGAGAGAGCCTTGAGTTTCCCTGGAGGTTCAAGTGTGTGGTCAAGACCACGTTAATTCCATCTCTAAACTATCAGGCTTCTGCAGAATCAGGCTGTTAAAGATGAGTTTTGTTGGATGATGAATTTATTTTTTATGTAGCATTTAGAATAGAAATGTCGATTTTGGACTTTCTGTTTAAGAGTAGTTGAAAAATCATATGCTTTGGGGCGCCTGGGTGGCTCAGTTGGTTAAGCAACTGCCTTCGGCTCAGGTCATGATCCCAGGGTCCTGGGATCAAGCCCCGCATCGGGCTCCCTGCTCGGCGGGAAGCCTGCTTCTCCCTCTCCCACTCCCCCTGCTTGTGTTCCCTCTCTCGCTGTCTCTTTCTCTCTCTCTCTATTAAATAAATAAAATTAAAAAAAAAATCATATGCTTTAATATAGAGTGTTTTTTTTGTGCTTAGACTTTATAGTCAATGAGATGCAATTAATAAGGAATGCTGTCTATAATTTTATTCATTAGCACTGATAAGTACAGATACTATAATTACATAAGTTTTGTATCTGATACATATTGAAGCAATTGTACCATTTGGTATTAGCATGGATTATATTTAATTATGATCAAGTAAGTTTGTGAATATAATTTTAAAATAAATGGGTACTATTTCCATCAGGCCTCACTGATGGAACTATCATCAGTGTCTTTTAATGTGAAAATGTACATTTTTACATATAGAGTCAAATATCATTGTACACAGAATTGATGAGAATAGGCTTCTAAAGGATGAAAATGAACATTTCAAGTTGATTTTTAAAAAGCGAACTATTAATAAAATGTAACAGCCATGGACATTTTTTGCTTAATAAAAAATTTTCAAATATAAAGCAGAAATTAGTAGAACTAAGTAGACTGGACCTTAGCAAAATGAAAAAAAAAAGTGTTTTAGGGGCACTATCAAGAAAGTGAAAAGACAACTTACAGAATGGGAGAAAATATTTGTAAATCATATACCTGATAAGGGGTTGGTATTTAGAATGTAAAAATACTTCTAAAAACTCAACAATAAAAAGACAAATCATTTAGAATTAGGCGAATATTTAAATAGCCATTTCTCCAAAGATAGACAAATGGCCAACAAGCACATAAAAATATGATCAATATTATTAATCATTAGGGAAATGTAAATTAAAAATACAATGAGATACCACTTGAATGGCTATAATACCCACTAGAATGGCTATCATTAGAACCCTCATTTATTGATGATAGGAATGTGAAATGGTGCAGTCACTTTGGAAAAGTTTGGCATTTATTCAAAATGTTACACGTACAGCTACCATGTGACCCAGCAATTCCCCTCCTACATATCTACCCAAGAGAAATCAAAACATATGTCCATACAAAAACATGTTCAGGAAGATTCATAAAAACCTATTCATTACAGTTAAAAAGTAGAAACACCACCAAGTGTCCATCAACTGATGAATGTGGTATATCCATACAATGAAATATTATCTGGCAATAAAAAGAATGAAGTATGGATATATGTTACAACATAGATGGCTTTTGGAAACATTAGGCTAAGTGAAAGAAGCCAGACACAAAAGTCCAAATACAGGTGGCTCATTCAGTTGAGTGTCCAGCTCTTGATTTTGGCTCAGATGATGATTTCTGGGTCCTGGGATCAAGCCCCAAATCGGGCTCTGTGCTCAGTGCAGAGTCTGCTTGTCTCTCTCTCCCTCTGCCCCTCCCCCTGCTTGTTCTCTCTCTCTCTCTCAAATAAATAAATCTTAAAAAAAAGTCCTATAAAATATACTGTATTCTCCATTTATAGGAATAGAGTAGATCAGTGCATTATCAGGGTCTGGTGAGAGGGGAGGGCATGGACAGTGACTACTAATGAGTATGGGTTTTCTTTTGGGTAGAAATCGTCTAGAATTAGAATTGTGCAAGTGTCGGGACCCCTGGGCGGCTCAGTCAGTTAAGCATCTGCCTTCAGCTCAGGTTGTGATCCGGGGTCCTGGGATTGAGCTCTGTGTTGGTCTCTACTCAGCGGGGAGCCTGCTTCTCACTCTCCCTCTGCCCCTCCCCACCCCACGTGTGCTCTCTCTCTCAAATTAAAAAAAAAAAAGAAAAAAAAAAGAATTGCACAAGTGTCTAAATACCCTAAAACTCTCTGAATTGTATACTTTATGGTATGAGAATTGTATGTAAATAAAAAAATAACTTGTAGAAATATAAGGATAAATTGACAAACCCATGGTTATAAAGGAAAATTCTATCTCCCTTTCTTCAGAGATTGGCAGATCAGGAAGACAATAAGTAAGAATAAAAGAAAATGGCAATGGCATAATCAACAAGCCTGAGTTGATCGATTTCTGTTTAACTTTGCATATTCTTTCAAATACATACAGAATCATACACAATGATTCCCTAATACAAGATTAATCATGTATTAGTAGAAATAAGAAATATAAATTCCAATAGCTTACCATATAGAGCCACATTCACTGGTAACAATGCAATAAAGTTAGAAATTAATGAATTAACTGAATGTAAAAAAAATTATCTGTACCCTGGAAAACACTTCTAAGTAACTCTTGGGTTCAAGAAAATAAAAATTAAGCTACAAAATATTTTGTAACTGAACAGCAGCAAAAACATTTTATATCAAATCTTAGGGGCTGCAGCCAAAGAGATAATTAAGAAAAATTTTAAAGTCTTAATTATAACTTTATTTTAGGATATAAGAAGTTATGAAAAGAAACGGACTAAATTTTAACTTAAAGAAAATAGAAGAAAGGAATTATTAAAGATAAGAGAAGATGTTAAGAAAACCAAAAACAAATGGCAAAGATAATCACAAAATTAAGTCTCATTATTTGAAAATACTCATAGTCACCAAAAGACAGACACTGACAGGAGTCAAAGAAGAAAGAAATACCCAGATAACAAGATTAGGAACAAAAATGGAATGTACACAGGGTAATAAAATATTATAAGAAGAAACACCGATCAATGGGAATATCAATGAAATAGACACTTTTTAAGAAATTATAGTAGAATACTTGAATAGACCAAGACCAGAAAATAAATCAAAATGGTAGTTATTGATACATCTTTACAAAAGGCACTAGGGTGACTGTTGTCAATTCTTCAAACAATACACACAGTCAATTCTTATTATTTTGGTAGTTATGCTCTATAAAGCTACTGCTAACTGAATTAGTGAATTCTGAACCACTGCTCCAAGGGGAAATACAGGATTAGGTTCCCGTGAGCCTCTGGTCACAACATTTTCATCAAATGATCAATATCTAATTTTGTTTTATGTATCTTTCTGTTTAAAGACACTTTAATACTTATTATTAATTCATTAACATTGAACTCATGGCCAACAGCACAAAAACTTAGACCTGAACAAAACTTATTTAACACACAGATTTTTCCCAGAAGGCACACCACAACCTTCTTGTGCTATGGACACTAGACAGCATGCCAGCACTATGCTTAGAGGCCATTTTTAAGCTGCAAAATCACCAACACAAAAAAAGCACAAAAATGCAAAAAACATGGCACGATGTAGGCTACAAAAAAGACACTTGGTCACAGTATTAGAACTAAGACAAGAAGGCAGAGCATTGTCTTGTTCAACTTCCGCTACAAAGATGCATATAGGGTGACTCAAATTCTTCACCTCTCTTTCTCTTTTTAAACAACTATGAAAGCACTGCAAGTGTTGATTTTGGGGTTACAGATCAATTCTAGTCTGTAGGTAAATTCACAAATACAGAATACACAAGTAATGAGGATCAACTGTAAATTCTAATGTACTGAATTGCTCCAAGACCTAGAAAAATATGAAGAATTATGCCACTCAACTTAATCCTGATGCCAAATTAAGCTGAGGACCACACAAGAAAAGAAAATTATAGGCCCATTCTATTATAAACAAAGAATCCAAAATGTTACATGAAATATTAGCAAATTGAATCCTATAGAAGATTAAAAGAACAAAATATCAGTGATATGTTTTGCTGAGGAATTCAAGGATGGCTCAAAACCAGAAAATACTTTGATACATTAATCAACACTTTAAAGAAATAAAACAGTATTACCTCAATAGGTGTAGAAAAGGCATTTGGTAATATTTAACATTCAATCATGATGAAAAATTTTCTATAAATTTCTTAGCAAACCAGGACTTGCTGTAACACTTGGACATCAGCTTGAGGAAAAAGTCAACATAAGAGGGTAATAAAGCAAAGGGACTTTCATAAATGCAGAGCTGGAACTTGACATGCTGTACCTGCTGCTACTCTATCTTGGAATTTCCTGGTACATAAAATAATATATTCTTATATTATTCAAGCTAATTTTAGTCATGTGTTTTGGTTACTTCCTGACTAATATGAAAAGCAAGACCTAAAATAGTCAATAATTTCAGACGATATGATTACCTACCTACTTAAAAAAAAGAAGAAGAAGAAGAATCTCATAACTACTGGGACCAATAAGAAGGTTTAATAAAGTGGCCAGATATAGAAATGGCATCTAATAATTAATAGCTTGAGCATCATCAACTTGGAAGTAGACTAAGTTTTAATACACACTTGGAAACATGTCTGGCTTCATTAGTCATCAGAAAAGAGCAAAATTAAAGCCGTGGGGTGATAGTACTACACACTAGTACACTAAATGGCTAAAATGAAAAGGATACAGAATACCAAGTTTTGGCAGGGATGCAGAACAACTGAAACTCTGGAATGCTGATGAATTATGTACTAAATTAAACTGGAACTCTGATACACTGACGGTAGAACTATAAATTGGTTTAACCACTGTAAACATATGTTTGGCAGTACCTATTAAATTTATGACTAAGCTGTTCTATTTCTAGGTATGTAACCAACAAAAATGCATAAGCAACTTCCAATGTACAAGACATGTTTATAGAATGTTTATAGAAGTACTATTTGTGATAGCCCTGAACTACCCAGTGATCATAAAAATAGGGTAGATAAATAAGTTGTGGTATATTAGCAAAAAGAAATATTACTCAGCAGTAAGAATCTACAAATGTCAACTACACACAATAAGGATGAATCTTGCAAACATAATGTGGGGTGAAAGAAGCCAGACACGAAAGAGTTCATAATAACTGAGTCGATTTAAATGAAATTCAAAAACATGTAAAATTATTCCATGGTGTTAGAAGTTAGGGGTACTGGTTACCCTTGGGGTGGAGGCAGTGGTGGGAAGGGAGCACAAAGAAGGCATCTTTTCTTCACCTGGTGCTGTACTGAATTTGTGAAACTATAATAAACTATATACTTTCCTGCAGATAAACTTTTCTTCAATAAAATCATCCCCCAAAGACTACTGCAATAAAACAAAACAAAACAAAAAAAAAACAAGAACTTTCCTATGCATAATCAATAACCATTATTAAATGTATTAGGAGAAAATATCTCACTCAAAATAGGAAAATATGATGTTATGTAGTAACAAGCCTGTAAGAAATTTTATGCACTTTTGAAAATAAAGATTTTTTTTAGTAAATAAAGATATATACTATGTCCATAGATGAGAAAATTCCCTGTAGTTCAATAGCTCAGTCATGACTTCAGCAATTTGGCTGCAGTGTGAACAACCCTCTGCTATTCCCCTCAACATGGACATCTCTGAGATTAATGAGAGATTAGTGCCACCTCTGAGACTTAGAACAGTTCAGATTGTTGAAGAATCTCACATTTAATGGAGGTTGGAAGAACAGCAGACAATATATGGATATTACCTGACATTCTACTTGATAAAAAATAAAGGGAAATTGAAACTCTCTGACTAGTGTCTGTGTCCTGGTGTATAATTTCCATTTCACTGCATCTATAAAAAGATAAAAGTGTATATAGTCCAGAAAGGATAAGTAGCTCTAATTCTGGCATCTGCCAAAGACAATACAAGGTCCACAGTCTGCTAAATATTAAGGCACACTATAGAACTCTAAAAGTTAAAACAGTGTGAAATTATCACAGGAATAGGCAAAATAACCAACGGAATAGAATAGAGAATTAAGAAACAGAATCACATAATGGCACTCAAACCTATGCTTATTTTTAATTTGCTTAATTTATCATGAATTCAACACTATCAACCAAATAATGTACAGTATTATTATGTGTCATCCACACTGCTTCTATACCTGCTTTACCTCTGAATTCTAGTTTAGAACAACAGATTGAACTGAAGGAAAAATATACTGAATACTCCATCATAAATGTTCAATTGATATTAAATATTTGTTATTGCCCCCAAACACTATTTTTTCAAATTTTATTTTATTATGTTATGTCACCTTACATTACCTCATTAGTTTTTAATGTAGTGTTCCATGATTCATTGTTTGCATATAACACCCAGTGCTCCATTCAATACGTGCCCTCCTTAATACCCACCACCAGGCCAACCCATCCCCCCACCCCTCTCCCCTCTAGAACCCCCAGTTTATTTCTCAGAGTCCATAGTCTCTCATGGTTCGTCTCCCCCTCCAATTTCCCCCCCTTCATTTTTCCCTTCCTACTTTTTTTTTTAACATATAATTTATTATTTGTTTCAGAGGTACAGGTCTGTGATTCACCAGTCTTACACAATTCACAGTGCTCACCATAGCACATACCCTCCCCAATGTTTATCACCCAGCCACCCCATCCCTCCCAACCCCCACCACTTCAGCAACCCTCAGTTTGTTTCCTGAGATTAAGAATTCCTTATATCAGTGAGATCATATGATACATGTCTTTCTCTGATTGACTTATTTCGCTCAGCATAATACCCTCTAGTTCCATCCACCTCGTTGCAAATGGCAAGATTTTGGGTTTTTTGATGGCTGCATAATATTCCATTTGTGTGTGTGTGTGTGTGTGTGTGTGTGTGTGTGTGTACACATATATATACACCACATCTTTATCCATTCATCTGTTGATGGATCTTGGCTCTTTCCATAGTTTGGCTATTGTGGACACTGCTGCTATAAACATTGGGGTAGACGTATCCCTTCAGATCGCTACATTTGTATCTTTGGGGTAAATCCCCAGTAGAAACACTATTTTTCTATATTCTACTTTTAATTGGTTTTTGTTACTTAAAAATGAAAAACAAAAAAAACCTTATATTACTTATGATTTCTAAGATCATAAAAATCAATCTTATTACAAAAACTGTCTTTGTGGTAGAAACTCAGTGGGTTGAGTATTAAAGACCTGTAGGTCTATAGGGGATGAAACACCAGCATCAGCCCCAGGGTGGGCGGGGCCAGGGCGGGGTAGTGCTCTGATTTTGTTACTGCCCTCGAAAGCTGATACTGCACTGATAATCAGAGAGGAGCATGGCTGGATTCTGCTCCCTGTTTGATTCCCAACTCGGCAGGAAATCATTAAAAACATGAATTCACAAAATACATTGAGTCTAATACACATAACACACTGGAATACGTTTGAGGAAATGTTTCCGACTGAAAATATCCACAATTTAATGAGAGGGGATAAAGACAAGCAAAAAAAAAAAAAAAATTGCAATTGGGAAGCTCTTCTTCCAACAGTGTAAGTGAGAATCCTTATAACCTCTGGATATTCGGAGAAAGCCAGATCATTTTTATCTGGCTTCTTGGGGTCCCATATCTGGGAGGAACTCTGCAACTTCTCCCTATAGTTAGCTCTGAGATGTTACAAACTGACTTTTTTTTCCCCCTTCATATTCAATATGCAATGTCATTACTATTTGTAATAAAATAGTTCTAAATTACAGTTAATGCAAATAAGAAATTCCTGTTTGTGGCTAAGAGGATTCACATACAAAAATGGGGAAGGTCCATCACTTAGCTAAATGTTGAGGAAAACTAGAAAAGGCAGCATAGTGGGTAAGGGACTTAGAGAGAGGTGAGGTCCTATTCCTTGAGAACAAAGTTAGGGAGAAACAGGATGCAGGGCTTAGAAATGTAAGGGGAGCATGTGGAACTGATCCCTTGTGAGAAATTTAAAATATTTAGCGAATATAGATTAATCTTTATTTTTTTAATTTGGATTTTTTTGACTTGTCCACTAAGTAGCATCTTACAGAAAATAATGAAAAGAGTGGTATCAGTTCCCCTGTTCTCTGTTCTGTGATGGGGCAGAACCAGTTCTCAAGCTTAATTCTTTCATAAGATGATCCATATTTGGTATGAAGGTCAGAAATAAAAAGACAAAAGAAGCCTCTTCTTGCTTTTCCATTGCCAGTTAAGTTCGTATTGTAGCATTTGATTTACATTTTATGACTTGAGTTTTTCCTTACCACATTTACAGATGACTTTGAGATAATAAAAGTTTCCTTATATTACAATAAAGACAAGGCTCCAGAGAGAAAATGTATTTGGATGTTTCATTCCCATAACATTTCTATCCTTGGAACTAATTTAATGCAAAACTGGATTTCCAACAATGTACAACAAAGCAAGCATTGCTGAGAGCCCTAAAGAGCCCCAGACTGTCAAAGAGAGGAAATTCCTTTCTCTTCCACAGAGGATCAATTATCCTGAAATGCCTGCTCCAAATACTGGTAGCAGTGAAATAATCACTTACCTGATGTAGTGTTTCTTAATACTAGGGTATGTTTACTTTCTTCTTGAAGTCTACGTTATCCAACTATAAATCACATCAAAGAGAAATCAGAGCAGTAGCTAAATGTTCTGACTGAAAATTCTTCAAAAGTCTACATTATATAATAATTTTGGTGAAATTTGCCTGTTATACACATACAATATTTTGTTAAGTTTTAAATAATCTCTATTTCCTCTTCATCTGCTTGTTTTGGTGACTTTAGGTTTTAAAAAGTAGTAACAGAAATAACAGAAGTGCTCATAACAGCACTTATTTTTCATTAAATTTAATTTTTCATTAAATTTCACTTAAAATTCACTCATAATATATATGCATTGGGGAAAATTAGGAAACACAGATAGAAAGAAAAACATAATATCACAAGTAATCAACTAAAGATAACAGACATTTTGCAATGATCTGTTCAGATGCTTTTCTATTTGTGTGAATGTGTGTATATGGGGTATTTTAAAGGGCTTCCTCTATACACAGCTATATTTTTTCAGCTGGCCTTTTTCTTTTTAAACTTGATATAATATAAACATCTTACCATGTCAATGAATACACTTCTGCATTAGTTTTAATGGTTTTATTTAATCCTTCAGAGTCCATGAATTCATTTTATTTTCATTCAACTAAGTATTTTATTTCCATGTAGTTTCTTCTTTGACCCATTGGTTGTTTAAGACTGTGCTGTTTAATTTCCAGGGTGCCTGGGTAGCTTAGTCAGTTAAGTGACCTACTCTTTATTTTGGCTCAGCTCATGATCTTAGGGTCATGAGATTGAGCCCCAGATCTCGGGCTCTGCAGTGGGCACAGAGCCTGCTTGGGATTCTCTCTCTCCCTCTGCCCCTCCCCTCCACTTGACTGCACATGAGTGTGCACTCTCTCTCAAAAAAAGTGTTGTTTAATTTCCATTTATTTGTGAATTACAGTTTTTAAGTTATTGATTTCTAGTTTTGTTCCACTGTCATTTGAGAAAATACTTTGTATAACTTCAATCTTTTAAAATTTGTTGAAATTCATTTTGTGGACTAACATATATTCATGTGGACAATGTTGCAAGTGCACTTGAGAAGAATATATGTTCTACTCTTGTTGAATGCAATGTTCTGTATATGTCTATTAGGTCTAGTTGGTCTATAATAGTGTTTCAGTCCTCTATTTCCTTATTAATCTTCAGTCTAGTTGTTTTATCCATTATTGTAAGTGGCATATGTAAGTCTCCAACTATTAGTATAGAACTACTTATTTCCCTCTTCAGTTCTGTCAATTTTTGCTTCATCTATGTTAGGGCTCTATTAGGTGTATATATAATTGTTATATCTTCTTAATGTGTTGGCCCTTTTGTAAATATATAATGTCCTTGTGTCATGTAATAATTTTTGACCTAAAATCTATTTTATCTGATATCAGTATAGCAACCTCAGCTTTCTTTTCCTTAGTAGTTGCATGGAGTATATTTTTTCCATCCCTTTACTTTCAATCTGTTTGTGTCTTTGGATCTAAAGTGAGTCTCTTGTAGATATCATATAGTGGATCATTTTTAACCCATTCTGCCAATCTCTATTTTTTAATTGGAGAGTGTAATCCATTTACATATAAAGTGACTGACTCTCTGGGAATAAAGTTCTCTGTTTCTGTCAGCACCAGGAATCCACAACCAGGGATGTGAGCTGTTGTCCTCAAGACTGTTGTTGTGCCAGGGAAGGTGGGATGGGGCCAAGGTAAGTTAAAACACCACAAAACTTTCCCACTGGGTTTCATTTGCCCCCTTCCTAAGCATTTAATTGGCTGCTGTAAATCTTTGATTATCTTCCACAGTTCTGACAAAGTTGATTCTGACAGTTTTAGCCGGGCTTTTCAAGGTTTCTGTCGAGGGATGGGCCCTTGGAGTTTCCCATTCTGCTGTTTTCACTGGCATTCTTTTCATTCTTTTAAAGTATTCTTCCCTGGGGCACCTGGGTGGTTCAGTTGGCTAAGTGTCTGCCTTTGGCTCAGGTCATGATTCCAGGGTTCTGGGATCAAGACCCATGTCGGGCTCCCTGCTCAGTGAGGAGTCTGCTTCTCCCTCTCCCTCTGCACCTCCCCACCCCCTGCTTGAGCCCTCTTTCTCAAATAGATAAAATCTTAAAAAAATATTCTTCCTCACTATATGTTACTCTAACCTTAATTTATTTAAAAAATACCATGTTTGTGGATATTTATGATGACTTAAAATTGGAGCTATTAGAAATAACACTATGGTGAACACTTTTATAGCCTGAATTTATATAGATTATTTCCTGATAATTCCTACATAAGGAATGATGCATTTTAGGAATAAAACAATATAAATTTAGAGTTTTATTACAGGACAATTAACAAACATTAGCAGAGAGGAGAAAAATCTCAGAGCCCTGCTAACATATCAGGAGTCAAATCTTACACCTGTTAAGGTTTTATGATAAGGCATTTGAATATATTAATATTTATTCGATTGCAAGTTGTTTGAGTGTTTCCCTAAAATAACCAATATTCAAATGTGAGTTGTTGTGCATGAGTCAGACTCTAGTGCTCTAGTGTAGGCTGAAATTGCACACTAACCACCAAAGGCCCTGCAGTGCATTAAAGACAAGACAGGGAAGAGAACCTAATTCCTTTAACCTGGGGGGTATTTCCATTAATTCCAGACAATTTCTAATCTAAAAATGATTTCTAGCCATCCAGAGGCAAGTGGCCTGAATGACTAGATTAACTCATCTACAGAGCTACCAACATGATGACCCATTCAAAATACCATTTAAAAAACAGAAATGATACAAAGCTTAAGGTGAACTGTCTATAAAAAATTATACCTCTGAATAATTTGTGCTTAAAGTATTAATATATCTGTAGTAGACTTGTAGTAGGAATTCAATAAATTCAATACATCCTTCTATCTCTCCCGGTATCCCTCTGCTGAGTCTCTCCAACCTCTCCTTCCCACCAGCAATGACAAGTTCCATATCTAATTCTATCTATAAAGCAAAATCATCTTGTCACTCACATATTATTCTATAATTAGTAAATTTAGTCATACAGTATAGTCTATCTCTTTTTATATATTGCAGCTATTTATATTTTATTCCTCTCTCTTTGTCCTTACTTGACAAAAACCAACCAACAAACATGATTTGGATTGGAAGACTCATTTCTATGGCTGACCATGCTTGAGTTTTGACACCCAAGATTCATCAGATTCTTCCATTTTCTTACTTTAACATTATATAATTTGTCTTTTACTTGGTTAATATCTGTCAATAGGAAGTCAAAGTGAAGGGAAAGTATATTCCTTTCTTTTATGTGTTGAATGGGATCTGGGTTTTTACATTCTACTTTTAGTCAAAATCTCTTTGAAACCAATGGGATCCTGCATATGGGGAGAGTCAGATACACTGGGCAAATACTACCCAGGAAAGACTTTTTGTTGATGTAGAAATCTTTTGCAAACCTACAAAACCCCTTCCACTTTGAGATGCAGTGTAATGCTGCTTCAAATCCAAAATGCTATGAACCAAAGTATTTCAAGGTGAATTTTCAAATTCCAGAGAAGGGTTAGAGTGTAGGTTTTTTGAAAATGAGGGTAAAGCAGTTGTCTTTTCTATTAATTTCCTGTTATTTTTTTTCCTTAGAGAGAACTGATATAAAGACAAATTCTGAAGTAGGACTAGGAAATGACCATCAATTCAATTAAATTCTGTCTAGCACTTGTTTACATCCTTCACCTATTTCCTCAAACTTGCATTTGACTGTTAGCATCAATATCAAATTATTTTTTCAAGAGTGCTCTGTATCAGAATGAATGGTTATGTCTCCAAAGAGAAGGAAGGCATCATTTATCAAACAGTCAAAACTCTATTCCTATTTATTCATCCATTCATTATTTATGAATTGTCCTGTATACATTAGGAACTGAGAGACATGGTGATGGAAGAGATGTGTGCTGTTTTCAAAGAATGAATGTTACATCACAATTTCAGGGTCAGCAAGCTATTTCTGCTAGATACCATGGAAATATCCAAGAGTATGTTTAGGTTTTCAAACCATTACAATTAAATTCAATGAAAACAAAAACACACGAATTTGAATTCATTCAGACTGGGCCCTGAATAACTGTTAAAACTTATTTTAATTTTCACTTTTAATTCAGTTATTTCGGGAACAGTTTTGTTTTGTTTTTTGTTTTTTTTAAATTTTTTATTGTTATATTAATCACCATTCATTACATCATTAGTTTTTGATATAGTGTTCCATGATTCATTGTTTGTGCATAACACCCAGTGCTCCATGCAGAATGTGCCCTCTTTATACCCATCACCAGGCTAACCCATCCCCCCACCCTCCTCCCCTCTAGAACCCTGTTTGTTTTTCAGAGTCCCTCGTCTCATGGTTCGTCTCCCCCTCTGACTTACTCCCCTTCATTGTTCCCCTCCTGCTATCTTCTTTGTCTTTTTTCTTAACATATGTTGCATTATTTGTTTGAGAAGTACAGATCTGTGATTCAACAGTCTTGCACAATTCACAGCGCTCACCATAGCACATACCCTACCCACTGTCTATCACCCAGCCACCCCATCCCTCACACCCCCCCGCCACTCCAGCAACACTCAGTTTGTTTCCTGAGATTAAGAATTCCTCATATCAGTGAGGTCATCTGATACATGTCTTTCTCTGATTGACTTATTTCACTCAGCAATAACACCCTCCAGTTCCATCCACGTCGTTGCAAATGGCAAGATCTCATTCCTTTTGATGGCTGCATAATATTCCATTGTGTATATACACCACATCTTTATTCATTCATCTGTTGATGGACATCTTGGCTCTTTCCACAGTTCGGCTATTGTGGACATTGCTGCTATAAACATTGGGGTGCACGTACCTTTCGGATCCCTACATGTGTATCTTTGTGGTAAATACCCAGTAGTGCAATTGCTGGGTCATAGGGTAGCTCTATTTTCAACTGTTTGAGGAACCTCCAAACTATTTTCCAGAGGGGTTGGACCAGCTTGCATTCCCACCAACAAGGTAGGAGGGTTCCCCTATCTCCACATGCACGCCAACATCTGTCGTGTCCTGACTCGTTAATTTTAGCCATTCTGACTGGTGTGAGGTGGTATCTCATTGAGGTTTTGATTTGGATTTCCCTGATGCCGAGCGATGTTGAGCACTTTTTCATGTGTCTGTTGGCCATTGGGATGTCTTCTTTGGAAAAATGTCTGTTCCTGTCTTCTGCCCATTTCTTGATTGGATTATTTGTTCTTTGGGTGTTGAGTTTGATGAGTTCTTTATAGACTTCGGATACTAGCCCTTTATCTTATATATCATTTGCAAATATCTTCTCCCATTCTGTCGGTTGTCTTTTGGTTTTGTGGACTGTTTCTTTTGCTGTGCAAAAGCTTTTGATCTTGATGAAATCCCAATAGTTCATTTTTGCCCTTGCTTCCCTTGCCTTTGGCGATGTTTCTAGGAAGAAGTTGCTGCGGCTGAGGTCGAAGAGGTTGCTACCCGTGTTCTCCTTTAGGATTTTGATGGACTCCTGTCTCACGTTTAGGTCTTTCAACCATTTGGAGTCTATTTTTGTGTGTGGTGTAAGGAAATGGTCCAGTTTCATTCTTCTGCCTGTGGCTGTCCAATTTTCCCAACACCATTTATTGAAGAGACTGTCTTTTTGCCATTGGACATTCTTTCCTGCTTTGTCAAAGATTAGTTGACCATAGAGTTGAGGGTTCATTTCTGGGCTCTCGATTCTGTTCCATTGATCTATGTGTCTGTTTTTGTGCCAGTACCATACTGTCTTGATGATGACAGCTTTGTAATAGAGCTGGAAGTCCAGAATTGTGATGCCGCCAGCTTTGCTTTTCTTTTTCAACATTCCTCTGGCTATTCGGGGTCTCTTCTGGTTCCATACAAATTTTAGGATTATTTGTTCCATTTCTTTGAAAAAAGTGGATGGTATTTTGATGGGGATTGCATTGAATGTGTAGATTGCTCTAGGCAGCATTGACATCTTCACAATGTTTGTTCTTCCAATCCATGAGCATGGAACGTTTTTCCATTTCTTTGTGTCTTCTTCAATTTCTTTCATGAGCATTTTATACTTTTCTGAGTACAGATCCTTTGCCTCTTTGGTTACATTTATTCCTAGGTATCTTATGGTTTTGGGTGCAATTGTAAATGGGATCGACTCCTTGATTTGTCTCTCTTCTGTCTTGTTGTTGGTGTATAGGAATGCCACTGATTTCAGTGCATTGATTTTATATCCTGCTACTTGACTGAATTCCTGTATGAGTTCTAGCAGTTTTGGGGTGGAGTCTTTTGGGTTTTCCACATACAGTATCCTATCATCTGCAAAGAGTGAGAGTTTGACTTCCTCTTTGCCGATTTGGATGCCTTTGATTTCTTTTTGTTGTCTGATTGCTGTGGCTAGGACTTCTAATACTATGTTGAATAGCAGCGGTGAGAGTGGACATACCTGCCGCGTTCCTGACCTTAGGGGAAAAGCTCTCAGCTTTTCCCCATTGAGAATGATATTCGCTGTAGGTTTTTCATAGATGGCTTTGATGATATTGAGGTATGTACCCTCTATCCCTATACTCTGAAGAGTTTTGATCAAGAAAGGATGCTGTACTTTGTCAAATGCTTTTTCTGCATCTATTGAGAGGATCATATGATTCTTGTTCTTTCTTTTGTTAATGTATTGTATCACGTTGATTGATTTGCGGATGTTGAACCAACCTTGCAGCCCAGGGATAAATCACACTTGGTCGTGGTGAATAATCCTTTTAATGGACTGTTGGATCCTATTGGCTAGTATTTTGGTGAGAATTTTTGCATCTATGTTCATCAAGGATATTGGTCTGTAATTCTCCTTTTTGATGGGGTCTTTGTCTGGCTTTGGGATCAAGGTAATGGTGGCCTCATAAAATGAGTTTGGAAGTTTTCCTTCCATTTCTATTTTTTGGAACAGTTTCAGGAGAATAGGTATTAATTCTTCTTTAAATGTCTGATAGAATTCCCCTGGGAAGCCATCTGGCCCTGGGCTTTTGTTTGTTGGGAGAGTTTTGATGACTGCTTCAATTTCCTTAGTGGTTATAGGTCTGTTCAGGTTTTCTATTTCTTCCTGGTTCAATTTTGGTAGTTGATACATCTCTAAGAATGCACCCATTTCTTCCAGATTATCTAATTTGCTGGCATAGAGTTGCTCATAATATGTTCTTATAATTGTTTGTATTTCTTTGGTATTGGTTGTGATCTCTCCTCTTTCATTCATGATTTTGTTGATTTGGGTCATTTCTCTTTTCTTTTGGATAAGTCTGGCCATCGGTTTATCAATCTTGTTAATTCTTTCAAAGAACCAGCTCCTAGGTTCGTTGATCTGTTCTACTGTTCTTTTGGTTTCTATTTCATTGATTTCTGCTCTGATCTTTATTAATTCTGTTCTCCTGCTGGGTTTAGGCTTTATTTGCTGTTCTTTCTCCAGCTCCTTTAGGTGTAGGGTTAGGTTGTGTATTTGAGACCTTTCTTGTTTCTTGAGAAAGGCTTGTATTGTTATATACTTTGCTCTCAGGACTGCCTTTGCTGTATCCCAAAGATTTTGAACAGTTGTGTTTTCATTTTCATTGGTTTCCATGACTTTTTAAAATTTTTCTTTAATTTCCTGGTTGACCCATTCATTCTTTAGTAGGATGCTCTTTAGCCTCCATGTATTTGAGTTCTTTCCGACTTTCCTCTTGTGATTGAGTTCCAGTTTCAAAGCACTATGGTCTGAAAATATGCAGGGAATGATCCCAATCTTTTGGTACCGGTTAAGACCTGATTTGTGACCTAGGATGTGATCAATTCTGGAGAATGTTCCATGGGCACTAGAGAAGAATGTGTATTCTGCTGCTTTGGGATGGAATGTTCTGAATATGTCTGTGAAGTCCATTGGTCCAGTGCTTCATTTAAAGTCTTTATTTCCTTGTTGATCTTCTGCTTAGATGATCTGTCCATTTCAGTCAGGGGGGTGTTAAAGTCCCTCACTATTATTGTATTGTTGTCAATGTGTTTCTTTGCTTTTGTTATTAATTGCCTCATAAAATTGGCTGCTCCCCTGTTAGGGGCCTAGATATTTACAACTGTTAGATCTTCTTGTTGGACAGACTCTTTAAGTAGGATATAGTGTCCTTCTTCATCTCTTATTACAGTCTTTGTTTTAAAATTTAATGTGTCTGATATAAGGATTGCCACCCCAGCTTTCTTTTGGTGTACATTAGCATGGTAAGTTGTTTTCCACCCCCTCACTTTAAATCTGGGGGTGTCTTTGGGTCTAAAATGAGTCTCTTGCAGACAGCATATTGATGGGTCTTGTTGTTTAATCCAATCTGAGAGCCTGTGTCTTTTGATTGGGGCATTTAGCCCATTTACATTCAGGGTAACTATTGAAAGGTATGAATTTAGTGCCATTGTATTGCCTGTAGGTGACTGTTACTGTATATTGTCTGTGTTCCTTTCTGATCTATGCTGCTTTCAGGCTCTCTCTTTGCTTAGAGGACCCCTTTCAATATTTCTTGGAGGGCTGGTTTCGTGTCTGCAAATTCCTTTAGTTTTTGTTTGTCCTGGAAGCTTTTTATCTCTCCTTCAATTTTCAATGAGAGCCTAGCTGGATATAGTATTCTTGGCCGCATTTTCCTCATTTAGTGCTCTGAAGATCTCATGCCAGTCCTTTCTGGCTTGCCAGGTCTCTGTGGATAGGTCTGTTGCCAATCTAATGTTTCTACCATTGTAGGTTACATATCTCTTCTCCCGAGCTGCTTTCAGGATTTTGTCTTTGTCTCTGAGACTCGTAAGTTTTACTATTAGATGTCAGGGTGCTGACCTATTATTATTGATTTTGAGAGGGGTTCTCTGTGCCTCCTGGATTTTGATGCCTGTTTCCTTCCTCACATTAGGGAAGTTCTCTGCTATTATTTGCTCCAGTATACCTTCTGCCCCTCTCTCTCTTTCTTCTTCTTCTGGGATCCCAATTATTCTAATGTTTTTTTGTCTTATCATATCGCTTATCTCTCAAATTCTGCCCTCGTGATCCTGTAGTTGTTTCTCTCTCTTTTTCTCAGCTTCTTTATTTTCCATCATTTGGTCTTCTATATCGCTGATTCTCTCTTCTGCT
Organism: Callorhinus ursinus; assembly: GCF_003265705.2. Taxonomy (NCBI): domain Eukaryota; kingdom Metazoa; phylum Chordata; class Mammalia; order Carnivora; family Otariidae; genus Callorhinus; species Callorhinus ursinus. The sequence goes on along the minus strand of NW_027397074.1, from coordinate 19,150,868 downwards.
TCATTTATCCTAGCAGTTAGAGCCCCCATTTTTGATTGCACCTCATTAATAATAGCCTTTTTGATTTTGACTTGGTTCGATTTTAGTTCTTTTATTTCTCCAGAAAGGGTTTCTCTAATAACTTCCACGCTTTTTTCAAGCCCAGCTAGTATCTTTAAAGTCATGATTCTAAATTCTAGGTCCGACATCGTACTAATGTTCGTATTGAGTAGGTCCCTGGCTGACGGTACTACCTCTTGTTCTTTTTGCTGAGGTGATTTTTTTCGTCTTGTCATTTTGTCCAGGGGAGAATAGATGAATGAGAGAACAAAATGCTAACAGGTTAACAACGTCCCCAGCAAATATACTCTATACAAATTAGAAAAGACCTGAAACCAGGGGAAAAGAAAGGGAAAGAAAGAAAAAAGAAAGAGGAAAAAAAAACACACACAAAAAGAAAAAGATAAAAACAAAAACAGAACAATACAAAAAAACTAGAATATGATCAAATATGATCAGGCTAGTGCTTGGTCAGTGCCACACACTAGATTTTGGGTGTATTTTGGTCTGTTAGAAAAAAGTGCCTCCTAATTTTAAAGGAAGAAAGACTTATATATGTACAAAATAAGGGTTGATACAATGAAGGGATGGAAGATGACTGTAAAGATAAAAATTATAAAAGATTTTATAAAAGGAATTGATAAGTTGTTTGAAAAAAAGAAAGAAGAAGATTTAAAAAAAGAAAAAAGAAAAAAAAAGGGAATGTGATCAGGTAGGAGACTAGAACAAAGCCATACACTAGTGATTTAGGGTATATTTTGATCTGTTAGAAGAAACTGTATCTTGAAATTTTAAAGAGAGAACAACTTATATATATATATATGCCAAAAATAAGGGTAACTACTATGAAGGGATAAAATATGACTCTAAAAATGAAAAATAAAAAATGCTTTTTTAAAAAGGGGATTGATAAGATGTTGGTTGAAAAAGGGAAAAAGAAAAATTAAAAAAAAACAGTTAAAAAATTAACTTTGAAAAAGTAATGAATCATAGTAAAAAAAGCCATGAATTCTATGTGCAGTATTCCCCTAATGCTGGAGTTCTCCCGTTCTCCTTGATTGGTAAACTTGGTCTTGGCTTGCTGGCTATTCGTGCTAATCTTCTGGGGGAGGGGCCTGTTGCTGTGGTTCCCAAATGTCTTTGCCAGAGGCGGAATTGCCCCGCCCTTGTCGGTCTGGGCTAAGCAAGCTGCTTGGGTTTGTTCTCAGGAGCTTTTGTTACCTGCAAGCTCTCGGTACAGCTTTGGAGGACCAGGGTGAAAACGGTGGCCTCCCAATCTCCACCCGGAGGAGCTGAGAACTCGGGGCCCTGCTCTTCAGTGCGCCTCCAGAGAAAAGCAGTCACTCCCGTGTCCCCAGTCTCCGGCCGCACTCCGTGCTCACCCGGCCTGTGACCGAGCGTTTCTATCTCTGGCACCCGACTCGGTGTGGAGTCTCCAAACCCAGCAGATCCCTGCGGTGCGCTCCCGCCCTGCTCCTCCCAGGGGAGGAAGGGGAGTCTCCCCAGCTCTGCCGCTTGTTGGGTCCCCGCTGGAGGAGCAGTGGCCCGACTGGGCCGCGGATCACAGTTCATGGCAACCCCGAGCTGAGAGCCCGCGCCTCGGCTCCGTCTCTGCAGCCGGCTTCCCCGCTCCAATACCTGGGAGCTCTGCTGCACTCAGACACCCCCGGTTTTTCTGTGACCCCGAGGGTCCTGAGACCACACTGTCCCGCGAGGGTTCCACTCCCTGCTTAGCCACTGGAGCGACATCTCTTCTAAAAGGTCCGATTTTGTGCTCCGCGGCTCTAGCACTTGCCAGAAGCGGCCGGCGGAGGCCCCTCCCCCGCCGTCTATCCTTCCGAATATCGCCTCGGATTCACTTCTCCGCACGTCCTACGTTCCAGTAAGTGGTCGCTTCTCTGTTCAGAGAGTTGTTGCTACTCTCTTCTTCAATCTCCTGTTGAGTTCGTAGGTGTTCAGAATGGTTTGATCCCTATTCAGCTGAATTCCTGAGACCAGACGAAACCCAGGTCTCCTACTCCTCCGCCATCTTGCTCTCGGGAACAGTTTTACTTCAGCTTCAGTCTGAAAAGTGGAAGCAAAGTGGTTCAGATGTGCTGAGAGTGAAATTATCTTATTCATGTGTAAAATTCTTGCTTTTATTGCGTCAGTTGTTACAAGTAATTACTCAATGAAATATGTACTTCCTGATAATTTTTACGGATAATAATTAAGAAAGATTGACAATATCTTCCTCTTATTTTCCAGCTTCTGGCAAGGATACCGAAATGTTCAAGGAGGGTTTATAAGAATCACAACTCAACCAGAAAAAAGAAGCACTATAAGTACTCCCAGGAAAAGGATATTCCTGCTGATCCAGAAAATTTCAAAATTTGGCTCTTTGCATTTGTACCATAACATTACAGAGATTTTTGGAATCAAGTGGTTAAAACCTTGGGTGGCTCATTCATCTTCAGTAATAACATTAAGATTTACTGAATGAGCTAGCCAGAAGCAGCAGGAAGAAGTTGCCCACAACTCCGTGCAGCATTTTTGTAATAGACAAAATGTCAAGTTAAAAAAATTGTCAGTTATGAAGTTGCAGCACACTCTTCCTCCAGAAATAAAGCCCAGTGTGACATTTTATGCAAGTTGCATTTCAGAAAATAAGGAAATGGCATCTTTTACCTCTAACTAGGTTCCTGGAATCAATTTGCTCTTTTTCACTTGCATCAATATATTTGTCCTCCAATGGCATATGTTTCATCAGGGCAACCATGTGAAAAACTCATATACAAAGAAGTATTTGTTTCTTTCAAGACCAGTATGAACAGGGCATTAAAATGATTTTGATGACAAATATAGTACTTTGTTATGGCAGAGAGCATAATAATGAAGAGACTTATAAAGGACCTGGGTTTGTTGGTCTTTGGATTTCTTCCATGGTAGAGTAGTAAAATTGGCTCAACCATTTCAAATAGCTGAGTATAATATGAATATTTCTTATTATTTCCCCTCTCTGAGTGGAGTAGTATATAGCAACTTTAGAAAGCTTTCAAAATTTTAAAAGGGATTTTGTCATGCAGACCTGGTCCAATAGGGTAATAATAATGACATGCAGTTGTTTGTATCTTCGATGGTTTTTAAGTGTGGGAGAGATAGGCTCCATAATGAAGTTCATCAGCCTTTGGGATACAGGATAAATGTACCAAATAATTTATAGCAACACTAAAGAAAAAATTATACCTAGAAATGGGGATTTATGTGGTGATTCAGTTCTCATGGTGATAGTATAAGAAAATAAAGATGATACTGACAATATTTTAATAGAAATGAGTTAGGTTTAAGGGCTAATCCATACATATTTCAGAATTGTAAGAAAGTAAAAGTGGCAGAGAGAGAAGTTCAGTGGATGAAAAATCAGGAGATTGGATTCTAATGCCAATTTAGCAGCTGAACCACCTAGAGCAAGTGACCAATAGTGGGGAAAATAATGCCTGTCCAAGTTATTTCATATGACATTTATGAGATGAGCCATGTGTTAAATAATAATAAAGTTCTTTGAAAATTAGAAATTACCTATCAGTTGTTATTTCAGAGCAAGTTTAACTACCAGAGATAGATGGATGGACAGATCTTGCCTTATGTAAAAACAAAGCAAAACAAAAATAAAAAGGGTATACCTTCAATAATACAAAAATTTAGCACTCCACTAAAATATAAATTGTACCACCTATTTAAATCTAGATCTGTTTCCTGTGGTATCTTGGGTTTCCATGTTAAACTTCAGCTTTAATGTATCCTTTTCATGGTGTATGACATCACTTCAGTGGAGGTTCCTGGCAAGGATGATTGAGAGTTATTGATGGGAGGCTCAATGTACATGAAAGGAAAATCTGCATCTTTTGCTGTACTCTCTTTGTGAACTCAGCTTCAGGGAAATGTGGGGATATTTTAGTAAGATCTTTACTATCAAGTGGATTTCTCAGCTGACTGGCTGTGTGCTGGACGGAATCAGACCCCCAGCTAACATAGTCCTAACCTGGAAAGAAATATAAATAGAATGAGTTAAATAGAATTATTTTCTAATGCAATATTATTACTCTCCGAGAAGATACTTCAATTCAAAGCCTTTACGGATCAAGACAGAGTAATCATTGATCAACCAAAAATGGATTAATCAAAATGTTGCCAAGCTGAGACCCTGGTGGGTCTACTTTATTAGGAAATGCTTCATTTATAATCAGCTTATTAATTTTCATTTCTTTGTGTTCAAAGAGAGTTTATGTCAGTTGAGTATAATGTCATAAAATCTTAGTTTCATTATGAATTTTCTTAATCTTCATCTAGCTTCTGCTGACTTATCCTAAGTCCAAATAATGGAATTCAAAGCTCTTTTCATAAGCTATGAAAACTCAGAATTTAGGAAGTTTAATGCATCATTATTTTTTATTCCTCCAAAATTCAATTCCATAATTTTCTTTTCCCTTTCAATTTAGAAAGAGAATTACTTAAGAAGCAAGAGGAAGATTGTTTTGACAGTACTTTAGTCCAACAGGAAGCTCTGTAAATATCCAAAGTAACCTCACTCCTCAAATATTGCCAAGTTCTTTTTGCAGATCCAGGATACCATATAGTCATAATCAGCTCAATCCCCCCCCCCCCTTTTGGCATTCAGAGTTCCCACTGTCAAAAATAAAATAAAAGATTAAAAAAATTTTTAAAGGCATGGAAAGAGAAATAATGAATCATCAACTGGGGCTGGAAAAATCTTAATTGTTTATCCTGCTGAAGGCTCTGTAATTTTTTATTTTCCTTTAATGGTTGGGTGGGGACAATAGACTAAAAGACCATTGTGAGTCAAGATTCGGGGTTCTACTTTTATTTCTGTGTTCTTCAATCTAGCTGAATTTCCCTATCAACCAAATACTGAGATTTTGAGTATTGTTGGGCAAATGTTTATATAGGCTTAAGATTCTCGGATTAAAGATGTTATAAAGGAAAAGAATATTATTGTTATTACTCATGAGAAGTAGTTTTAGTGCTGACTTTGGCAGGGTCTGGCTGCCTTCATGTTGGCTAGCAAAGAAAAGTCAACACAAATTCTTCAAGCACATTTCTCTGCACTAGGTACTAACAGCATAAGAGCTATCAGGCTGGGAATTAAGAATACTTCCATTAGAAATGGATAATTGAATAAGAGCAGTCTTTCACATGAAAATAATGCAGGTAATTTATCTACTCTTGATTGAATCCCTGGTAGAATGTTGGGCACTAGTAGATACCCAATAAAGACTTGTTGATCGATTCCCACCCCCTCATACCTGGTTAATTTTATCCTTTATCCAACCCACCTGAAACAAGCAGATTATCCAGGAAGAGTCTTTTACTACTAATGAAGACTTTTAGTAATAATAATTATTTCTCTGCTCTGAGATCCACATTGCCTTCCAGAGAAATTTACAAGGAGTGGCTATGCATCAGCAAAACTATAGGTTTTGAAGCATTTTCACAGAATTGAGAGTGTAAGGGTAGGCTATCAATTATTATTTTTTTCAAGATTTATTTATCTATGTTAGAGAGAGGGCAAGAGCATGAGCAGGAGGGGCAGAGGGAAAGGGAGAGAGAAGAGCCCACACAGGGCTCGATCTCATGATCCTGAGATCACAACCTGAGCTGAAACCAAGAGTCCGATGCTCAACTAACTACACCACCCAGGGGCTCCTGAGGGTGGGTTATCAATTATTAAGTTAAGAGTTGCTGTCACTCAAATTTTCAATTAGGATGCTTTTAGCTACAAGTTAAGCAGGTTTCTTGGGGCTTCATCTATACCTCTCTGACACCTCCCTTAGTTCTGCAATGCTTGCATGTGAATTCCTTCATCAGGTAGACATCAAGATGGCTGCATCTTCTGTTCACAGGAAGAAAAGGAGCCATGTCTTCTCTGTGAAATTTTGGGAGCAAGGAAATCCCTCCCAGAAACCCCAGTTCCTCCTAGCAGACATTTCCACATCAATCATTGGCTAGAATTAGGTCACATGCTTTCCTAAACCCCACTCTGGCAAGGTGAATGGAAATTAGCATGCTTAGTAGACTAACTGGATAGGGAAGAATTTATGCTTGGAGACTGCCATCATGATACTTTACCTGAGGAGTATTTAGTTCCAATTTCTAGAACATAAATCTTCTTAAGTGCATATTCCATAATTTAACAATCCAGAATATACTCTAATTTGAGTATGTTTGAGTATACTGAAGTTGCCAATGTTTTTTAATAACCAAGACATTAACATCATCTAGTATGGAGAGTTTCTTTTCATAGAATCTGTGTTTTATGGATCCTACAATAATAAAACTAAAGGACAGAACCAAAAGGATGCCCAGTGTCCCTAGCTTTCAATATCTTCACTATAGGTTCTGGAACTTCTCAACCAACGTCACTTCTCCAATGTCAAGGCAAAGAAGAGGATAGGACGGACAGAGGAAAATGATTATCCCTACTTTTAAGGCCTTAAACTCCTCTATGCCAAAAGCATTTTTGCTGGTCAAATTAATTACACTAGAATAATAAAAACAATCCTGGACAGGGACCTGGGGAACACCCAGCATTGTTATATGCAGATGTGTTCTCTTATAACTAAGGAACTTTTCTCTACTTGATCTTACGCTTAAGAATAACAGGAGGTTCTGGACTGGTGTCTCTAATGCCCTTTTTAACTCTGACATTAAGTCCTTTAATTTCTGCTGTCTCTCCTTGGAAGGAGCTTCTAACAAAGAGAGAAATTGCTTCAAAGCAGATAACCCTAGAGAGAACAACCCCAAATGAACAGTACTTGGCTTGATCATCTCTGAAATAATTGAGTACAACCTCTCTGAATGACCCCATTACTGAAAACATTGTTATTCGTAAGGTCCAGAAGAAACACAGTGTCTGGCTGTCAAATACATTTATCAGTATGTATGTGGTACAAGATAGAGGAAAATGAAGCATCTTTTATGGGAAAATATAAATAAGATAATGTGGAGAACGCTGCATTTTTCAACTTTCTTTAGTTTATCAAGCACTGCTATCTTCACCACAATCTGGTGATGTAGAAAGAAGATATGTTATGGTCCTCGTATTACAACTGAAGAATGAGATTCAGAGAGCCCAGAATGAGATTCAGAGAACCCTCTGTGTTTCTCTCTGCAGAGAAACACAGTTGAATCTTTTCAATAGAGAACTATCTTTAGGGTATTCTACCTGTTTTTTAAACCATTAAGATGCTCATATTTGTAAACTATCTTTAGGGGATTCTACCTATTTTTTAAACCATTAAGGTGTTCATATCTGTAAGATACTTTTAAATTATAGGAACTGTTATACAACTTCTGCAGTTTTGATTGGTTGGAATTCTCATTTATTCATTCAATAAATACTTATTGACTACCTACCATGTGTCACATAAGCTTAATTATGTCTCCATATTGAAGTATGTTTATTCTTATCTTCTGGGTCTTCCCTCTAGTCTGAAGAGGCTTTTGGTTCTGAGGTATTTTGATCTTGAGTTTGAATCTCCTCTTTGGATTTAGAGTTAAATGATTATTCTAATCTTTCCAATTCTGTGCCTTTAAAACAGTTAACAGAATAACCAAGAAGAATGTGTATTCTGTTGCTTTGGGATGGAATGTTCTGAATATGTCTGTGAAGTCCATTTGGTCCAGTGTGTCATTTAAAGTCTTTATTTCCTTGTTGATCTTTTGCTTAGATGATCTGGAGGGTGTTATGCTTAGTGAAATAAGTCAATCAGAGAAAGACATGTATCATATGACCTCACTGATATGAGAAATTCTTAATCTCAGGAACAAACTGAGTGTTACTGGAGTGGTTGGGGGTGGGAGGGATAGAGTGGCTGGGTGATAGACATTGGGGAGGGTATGTGCTATGGTGAGCGCTGTGAATTGTGCAAGACTGTTGAATCACAGATCTGTACTTCTGAAACAAATAATGCAACATATTTTAAGAAAAAAGAAAAAGAAGAAGATAGCAGGAGAGGAAGAATGAAGGGGAGTAAGTCAGAGGGGGAGAAGAACCATGAGAGATGATGGACTCTGAAAAACAAACTGAGGGTTCTAGAGGGGAGGAGGGTAGGGGGATGGGTTAGCCTGGTGATGGGTATTAAAGAGGGCACATTCTGCATGGAGCACTGGGTGTTATGAACAAACAATGAATCATGGAACACTACATCAAAAACAAATTATGTAATATATGGTGATTAACATAACAATAAAAAAATAAAAAAAAAAAGAATAACCAAGAGCTAAGAGCAAGGCATTTGCCCCACTCCATACTTAATACCTCCTTGGCAGGATACCAGTGGAGTTTTTTACAAAACTACCTGCATAGTCAGAGACAGAAATAATTTATGTTACTCCAATGACTTTCAAGTTGCTACACCTATTTAGCTATAAAATCTCCAGGACAGATGAATGCTTTTTTAAGGTACCTTAAATACCGCTATTCTTAATCTTTTAACATGTTATCAGGTTGGCTAAGTAAATTCACCAATTTGAATTATGATGAATCCACGATTATGCCAGACACTTAAGTAGCAAAGGAACTTTCAGAATGGTAATTTAACTGTGTGTGTGTGTGTGTGTGTGTGTGTGTGAGATATTTAACCCCTCTTGGTCCAAGAAAAAAAAATGTCCTGGTGGAAGATGGAAACAAGTCCTGGCAGGTAACAGTAAAACCAATGTTTTCTCCACAGACCATGATGATACTTGTAATTACTGTCACCTAAATCAAAATGATTAAAGTAAAAGCATGTCCTTCCAGATGCTCAGCATACACTTCCTCACAGTAAATTAAAGTCACCATTAAGCATCTAAAATGCCTATAATTTGAACCACAGCTGCAAGAAAAGTCACTCAATTGTGAATTTGTTAGACCATATGTTATTGTACCAGTGTGGGTTTTCTTTCCCAAGAACCCGATTGCCCCCACTGGGATAATTTTTAAAAGAATGACATTGACTTGTACTCATAGCTACTCCATGACTAAGAGGTAGCAAATTAAATTTTAAAAAACTTACTTTGGCAAATAACAGCTTTGAAAAATAAAATTAGTCCCATGTTTCAGGTTTGAACTGTTGAAAGAGTCTACTGTTTATCATCAATATCTCTCTCCCCTCCCCCACCCCGACACACACACACACACACACACAAACACATTAGCATCAAGATGTGGAGAGCTTGTCATAAATGATTTTAGGGTAATTCTAAAACTACTATTTAAAAAACCATTTCCATTTCTTCGCACAAATGGAGCTATTTGCCAAGCAAACAGATTTGTTTAACTCTGATCTGGTTTCCCTCAAGTGTCCACGCCTCTCTTCCAATGGAGAAATAGACAAATGGTGGTCAATCAAAAAATAAGGGAGACAGGAGGGCATCTGGATAATCCACAAAGAGAATGATTACTCTCTGAATTACCAAATTGGATTGCCTTTTGACTAGCTTCAAAATGTTAGAGAAAATCATATGAGTTTTCTGGGGTGATTCGCTGAGAACTAGCATAGAAGTTTCTTCTATAGATGCCTCAATCATTTTAAGAACCCAGAAATTAAATTGCTTTTTTTAAATTAATTTTATTTTATTATGTTATGTTAGTCACCATACATTACATCATTAGTTTTTGATGTAGTGTTCCATGATTCATTGTTTGCATATAACACCCAGTGCTCCATGCAATACATGCCCTCCTTAATACCCATCACCGGGCTAACCCATCCCCCCAAGTAAATTGCTTCTTGAATAGACTATCAAGAAAGCTTCCTAACCAGTTAGGTCTATAAAATTGTATATAAAAATGGAAATTTGAACTAGTACAAATTCAAAATTTGAAAATTCAAGTATATTCTGATTATTTTTATCTATGAAGGTGCTTTCTATAAACCAGATAATATATTTTTTATATCCATTTAGTCGGGGATAATGGTGGAGAGAGCTGGGCCTGGTTACTGAATATTTGTTCTTCATAGAAAATGATTCTCCATCTGGTATTCTGGCAAAATGTATGCCACTTATTTTATCTTTCTAGGCATCTTTTCCAACATTTTCACAATTTCTAAGCCATAGTCTAATAATCAATGATGCTATTCTTAGAGACTGGCGGCCAATTTCCACGGAAACAAAATTACAGACTTCTCCTTCTCTAAACTTTCTAAAGCTCCGATTCTCACACCAATGCATATTAGAATCAGTTAAGAAGTTTCTGAAAAAAAATAATGCCAGTACTCGAGCCCAACATCAAGGACAATTAAAATGACAATCTTGGCCATGTAACCCAATTATCAGTATTTTTTAAAAGCTTCCCAAGTGACACTAATGTGCAACCAGGGTTGAGAACCTCTGATTTGGTCTAATACATTACTTTACAGATGAGAATACAGGAGTTCAGAGAAGTTAAGTGTTTTGTTCCAAGTAACATAACATAGGTTAATGTCAGAGTTAAAATTAACACCTCTGTCTGTCTGCCTATATGCAGCCAAGTTTTTATGTCAAGTACAATGTCATCTAGCATGTTTCACTTTATTATCAACTCTATGTATAATTTACATACAGTAAAATGTACACATTTTAATATGCAGTTTGAGGAGTTTTGTTTTATTGTACATAACTATGTAACTTACCCCCTAATCAAGATATGGAACATTTCCAACACCCCACAGAGTTTCCTCATGCCCCTTTGCAGTCAATTCTACTCCACCTCCTGCCCTAGGAATTCTACTTTCTATTGCTACAGATCAGTTTCATTTGTTCTGTATCTTTACATAAATGGGGTGGGGTAGGGAGAACCCAGTATGTCCTCTTTTCTCTGGCTTCTTTTGCTCAGCTAAATATTTTTGAGATTCATTCATGTTGGTTGCTTGTACTAGTAGTTGTCCCCCCCCTTTTTTTGTTAAGTAATACTCCTTTGTAGGAGTATATCAAAATGTATAAATAACCATTTATCTGTTGATGGATATTTAAGGTGTTTTTAGTTTGAGGTTATTATGAACAAAACTGCTATGAACACTCATATAAAAGAATTTCTGTGGGCATGTTTTCTCTTCTGGTTAAATGCCTAAGAGTTGTTTTGCTGAGTCACATGGTAAGTTTATATTTAACTATATAAAAAATTGTCACACTGTTTTCTAAAGTGGTTGTACCATTTTACACTCCTACTAGAATCTATGACACTTCCAGTTCCTACATATTCTCTCCAACACTTGATATTAGTTTTCTATTGATGCCATAACAAATTACCACAAGTTTGGAGGCTAAAGCAATGCAGATTTATTACCTTCTGGTTCTGTAAGCCAGAACTCTGACACAGATCTCACTGAGCTAAAACCAAAGCACTGGCAAGGCTCTGTTCCTTTCTGAAGGCTCTGGGGGAGAATCAATTACCTGCTCATTCAGGTTATTGGCAGAATTCAATTACTCAATGTTGTAGGATCAGGATTCTCATTTTCTCACTCACTGTAAACTGAGGACTATTCCATTCTAGAGGCTACTACCTTCCTTGGCTTGTAGACCTCTTCCTCTGTTTTCAAGGCCAGCAACCACCAGTGAGTTAAGACCTTTTTCCATCACATCTCTCTGACCCGTTCTGTCTCACTCTTCCACTTTTAAGAGTTTATATGAATAGACTGAGTCTATACAAATAATCCAGGATGTGACCTTAATTCTTTTTTGCTGTGCAATGTAACATATTCACAAATCCCAGAGATTAGAATGTGGACATCTTTGTGGGACCATATTCAGGCTGCTGCACCCCCACACTAGATCTTTATGTTACTATTGTCATTCCTTTAACTTCTATATCTGTTATAAACTCCACTTCACAATGTTATTAATCTTTCTTTAAAATCAGCTGTCTTTCATAAAAAAGTCCACAAATTGTATAATTTCATTTGTATGAGATGTTAGAATAGACAAACTGAGAGACAGAGAAAAGAGAAAAATAGTTTAATGCTTTCCAAGGGCTGGGTGGGTGAGTGGAGGATGGGGAGGACTGCTGGTGGGTACAGTGCTGCTTTTTGAGGTGATGAAATGTTCTAGGATTGGACAGTGGTAATGGTTTCACAACCTTGTGAATTTATTTAAAACTATTATACACTTTAAAAAGGTGAATTTTATGGTATGCAAATTATATCTCAATGGGAAAAACAGAGGGAAAAAGCACTTGTCTTAGTACAAAATTAGGTGAAAAAAAAGCAACTTTTTCACCAGTCTCTCTCCATAAGGAATCAGCCCAGCTGCCCTGTTTCTGGCGCTACGACATACTGTACTGGAGGCTACAGTGAGCAATCTTGAAAAGAGGAAGTATAAATGCCTGACTGGACATTAAACTATAGCTAGAAGCCCAGTTCAAAAAGAATAATGAAGTTAGTATTTGAAGATAGTTCCACTGCCTCTGTTTAGTTTAGGGTTGTTTTTATGTATGTATACATACATATATAAATATATATACACATATATATTTGATTAATACATATATTTGATAAAAATATATGTAGTGTATAAAGTACACGAATCTCCAACATATAGCTTAATGTATTTTTACATATATTATGATTTCTTTTTCTTTCCCCATTGCACTGACTAGATATCCAGCAAAATATTGAGGAGCAATGGTAATAGTGTACATTCTTGTCCTATTCTTGACCTCAGGGGGAAAGCACTCAATATTTCACCAGTAAGCATAATGTCAGTTATAGACTTTTTAGCTTTTAATCTATCAGGTTAAGAAAGCATCTTTTTATTCCTAGCTTGCTCTCTGTTTAGTTTTTAATTATTTTAATAACTTATTATCATGTAGAAAAAAGTCCATGGTGTCTTAGATACAGTATCAAATTTAATCACTCAATAAATAGTGAGTAACATCTATGTGGTAGGTACTATTTTGACATAGAAGGATCAAAAAAAGTAAGATACAGTCCTTGTCCTGTACCACTTCACAGTCAAAATGCTACGGGATTACTGAGGAGACAGACACTGACTTCAGTAGAGAGTAATCAAGGTAGGATTCAGAGAAAGTAGTATTTGAGTCAAATCTTAGAGGCAGACAACGGGAGCAAAGAACATTCTGGGTAGAAATCACAGCTTGGAGATGTGGAAGAACATGGAGTGTGAGATAACAGTGTTATCTCAAAAGGAGCACTGAGGACAGGTAATGGAACATGAGGCCAGAAGCAAAGGACTATAGTATAGTGCAGACTATAAATTATGAAACTTGTTAATAAGTTTAGACTGGATCCTGTAGACAAAAAGGAGCCATTGAAGTATTTTAGAAAGATCATTCTGCTGACAGTGCAGGTGTAAAATAGACAATTAAGATTGCAGTTGAAAAACTAGTTAGGAAGCCAGTGGTGAGGATGTGAAATAGGGGGATATGCTCAAGAGAAAAGAGTATTATAGAGTAAGCTTTTGGGAGTAGGAACAACTGAACTGATTGCCTACTTGGAGGTAGAGAGTGAGGGAGAGGAGGAATCAGTGTTTCCTTCCTGGTTACCTAGGGACTGGTCACCTAAACAAACTACAAGGGATTTGGAAGGGTTCAGTTCTGGATATGCTGAGTCTGAGAAAGGCCACCAAGTGGGATGTCTAAAAGGAAGCTGAAAATGTTGGCCTCACACTCCTATTATGATTTAGGATCAGTCCTGGTGAAGTCTCTGATCCAGAAGATGGATTAGTGAAATAAATCAAGGATTGGTGCTAACAATTTAAGGGATTTACAGCAAACTGTAGCTCTAGAAGGCCTGTCAGGCACCATGCTTTCCCCCATTTAGTAGTTAGGATCTTTAATCCACAAGTGGTCTGGCCATCAGAGGGTCCCAAGCCACCTTTAAATCACTCTTTTCTGGGCTTTGGTCCTGAATTATTTTCATCACTGTCCTTTGGCCCTGAATTGTCTTGACCTCTGACCCAGCTATCCTGGCCTATACCTAACTTTAACACAAATATGGAAGAACCCCCTTGAGATCTCATTCTACTACAATACAACCAGATAAAAACTCAAATACAATTTCAGGAGACTTAGAAGAGTTATATGGATGACTTCTGAAGGTATTCTTGAATGACTGGCATGGGACTTAAAGAGTGTATCACACAACAAAATAACTTAAAATTTCTCTTTACCCATCTATCACTTCAAAGACTCTACAACAATGAAAAATCTCTTCTCTCTTACCTTTCCTCACATAGTCTAGTCCCTGCTACTTTGGTCTCTATTTCTACAGGGATAGTGTGTGTGTGTGTGTGTGTGTGTGTGCGTGCGTGTGTGTGTGTATCTTGGCATGCATACACACACACACACACACACACACACACACACACACACACACACACACAATGAATCATTACTGAACCCCAAATCTCTCCCCAGGGGAAGGATGAGAAGAAACAAGTATATATTAGGTATGTGTGTATTTAGTTGAAATGTAATAACTAAAAGCAGATTTATACCTGGCTAACAAGAAGTGGAAAAAGTAGGGATCTTTCGTGGAAATGAGAAGAGTCACCAAGGGTTGGGATTAAAGAAGGCAGGCTGCTGGGACTAGGAAGTAAAGGTGGGCAGGAGTAGAACAGCCATGTCAAACAGCATAGCTGGAATATAATACTTGGTTGGACAGAAAGGTTCACAAAGCACATCAAGGAAGAACTCTCAATATAAAATCCCAGACTTGATAGAGCCCCATCCTTTTCTCTCTCATGGTGGGTTGTGGGAGGAAATAGGGAAATTCCATCTTGCCTGGTGAAGTAGTTTCAGCCACAAGGGGCTCATGGTCCCTCCGTGGAGATCAACAATGAGTGGGCACATGGATGTTTGGTGGGGTGGCCAGGAAACCCTTACAGGTTGATTGGAAAATCATGACCTTTCCTGTCAAAAGTCTTCCCCAGACCAAATACAAACACCAGAATTCAAAGAAAGAATGCACATTCGTTTTAGAAAAGGTCAGAAAGTTCTCATTGAGTAATATCACCTGGAAACACCAGATTTTGTTTCCCTGATACCATAAAAGGGTGCGATGGGCACTTACAGATTCAGACCTCCAGGAGGAAGGTATACTCCACACAGATTATCCATCTTTTCTAATCCCTTTTCACTCTCCCCAATTTCTTCTGTTATTTTATAGCTCCTTCTAGACCCCCAGTCCAGTGTTCACATCCACCCTTCAGGAATCTCTACTGCTCTTCACTGGAGTTTCCTCCCTTATTCTTTCTGGTGTCATGAACTCAAGCTTTTCAGGCTTTGCAGACTCTAAAGAGGAATGAGTATGCTCTGAATTTACACAATGAAGAGACAGGAAGTGTCTTGATTCGAATTTTTCTACTAGCAAGAATTGTGGCCGGCTTCTTCTGGCCCAAGCTTTCATTTTCACTCACCACACACTCCCTCCAGCCCCACCCCAAAACCTCACCGACTAGTCTCATATGAAGAGAGGATATTTCATGGGAAACCGTAATGCTGACATCATCACGCTAAGGAGCATTTGGCCCCCTCCATTACGAGAGTCACAACTTGAGTATGAGTGACTCCATTTATTATGAATGGCTCTGTCTGCAGGTGGCTCTCACTCCAATTAGGCTCTTCTCTCATGAAGGAAATAGACCAGCATGCATTTGTTAGGTCTCAGTCCATTTTGCAACAATAGCTGCCATTTATGGATATGTAATTCACTTTGCACACTTAATCTTATATGATCCTCACAGTGACCCAGCAAGGTTCACATTGTTAAATATTTCATGAAGAAACTGAGGCTCAGAGAGTTAGAAAATTGTCCAAGTCTCACAGATGGTGAACAATGGAGCTGGTATTTGAGCCCAGATCTATCTGTCTCCAAAATCCATGATCATATCACTGTATTGTGCTACCTCTTAGCATGAGGTGAGCAGAGATGAAACCAAAGGAAATATCACAGGATTCTGGACTTTTAAACCAGATGTCTATGTGCTTGTTAGCTTTTTAGGGGGGAAAGTGAAGCAGAATCCTTTATTCTTCTCCCCTTGCTCCCTTCCTTCTTTTCTCTCTTCCTTTCATTTTAAAACACGAATAGTAAACACAGAAGAATCAGAAATAATAGTGTAAAACTGCCTCAAACCAATGTCTGGGTACATAGCTATGAAAATATTCAATTGTTTTATGATCCCACTTAGAGTGAAAACTATATTTATAGCTTTTTCCCTGAATATACATTAAGGTAATATTGAAATTTTGGTAAAAATTATATCATACATCTGTGCTGACAGCTTGTTTCCTGAACACAAATCTTTATCTACTACTTTGAGCTTTCAATATTTTTTCCAAAGAAGTAAGTTAGGACATTAAAAGGTCCAGAAAGAAACGTAAAACAGATGGGATTAGATTTCCATGGGGAATGACAGCCATATTGAATTTAATGGAAACCTAGCTAGAAAGAAGTCTGAAAGGAAAAACCATGAAGCATATATAGGAAAGGCCCTGACTTGGGATGGAATCTCAAGTATACAACATCTGACTTACAATTGTAGGTTGTCCTTGAAGTTGGGTGTTCTTTAAGATGGAGTAAGCAATTGATTCTGGGCCCTTACCATGATACATGACAAATATTTTCAGCCACTGAACCGATGAACAGTCACGCACTGATACTCTGTGAGTTTAGTATTTATTCCTTTCACTTCCCATCCTGAGCAAGTGAAGCCTAGAGCTGTGATGCAGGAAGAGATCCCAGAATCTGTGGCTAAGGCATTGGTTGTGGCTCTGGTCATGGAGCAAAGGAGAGCTGGACTGAACTGAACTCAGGAACAAAAGCCCACTAAAGTTTGAAGGATCAGCAAGAGGCTTCGCCTTGCTGGTTCAGGAGGCTGAACTTGAAGGCAATGCTTGGCAGATAGAGGGACTCTTTTCTGTAGTCTTAGCCAATAGCCAAGAAGAAAGGTATAGGGGGAGTCTACAATTAGCACAAGATGGTACCAGCAGCAGCATACATCCTTAGACAATATAACAATTGAACCTTTCTCTTTCTTGTTTATTTAATCCCTCCCTCTTAATGGTACTATTGCCACCAGTATTTAAACACCCTCTGGCCTCTCCTGTTTAATAAGAAATCCTATTTAATGTTTTCCCTCTCATCTACCATCTCTCCCTTTTCTCTTCACAGTGAAATTTGTCAAGACTCTATATCCTCACATTTCCTCACATTCCATTAAAGACCCATTTCATTTTGACCCTTGTTTCTCCCCTCTAACAAAATGGCTCTTTCTAGTGTTACCTGTGACCACGATACTGCTAAATCCAGCAGAAAATTTTCAGGTCTCATTTTATTTGGTGCTCACAACATTAACACTCATCCCTTTGCCACTGATCACTCCCTCCATCTTGAAATACACTCTTCCCTTGGCTTCTATTCTCCTCCTCCCCTTCCTCATTCTTCAGGTTTTTCTTGTACCTCTCTGGCTGCTCTTAATCAGTGTCTTTGCCAGTTCTCCTCCTCCAACCACTAAACATTAGAGTTGGTTAGAGGTGTCATGCCCTCTTTTTTCATTTTATACTCTTTTGCTACCCCATCTCATCCCTTCCCATGACTTGAATTGCCAGTGCTAATGACAGACCTCCCTTCTGAGCCCTAAGTGGATATCTAACTGCTTATGCAACATCTTCTCTTGGATCTACAGTCCTCAAACTCATTATGTGTAAGCCTAAATTCATTATCTTTTCTTTCAGATGGGGGTTCTTTCCAGTGTGATCTCTCTCAGTGAATGGTATTAATATTCACCCAGTTGCTGAAAAACTCTGTGGAAGTCATTCTTGATACTTCCTCCTTCCTTGTACTACATACCCAATTCATTAACAAGTAATACACGTGGTTATGTCTTAAATGGATCCTCAATCCTTTCATTCCCATTCTCCTTCATCTACACAGTCAATATCACAACCCAGACATGATTTCTCACCATAGCACTGCAATAGTATCCCAACCTCACTTTTACTAACCCCTCACATCCAGTCTATGTCTCTTTCCAAAAATCAAATCTGACCACATTCCTGCCTTCCTTCCTTCATATGTGGTTAAAGCCATTCAAAAGCCCTTCCTTTGTTTTGGAGTTAAAGAGCCACATCCTTAACATACTCTATAAAGCCATGCATAATCTGGCCTCTACTTACGTTGCCCCTTTTCTAACTCCACTCCTCCCTCATATTCTGCAGCACGTGGCATTCTTTTTATTTCTCCATCCCTCCGTGTTTTCTCTTACTCAAGGCCTTGAGACACATATTTTCCCCTTGTCCTAGAACATTTTCCAGTCACCCTTCACTTGTCCATAGCAGACTCTTGCAGAAGACCAGTATGCCCTTACAATTCATACTCTGAAGAACTAAAATGCTGGCCTATTCTCTGAGCTAAACCTGTTATGCTGAGTGAACCTCAAGTAGATCCAATGCTTTTAATAACACTCAGACATTTTCATTCCTCAGAGAAGTTACCAAACTTAAAAAAAAAAAAGCAACATTGGAGCACCTGGGTGGCTCGGTCAATTAAGCATCTGACTCTTGATTTTGACTCAAGTCATGATTTCAGGGTCTTGGGATCAAGCCCCACTTCAGGCTCAACACTCAGTGAAGGGCTCTGCTTGCCTCTGCCCCTCTGCCCCTCCCCCATCTAAAATAAATAAATAAAATCTTTTTTAAAAAGGCAACATAAGGGGCGCCTGGGTGGCTCAGTCATTAAGAGTCTGCCTTCAGCTCAGGTCATGATCCCAGGGTCCTGGGATCGAGCCCCACATTGGGCTCCCTGCTCAACAGAAAGCCTGCTTCTCCCTCTCCCACTCCCCCTGCTTGTGTTCCCTCTCTCGCTGTGTCTCTCTCTGTCAAATAAATAAATAAAATCTTTAAAAAAAAAAAGGCAACATAAAACAATACAACTTCCTTGGAGTTTTATTAATTTCTTCATATTTAACAGACTATTGCAGATTAGCAAAGATTTTAACTGTGTCATTCTTTTTTTTTTTAATATTTTATTTATTTGACAGAGAAAGACACAGTGAGAGAGGGAACACAAGCAGGGGGAGCGGGAGAGGGAGAAGCAGGCCTCAGCCGAGCAGGGAGCCCGATGCGGGGCTCGATCCCAGGAAGCTGGGATCACGACCCGAGCCAAAGGCAGATGCCCAACGACCGAGCCACCCAGGCGCCCCTTAACTGTGTCATTCTTAACTGGATAAGTAGGAAATTTTAAACAAAAATTAGTTGCTCAGAGATATGAAACAATTCTATATTTTATAGCAACATTTGCAATAAATGTTATTTTCTTAGCATATACTTTAAAATGATATTGACCAGAAGTAGGTAAAACAAAACTCTCCGTCTCTGGCCCTCTTGATACCAAGCAAGTTGAAATAATAGGTCTTGGTCCTAAGAAAAGGCTTGAAGCAGGCAAGGAGAACAAGTTAATGAGATCCTGTAATCTGATCCCCAGCAGTCATGGACAGCTGTTCTCAGAGCCCTAATGAACCCTACACCTTTATAGATCATGGACTGGCAGAATCCAACCCCTATAGGAGCAGGCAAGTCCTGACGCCCTGGAAATGGCTTTGCTGGTGTAAATAACAGGGATCTGTTATCATGAGATTACCTGTCTGTAAAATGCCTATTTATCTTCATTATGTTGCTTTTTGGAGGAGAAAGATGACGGTGAGTGTTGGTGTGTAAGGTGATGGAGTTAGGAAAGGAGAATGGCATCTCTGACCTAGGATGGAATCTGCTTTAACTCAGCGGGTTTATTTGACAGCCAAGTGGAGCCCATAATGTTGATCGCCAGTGTTGCACTCTCTTTGGTACTATAAGCAAGTATTCAGCAAAATAATGCAAGGACGAATTCGTACCTGGGATTACAATGTCATAGTTTGTCCAAAAGAATAAGATGGTAGTTTTCATCTGGTAGTTTCAATCTGATAATTTTCATTCATTCATCCATTCATCTATTCACCAAATACCTGAGTAGGCACTGGCTATAAAGTGGTGAATAAAATAGACTCTGTAGATACCCTGATGGGGATTTGAGTCAATGGGGTAGATGACAAGATAAACATTAAAATAAATATGATTAAAAATGTAATAAATGGTACACAATGGATGAAAAAGTTACCACAAGGGAAAATAACAGGAAGAACCTGCTTCAGAGACAGAGAGACAGCTTTTAAACGGATATGTGAAGAATAAAATGGAGCCAGCCATGCAAAGGAGGAGGTGCAATGGGGATAGCTGATCAATTTCATTTTTTTATCTTGATTTTAACAGGAAATTTAAATATGAAGGGAAATATAATTATGAAATACTCTTTTAATCAAAATCAAATAATTCCAAAATATATAAAGAAAAAAGTGACTGCTTTTTGCCTGTCTCCCTACAAAAATTTCATTCTCTGGAAGGAAGTGTGGTTAACAGGTTGGGTGTGTTTGAATAATTCTTACCTGATCATTTCCCATCTGTGGAAGAATACAAACTGTAAGGTTCTTTCTTTGGAAAGAATGAACAGACTGACCTAAAGTAACAAAGGCAGCATATTACTAATGTCAGAACATCTTTGCAATATATATCAGTATGCTTCCAATTGCAAGATAATTTGCATCTGTGAATAATCAGTTCAAAGTTCTATAATAATAATTATATATTATATATATTATATAAATGTATATATATTATAAATATAATAATCAAAGTTCTATACAATCTGCATTCTGATAATCATGTTTCCAGATCTTTCAGAAACTTACTTGAAATAAAGTTTATAAATGTTATCTTTCTGAAAATCACTAGAGCTAGTAAAAATTTTTACTGCTTGTTTTGGCAGCTCAAATCTTGGTTTTGGGTCATTCAAGTTGCCTTTGCTTTTGCTCACATTTGATTGATTTTGCAATGGTGGTGAATACAGAAATTTTTTTAAAAGCCCCAAAGTGGACATACAAGGCATATCACATTACTAAATGATAACAAACAGATGACACTCAGAATATCTAATTGATATTACTCTGTATTTCACTAGATCAAAAATACACTTCAAAACAGCCTGGATTCATTTTAAAAGTATAGTAAGAAAAAAAGTCAATTACAGACTCATGCTATATCCCATGAGGAGAAATAAATCCAAATTTCTAAAATAGAGAATGCTGAGTTAGTTCAGCTTCATGTGAACTGCAAAGTATCTCAGGACCAAGAGTTATTTATTTCCTAACATGGAGTGCTATATGCAGTGAGTCTGAATTATGAGGAGTTCTGGGCCTCAGGGGAAGCCCAACCACAGGAAAAAAAAAAGTCATGGTCCAGAGACATGTATCCTTGACTCCCCAAGAAAAAGTACCCAAAATGTTTGACTTATTTTTTAACTATTTATATCACACACATGTAAAAAGTAATAAAATCTAAATATGTATTTAGTAAGTGTCACCTGTGTGACTATAAACCAGAGCAAGAGACCATGACCGATGTCCCTACAGAGAACAAATTGATGGTTTCCAGAGGGGATAGGGAATGGGCAAAACGGGTGAAGGGGAGATAGAGGTTTCCAGTTATGGAATGAATAAATCATGGGAATAAAAGGCACAGCATAAGGAAAATAATCAATGGTACTGAGGTATTGTGTATGGTGACAGATGGTAGCTACACTTGTGACGAACATAGCATAATGTATAAACTTGTCCTATCACTATGTTATATACCTGGAACTAATGTAACATTGTATGTCAACTATACTCAAAAAAAAAAAAAAAAGAAAGAAAGAAAGAAAGAAAAAGAAACCATTATCAATTTCCCAGAAGCTCCCATGTATTCCTTCCCAATCCCAATCTCCTTCCTTCCCTCAAAGGATACCCCTTTTCTGACTTTTCTGATTATCACCACTTCTCTTTTCTTAATACTTCTGCCACCTAATTATGTACACCTAAACACTAGAGTGTAGTGATGATGCCTGTTTTTGAGTTTTATATAGATTCATACTGTAAGTATTCTTTTGTGTCTAGCTTCTATCACTTGATATCATGCAGTTGCATGTGGCTGAGAGTCATTTATTTTCATTGCTGTAAAATATTCCATTGTATGCTACAGAGTAACGGTTTTATCCCTTTTGCTGTTGATGGGAATGTAAGCAGTTTGTATATTTTGGAAATAATGTTGCTTTAGACATTCTTGTACATTTTTCCTGGTACACTTATACAAAAGAGTATACACTTAGGGGTGGGACTGCTGGTCATATGTTATGAATATATTTAATGTAACTAGAAAAGCCAAAGTAATTGCATCAATTTATACTTCCACAGGGAATGTAAGAAAGCTGTCATTATTTCATATCATCACCTATATTTGCTATTATCAGACTTAATTTTTGCCAGTTTGGTGGGAATATAGTGTTACAAGATTAATTTTTATCTTTATTAGAAATCCTATGCACTATTAGTTAAATCTAATTTTTATAGATAAAAATAGAAAAAACTAGAATATAGAGAAAAGAAAAAATAGGTATTTTATTGATACCAGAGTGAATATTAGATTAAATAAGGCAGTGTGGCAATCAGTGTATTTCTCTTTCAACTGAACCCATTATTCCAACCCCATAATTTGGGGATGAAGCAAGAATAGAAACAGTATGCCTGACACCTTGTAATTTGTGCCTATCTTAGTAAATATAGTTAAACTGATGATAAAATAATGTTCTGCCAAGTGTTAAATGTGATCTCATTTATGTAGATATGTTTAACTCTTTATTGTTTCCCATTGATCTCTCTATTCTAGTGATGATTCCACACTGTTTTAACCACTAGAGTTTTATGATTGTCTTGCTATCTAATAGGGCATGGCATTTGTCTTAGATTCTGCTAAAGTTAGAGCCATTTTTCCCTTCTGGACAATACTGCACTTTGATTCTTTTTAAAAACATAACGAGCTAGAATTTTATACAAATTAAGACACAGACTCTGATAGGGAATTTTACTTTCCCTTTATGTTGTATCAAGCAGAAAGCCAGGTATAACCATATTTTACAGTTCTGCCTCCAACTCTGATGAATGTGAAATTCTTCTGTAGTCTGAGTCTGACCTACTCTGAACCCTAGAGCTGGCATTGCTCTCCCATGATGGCATGGACTACAGATGGCTGATTCACACTTGCAGCCAAGTTTCTGCAGGCATGACTGAGCTGTTGAACTACAGGGAGTTTTCTCCTCTATGAACATTCTATATATCTTCATTTACTTAAAATTCTCGTTTTCACATATGTCTTAAAAATTTCTTATGGGTAAGTTCTTAGGTTTTTAAACTATTATAAGCAAGATCTTTTCTTCTATTACATGTTTATTATTTCTGCTGTTACTGATTTTTATTGCCTCCATCTTTTGGGAGGGTGTTCACTAAAGAAAAATACACTGCTATAGACTGAATATTTGCATCCTCTCCAAATTCATAATTGAAACCTAATCCCCAATGTGATGATATTTGAGGTGGGACCTTTGAGGGGTGATTAGCTCATGAGGGCAGAGCCCTCATGAATGGGATTAGTGATCCTAAAAAGGAGACCCCGATGACAGAACATGGCACACATTACAAACACCTGCTCCTGTTAGTCTAGTTTGGGAGCACTGATGGGAACACGAACGGAGAACAGCTGGGTTTCAGTGGTATTTTCCTCCTCTCATATCCCAGGAAGCTGGACAGCCCTCTGCTCACCTTCCAAGACTCCAACATTTCCCTCAGTGACATATGTAGGGGAAAAGGTAGTCAGTGACCCCTGGGGAACCACTCTGCTGTCAAAGTTAAAAAAAAACCCACTGTCCTAATCATGTCCTTCTTCTGCCTGTTTCCATGCTTTGAACAAAAGATGGTCTGAATCCAAACACTATTGAAATCTTTATAAATCTAGCACAATTCGGGCAGGATTGTTCCAAATCTCTAGCAATCACAGTAAGGCAACATGCCTATGATTCTTCAATTGATTTTCAGTATCTTCTCTGTATCCTTCAAGGTAGTATTTAAAAGTCTAACATTTAAAAAGTTAGTCTTTTTAAAGTAACAATATCTTTGTTAAGGAAAGCTTTTATTAAAGGTACGGAGAGTTATTAAAGACTTCTGAGGGAATAATGGCTGACTGAATGAAGCTACCCATAAAAACCCTATAAATCTTTTTATCTAAAGTATTTCTCTCTTCAGTTTCCAAACTAAGCAATCTACATTGCCTTTATAAAGAACTACCATTAAGTTGGTCTCTACCTGCAGTACCACTGAAAATAAACGATTGTAGTGTTTCTGTAGTGAAATCATTGGAATCCTATTCGTTTCTAAGCCTTACATGATTTGTCACCTATCCAAGCTACCAGAAAGATACTCAAAACCCAATTTTATGTGCACACACTCTATTACTCTCATCTTGTCATGGAATTTTTATTCCTTGCTGTGATGCTTCTGTTTCCTCTTAGGGAAACTCAGTGCAGAGAGCCCAAATATGTGGGTCCTATTATAAACCACACTACCTAATTGGTCTAGGTCATGACAATAATCAGGCACTTTGATTACTGGTGGGCCAACTAAAACTGCAAAATTCCACAGTGATTTTATTCCAAGTCTGTTCATATGGGATAAACATTTGCCATATACTCTTGAGCAGCACAAACATGGAGAACCTACCAGCATCTTAAGTCTAGTACAATGCTTGGCACACAGTGGAAACAACAAATGTTTATTGAATAAGTGCATGAATGAGTTTAGTTCTCCCCCAAAGATCTTCCAGTCTTCAGTTTGCTGTTATAGGATTGACCTCTTGTGTGAGGAAGGGAAGCTGAAGTCAGAGTTCTCTGAGAGGTTTTCATTCTACTCCCCTAACTGTTCAGTATAGGCCAGAAAACCCCAATTCCCTTTCTAGCCAAATGGGATCAGAGCCAATAGGACCCCACAGGGCTGGTCTAATGGAGGGAGCTCTGTTCAGAACTGTGAGAATTCCAAAGTCAGGGGAGTTGATCAAGCTCAGAGTTGGTGAGGGCAGCCTGTGGATTACTTTCTAATAATCCAGAAAGAGGAATCAGAATAGATATGCCAAACCCACAGGAGAGGATGTGGGAGACCAGAAAAAAGATCAAGAAAAAATGGGGATAGGGAAACCAAAGGTCAAGAAAAAGGCAGAATTTGGTGAGTAAGTGGGTGTCATATACAATTACCTAGGTTCTTTGTAGGTCTGTGCAGTGTGGTGTGGGAAGGGCTCCCAGGCCTGGTAGGCTAAGGACAGGTGACAGGGCAGACATGTCCTGGGACCCTATATACCCAGCACCTGGTTTTTAGTAACTTGAATGGTGAGTCTGGGCTCTGTCTATAGCTCAGTGGACATGGACTTGGTGGGCTTTTAAGTCCAGGATCAAAACATGGAAAACAACTTGTCCCTCATTTCTTCACGAAGCCTTAGGGAAAAGGACATGGGTGAACGTTAGTGGACAGAAGAGCAGAGTGAGCTACTGGTGCCTAAGATGACTCAGTAATAACAAAGCCAGGCTTGCAGCCCCAGGTTTTGCTCATTAAGCTTCAGAAATCAACATTTTTTATTTCTCAAGAGGAAAAGACAATGAAAATGTCTTAATTCACTACTTGGAAACTAGTAACTCTGTGATTAATTTTTCTGACTAAATCTCAGTTTCTTCCAAGCAAATCTGCCCATTAATTTACTATGATGCCCAACCAGTATATAATGATATGATATATGATATGACATAGTATATTAGAATAATATTAGAATGGGGGTTTCAATTACAATTTAGTAGAAGTGTTAATTACTCAGAAAATAATCTTCATGCTCATAGACATCATCTTGTGGAAAAAGAAAAATCCCTCAGGCATTAGCAATAAATAAGTTGTTCTTTCACCTTTTTGTGGGAAATCCTGGCTTGGGACATTCAAAGACTCAAATGAAGGTGTCCCTCCCTCTCCTGTGCTTTGGGCCCTCTTCCTTCGGTCACTGGGGGCAGCACACCCAGCACTGACAGTATCTCTCACATCTCTGCGTGGCATCTTCCTCTAGGACCTTGGGATTCTGTGAGCCAGATGGGACTAACTTAGCATCTGTTTACCAGATCTCTCTAGGGGAAGGATAGCTTCCATTTTCCATCTACTTTTGCCTTGCTCCTCAGGGCACAAGAGCCCAGCAAGAAAATGAAACTGCCTTACTATGTTTGACTCTGAAATTCTCTAGATTTATTCAAATGTATGAATAGAATGAGAAACTCCATTTGTTTAATTAATATCCCCAACTACATTGTGCCTTGTTAATTTCCATGTTGATAATGCTACATTTGACAGACACATCTTTGTTTCTTTCCTTTTTCCTTAGACCTGTTCTTTTTCTTCTTTTCTTTGTGTAAAGGGTATGTACTGGCTTTGTGAAATCCCTGTAGCAAGTTGTGAATGATGTATGAAGTAAAAAGTCTTTACTCGGGGCACAGTGGGAAGACAGAAAGTGCTGTGCATTCACTGCTGGGCTGAGTTTTTGACTGTGTGCTGGAGTCAGAAGATATCCCATATTCATCCTACACTGCCTCAAAATCCCAGGAGTTCTCAACTGGGTGGCAAGGGGCACAGTCCTACAGAAAGGTAGAGAGATGAATTTATTGACCTCCAAAGGTCCTTCTTAGCACTGTGATTCTGCATTCACTACAGGTAGGGTTTTTTCCCAGTATTTTTAACAAAAGAACAAGAATAGGAATCCATAGTCTGACTCCAGAGTGTAGAAAATTAACCCATTCCCTGGCCTGTGATACAGGAAGACGGAGGAAGAAGGTTGGTAATTATCAGCACTCTACAAGATAATACCACTTGGAGAGTGATATGTTTCTGTACCCTGGCTTGAGATAGAATATTTTTATGCCTTGAGGGCCAAAAAGAGAGCTAGCCTTGTGTTTATGCAATATTTTTCTTTCAAGAACCAGAACTCTTTGAGAATTATCACGGTTTTCTTGTGAGCTGAGTGTCACATAGTACATGATCTAAAATTATCCCATGTTTCAAAACTAGATGCTTAATTATCCAACAAACATCTTATACAATCAATTTGACATTATCCACTATTGATTTATGGATTCATGGATTAACTATGATTCAGGTGCAGCAGGGATGTGGGGGCATATACCCACGGGGGAGGGGAGGTGAGTAATTAGGCCCTGGCTAATTATTGCTAATTGAAACTTCCTTCAAGACAAACAGAGGGGGGATAGGAGATCAGCTCTGGTTGCAAGGAATGGAAGCAGAAGGGACAGAGTCCTCCCACTCAGCCTATTACTCATTTCTCTCTCCCAACAGGAAGCCCAGAAATTTTAAGCCTTGAGTCCTCTCTTTTGGATGGGGGTAGGAGAAGAACTAAGCAACTATTCTTTCAATGTTAAGCAATTTTTGAGAGTGGGCAAGTCATAGATCATGCTGCTCCTTAACATCACTTATGACAATGCTGAATAACTGAGCAATAACTCTAGTTTTGTTTCTATGCTTAATTTTTTATTTTACATGACTACCCTTCCACCCCTCTCCCAATCTCACTTACCCTGTCCAGTGAGAGTTGACTACTTTACCTCTCTCATCTCAGAGGATGGGCAATTATTATCCAAGCTGACAGAATCACTGACTTTCCAAATTTCACCTTTTCCCAAACTCCTCAGGCATTAATGTTTAGGTTTTACACATTCCATTCAAAGTCAGACTATCTTTAGATATGTGACCGAAGAAAGGATAAACTGATAGCTTGCCACAGCCTCAGCCTTGTACTTGAATGACCACATCCTATACCCTCATTCACAACGAGTGTAGTGAACCTAGGAGAGACCCACAGGAAGCAAGAGGCCTTATAAGAATAAAGTGTGGTTAAAGAAACTACGGGTCCTTTAATCCTGAAGAGAAGAAAGCAGAGACACAGCAATAGTTTCCAAGGACAAGAAAAGAGGTTCCAGAGAGTACTGGGAGCAACGGTGTTGAAATCATTCTGGAAAGAAGGAATGAGCTCAATAAACACTGGGAGATTTGTATAAGAGTCATTATAAATCATTCACCTAACTCTTACCAGCTCTTGCCTTTAATATGAAGAGGTTTCATTTTATTCTTTAGATCAGTTATTTCCGGGTACTTAAAATAACAGAAAATTCTCAAAAGGGGAATACCTTGTAGAATAGTTGGAAGAATCTTCCAAGGACTTTGAGGAATAATACTGCTCCTTCTTGGGTGTTGGTCAGAACAGAAAGCAGATATTACTTAGAGCTCCAAGCACTTTGGTGAGTCTGTTTTGGGAAAATGGGTAGTCTGTATATGTGTGTGATTTTCTGTGTTGTGGTAAAATGATATTGGGGTATTTCAAGTTCCCATTTCATAATTTTTCTTGTTCCATGCCATTTGCCCTTACTTCCTTTCCAAATGAAATTTGATGCCTGCAAGCCTCTTGCACATGCGTCTGGAATTCTATTTCATATTTTCTCCTTCTGTCCCTTTTGACGACTATTAGATGTTCATTCATCCATCAACTGCCCGTCAACATTCTAGCCAGCAAATGCATAAACCAAAATGGTGAAAAGGAAAAAGGGGTGTTAGTAGAGGGGCCTGCCATTTAAGTTAAAACAATCCATTTTATCTCCAAGAGGAGATTAATCTCAGGGCTCCCTGTGTGGCTAGAAATATATTTTCTTACTGAGACTTTTCTCTCATTTTAAGTAGCATGAAAATAACTGGTCCAAAGAATAAAATGAAACCTCTCTGTATCAAAAGCAAGTGCCTTAAGCAAAGGTGGTAACAAACCTTGAGACACTTAGGTTTGTCTGCACTCAAAATTCAGCAGGGTTCTATCACTCAGCACACCATGAAAATATGAAATAAATTTTGCAAAAAATGACTGGCTCTGGGTCCATTAGAAGCATATTAAACTGTCAAGATACAAAGCACTTTTCTCTCTAGTAGTAAAGATCAAACAGAATCCTGAATGCAAATTTACCCTCTTTCCTCACCAACAGATCATTTCCAACAGCAAGACAAATGCAGGAGGAAGCAGCTGAAAGCCTTGCAGGCTTAGAAAGAGTCATGTCTTGATGGCAGGGATAGGCCTGTCATAATGCCACTGCTTGGGTTCATCAGTGGCAGCATAGGCAATGAATTTCACTGAATTTATTTCTAGCATTATTCTTAAAACATTCAACACAGACATCACATCCTCCAAACAGTGCTACTTGATGGAAGCACAACCTATTCACACCCTCAGCAGCGACAGATTGCACCAGTCCATGACTTGGGAGATTGTAGAGCACTCCTCTAAGCTTCACACCAGCCCTCAGTGATTTCTTACAGATATTTACTTTTGCACATGGCATATAGAACATTAAAAGGGTTTTGAAAAATCCCTCAGTTTTTTAACTTCTGAAGGATTATTAACTTCAAAGTCTGAAGAAATGTCGCCCTTCTATCTTTGGAAATGCCAGGAGCCTTTGCATATCCCTACCACAGGACCAAGCAACCCCCAGCAGAGAAGAACGATTACTGCCTCGGTGGAGAGAGGATGGCTTTTGATCTCTTAACATATTGGAAATTACTTAAAGGTAATCCATCTGCTAGCTGAGGAACAAAAACAGATTACATCACACCCTGCTAGAAAGATTGTGTTAAATCCTGTATATCAAGGCTTTTAATAATTCTATATTAAGTCAGCTAATAGGATTAGGTACACATTTTCTTTAGGCTTATTTCCTCAACTATTAAAAAAAAACTTTTTGTGTGCATGTGACGATCTGCAAAATTCAAGAGTATTCCACTGTGAATAACAAGGGTTCTTTCAAGAGGAAGCATTTCTTCAGATCACCAGTGCTCTCCAAAGAGATGTACAGCAAAATTGCCTTTCCAGAGCAGCTGAAAGTGGGGGGGGGCCCGCGGGGGTGAGAAACCACTGCACTTGCGTTATTGCTAATATGATTTATTGCCTGTGCATTACAAACCTTCATGCCTCCATTGTTCTTCTTCAACTGGTCAGGGGTAAGATCCAGGCTTCTGGGCAAGGTAAGAGTGCCTGGTCCCCTCAATACTAGCAGTTAATGGTAACCATGGTTGACAGTTCATGATAAGGTTGGTGTGGCATAAGCATTGAGGGTGATAAAGGAATAAGCCTTGATTAATAAGAGCTTAAAACATCTGCAGGACTGGACAGTTCTAGCTTTAAGAATGCTTTCATTCTAAAATTACACAATCTAAGAAAGTTTGCATTCTAAAATTACACCATGCCCAAACCAAACATGCCGTCCTCCCTGTCTGTGGCAAACTCCAAGTCATGGGACTATTAGAATATATTCACTTGATGACATGTGGAGAATAAAAATAAAGGGCCTTCTTTATTCTTTGCCCCTTCTTTCACTAATTTGGCTAGTATTACTCTACAATTCCAGAGCATTAAATATACACATGATATAAATTAACCTCCATTCATTGCACCTAAATCTTTTATATGAGGTTCATTCACTCCCTCCATGATAGTGAGAATTGCATAAAGTTTTAGCAGTGACAGTAACAAATACCTTTATCTCTCAATGGTTCTTAAAGTAGTTCTTTAAAACAAAAGAAGGTCCTCAATGTGAGATAGGAATCCATCAAAATCCTAGAGGAGAATATAGGCAGTAACCTCTTCGACATGGGCCACAGCAACTTCTTTCAAGATACATCTCCAAAGGCAAGTGAAACAAAAGCAAAAATGAACTTTTGGGACTTCATCGAGATAAAAAGCTTCTGCACAGCAAAGGAAACAATCAACAAAACAATGAGGCAACCCACAGAATAGGAGAAGATATTTGCAAATGACACTACAGACAAAGGGCTGATAACCAAGATCTACAAAGAACTTCTCAAACTCAACACCCAAAAAACAAATAATCAAGTCCAAAAATGGGCAGAAGACATGAACAGACACTTTTCCAAAAGAAGACATACAAATGGCTATCAGACACATGAAAAAATGTTCATCATCATTAGCCATCAGGGAAATTCAAATCAAAACCACACTGAGATACCACGTTACACCAGTTAGAATGGCAAAAATTGACAAGGCAAGAAACAACAAAAGTTGGAGAGGTTGTGGAGAAAGGGGAACCCTCTTACACTGTTGGTGGGAATGCAAGTTGGTACAGCCACTTTGGAAAACAGTGTGGAGGTGCCTCAAAAACTTATAAACAGAGCTACCCTATGACTCAGCAATTGCACTGCTGGGTATTTACCCCAAAGACACAGATGTAGTGCAAAGAAGAGCCATATGCACCCCAATGTTCATAGCAGCAATGTCCACAATAGCCAAACTGTGGGAAGAACCGATATGCCCTTCAACAGATGAATGGATAAAGATGTGGTCCATATATATAATGGAATATTACTCAGCCATCAGAAAGGATGAATACCCAACTTTTACATCAACATGGATGGGACTGGAGGAGATGACGCTAAGTGAAATGTCAAGCAGAGAAAGTCAATTATCATACAGTTTCACTTATTTGTGGAACATAAGGAACAGCATGGAGGACATTAGGAGAAGGAAGGGAAAAATGAAGGGGGGGAATCGGAGGGGGAGACGAACCATGAGAGACTATGGATGACGAGAAACAAACTGAGGGTTTTAGAGGGGAGGGGGTGGGGGGATGGATTAGCCTGGTGATGGGTATTAAGGAGGGCACATACTGCATGGAGCACTGGGTGTTATACGAAAACAATGAATCATGGAACACTACATCAAAAACTAATGATGTACTGTATAGTGACTAACATAATAAAATTAAATTAAATTTAAAAAAAAAGGTCTCCATTCTTCTGAGATAAGGTAGTTCTTATCTTGGTGACAACAGAGCAATACAAATAATCATCGAGAGCCAAACAGAATACAGGATTAAACATATATAGAAAACAACGTTATGTGTTGCGCATTAAAAGCACTTGAGAAGTTTTTTTTACTGAGTTACGTTTTCAAAAGATTACTAGAAATAATTGCCAGGATTTTGCCTTAATTATTGAACAATACAGAGTAAGATGAACTTAATGAGAAAGGAAACCTTAAAAGGGTCAACAGCCCAAACATTTAGTTGTTGTATATTGTACATTAATGAAAATGGTCTAAACTTTCTTTGTGTGCTCTTTACAAACATAATAAGCACAATTAATAATAAATCTAATTCTAGCTACCATATATTGAGGTATTTTGTTTGTTAGTACTTTGAAAACATTGCCTCTAAACCTCACAGTGTTTTCGAGAGGTGGATGTTATCACTCCCTGTTTACATGAGGTTTAAAAGCACCTGCAGCCAGCAAAGAGTAAGGAATCAAACTAGGGTTTGATACTAAAATCTATGTCTTTTCTGTCAACACCTAGCTGTCCTCAGACTAATAGGGGTCAAGAGGTCATACATACTCTTGCCTCTCACATGGTGATGTGGTTCAACTTTGTGTCCAATCTCCAAATGAATGGACAGAATGAAGTCATTTCCTTTGAGATGCTCAGGATTCAGTCAGGGGATCTCACATTATGGTCCTTCAGGCCAGTCTCCACTATGCTTCTCTAGGATACATATGTTCTTTCCATTAGTTTGAGGTAGCCAAATGAAATACTGCAAGTCTCGTCCTAGGCCGACAGAATTTCTCTGTCATTAGCCATCAACTTTAAATTCTCAACTTTACATTTCTCTCTGCCATTAAAAAAAAACTTCATCACCTTGTTTGCCAGCAAATCCTATGGAGGACAAAAGTCTGAACAAAAGCTCAAAATAAGAGAAAAAGTCAGGAATGTGATGAAAAATATCTCATGCATTACTGATTACTGAAATTGAGAAACCTATATATAATAATACAATCATATTATGTGCCAGTTGAATTATTCCTAAGTAAGAGGGAATTATATATGTAATAGTACTCAAATATCTGTTGAATACATGTTAGCATTTATATTAGAGTGGTACTAAGTATAATAAACCCTCAAATTTTAGTGTCTTAACTTTATTTCTCACTCATATAAAGGTACAATGTAGGATTCCTGAGAGGATGATCTTCTACGTTCACCCAGGATTTCAGGTTCTTTCTATGTTATGGCTCTACTATCTTTAATACATGGCCTTACGGTCACTAAACCCATCTGCATTAAGATAGGGAAAGAGGAAGAAGTATGGAGAAAAGCTATGGATATGTCTTTAGACTAGGAGGGGAATTGGTGTCCATCCCTCCACTCACTTTCCATTGGCTAAAATTCAGTCATACGGTCATATCCAACTGCAAGGGACACTGGGAAATCCAGTCTAACTATGTAGTAATTATGTACTCAGCAAGAAGAGAAAATAGGTTTGGTGATAAACTGGCAGTCTCTTCCATGGTGCTCTGAACTAAGAATTACTTTTAGAATCAAAATGTAGATCTATGAATTTCATTCAGATTGAAATACCTGCCCCAAACTACTATATGTATTAGGCTGCTAAAAATTAGAGGAATTACCACAAGCATAATGCCATTCTGATTTTATGAATACTACTAAAGCATGAGAACTCCTTCTAAAAATGCCATTTATCCTTGTATTATTTTTTTATTTTTCATAGCTCTAGCATCTAGTACAACTCAAGCACCTAGAACTCACTCAACATATGTGTTCAGTGAATGAACGGCCTTCTAGGGTTGACTATGTATCTTTCACATTACTTGATAAAGATTATGGCCCAAATATACTGAATCAACTCTATTTTTGTTGCTGCTATTATTGATTCACCCATGGCCATATTTCCTCATCACTCCAAAAATGTGCTTTAATTCTATTCTGTAACACATCCTCTGGGAACATAAAGGATTTTATTAAAGTCTGCCCTTGCTTATTTAGACTCCTGGAAATAAATCAGCAGCCATGTTGTATAATGGAAAAAGCAGAGAAGAGCCTTGGTTAATTTACTATCTCAGCCTTCATTTTAGGCAATTTACTTATTCCCTCTGAGCTTCAGTTTCCTCGTGTAGAAAGTGAGAACAATAACATCTACCTTCCAGGGTTCTAAATACAGAAATTTATATAAAAAAGAACCAGAATATAGTAGGCACTGAATAAAGGGCCTGGCACTGTCATCGTCTTCAATAATAATGATTGATGGTTTATAATGTTAGCATTCATAATAAAAATTATAAACATCATGCAATTTTGTTTCCTATTAGACGTGTTACATAAGAAAGCCTAGCATTCAGTAGCAACACCAGAACAGAATCTAAGTAGAGCACAAATTTCTCCAGCCTCCTGCTGTTATCTAAGTCCCTATTGAGCAGATATAACCCTGGGGATAGATGACCATCCATCAGAGGCCACGTCAGCTAAAAGCTTGAGCTGCCACTTTCACCTCTATTTGCACTGAATTGAGTCAATGTGCTTTTGGCTTCCACAGCCAGCAAACCAATGAAGCTCTTATGGCTCATACTCCCACATAGCCTTATTAAAGTATCTTATCTATTTCAATACCTGCCAGCAGGTGTGGAATATCAGAATGTGTGTGCTGGGAATCCACTGCTGTCTTGAATTAGTGACCTTGGCTCAGAAATGACATACTTTTATATTGAAATAGACTGGTGTATAACACTCTAAAAGACAGGAATGGCCTTCAGCTAATACAGATCAATTTCCATTCAGCTTCAGTCACCATTTAATTACTGCTGACTTCTTTAACCTTTCTTACTTCCTTTATGGATTATATTTCTTTCCACCCTACCGCCATTTACTTTATTTGGTGACATATCAAACTTAAAATTATGATAAGGTTTCACATTTTTCTTCTTCTCTCATGTTTTTTATTGTGCTGAATTTATTTAGAAACAAATTATTTCCTCAAGGAAAAGAAATTTTAATGAGCTGACTTTTTATCTCTGTATTCACTTCTCAGATCTTGTTAAAAAGAGTGCTCTGATTTCCTCCATCACATGTTTCAGAACGATGGAAACCTATCATTTTCTTTAACATTCCTACAATATTTGCCTGTATTGAAGAACACTATATAATAAATTGTATATTAAAAGGAACAATAAAACCTTAAAGTGAAACCAAACCACTAGTAGTGCAAAGGTGGTCAAAAAAGTGATAGAAGGAATTGTCTTCTTTCTGAGTCCTCATTTTTATCATCACTGATCTAGGCATTAAAATGTAGAGGAAAGAACTTGAACTTCAGCGGTAGACACTTCCCTGGGCCAAAACCTGGCTCTACGACTCATAAGCTGTATGCTCTTTAGCAAAATGCTTAACTGATCTGAAACTGTCTCTTTATCTGGAAAATAGAAATAATTATCCTACCTCTCAAGATCATCATGATGATTAAATAGAATGAAATATGTAAAGTGCCTGGCATAAACATTCTTTCCCAGCAAGTGAGTACATTTGAACCTACCAGCGGGACAACAGCCTGAACATGGGTTCTCCTGAAAGGGGAGCCTGAGGCAAAGGCTTCTGTATTACTATTTTCCCAGTTTGCAGGGAGTGGGAGTGGGGGCAAGAGGAGTGAGGCGGGGAATGAGTATGCATAATCAAGAAAGCTACCACGAAGGCAGTCTTCCCGATACTGGACATACTCCTCCGTGGCCATATTCTGTAGCTGCAGTTCTAACTCCACACTGTCATCAGGGTTGCTTACAATTGCCTATACGGGAACTCCCTTCTTCGCTGCTGGCTCACTGGCATGAAGAGTCCATAAGGGGTAGTTCAAGTTCAGTGGAAACTTTTCTGTGTACTTGGCAGAAGTGTCCCTCCCACTTTTCCACCCCACAGTGGAAACCAGGACCTTAAGTTTGTAGGGACAGAAAATAAATGTCACAAGGGAGTTGCTGTTCCTACAGTGTGACTATGAGCTGCCTTTGATCTTTCCTCCTTATGGGCGTTGAGAACAACACATTCACCAGATTCACTGTCTCATACCTAGTCCCCTTTTAATCCACTTGCAAAAAAAAGATAACGCATGTGGCATAGCAGATGTGATGGGGGCGACCGCCTGGTTAAATTTATGATAGTTCTATATCATTCATCATGACATCATGATTATACAGGTAAATTGAGCCAGGGATATGACGGTGACCACCACATTTGTACCCTTCAAGCCTGATAATGCCACCAACCTCTGTAATTCTACCCGGGATGCAGTGTTGCTTTTGATTTACAATCTTGGCCAAGGATAGAGGCAGTTTTTACCATAATAAACCTTATACCACTGAGTTGGGAACTAGTGTGAGGGTTCAATCAGCTAATATATTTATCCCAAAGACACACTCAGAATATAAGAAATAACCTCAAGACTGGTATGTGAATACTTTGCACCCACTGTGAGACAACCTTGGGCCAAAACTCCATTGTGATAATGTAGCTCATATGAGCTTCCTCTCTAACTGGAGATCCTTGATGGTACTTCAGGTCCCTTGGTATCATTTCAGCCATGATTCTCAGACTTTAAAGGGCCTGAGTTTTCCCCTTTAAACAGTGCAAGAGTTACTGTAACAAATGGTCATGGGCCATTTGGGGGAAGAATCAGAGAAATATCCTGTATATGCTTATGGTTATACTGAAAAGTCCTTCCTCAAGGGATACTGAGCTTCCCACTACTTACTGAACTCTGGGTCCATGAACGGATTTAGATCTGGAAACTGGGTGATGGGCTATGATTTTCTACCACATTGGTCGATAGTATTCTCTTCACCAAGCTTCAAGACACATCTTAACGGACTATTAGGACTGCTTCCAGGGGTTCTCTGTAGGATTTTAAATCCCAATCACGGATGGGTATCCCATATCAGTAAATTCTCCTCTATCCTTATATTCTGATCTCCTCACTCCAGTTGAAGACCCTCATGTGTAGTCCCTATTCTTACCAGATCATGTTAGCAAATCTCTGCAACTGTTTTGGTATATAAGCCATTCCCTCCAGGAGTAGGGCTTGGGCTAGGTTGAGACTTCACCTTGGTCAACAGTTTAGAGGCTATGAAGGATGCTGGGGGCATTATCTTAAAGAAAAAAAATTATCATTTTATGAAGCACTTGCTTTAGGGGAAGTCCTTGTATAGTCTCTAGGCAGGCAGCCACTTCTGTCCTCTAGTAAGGGTCTCTGAGGGTATCTTACCGAGTTTAGTGGGAGCTCAAAATACTCAGGCGATTCATCTAAATATTTCCTTTCTCCCTTTTCCTGCCAAGGTCCTGACTTTGATATAGGACATTGCTTGAGGCTGCATATTCACTCTCCTTTTTGGTTTTGCCACACTTACAGTTTTGATTTTCAGCATGGTCTTCCCTATGTTTCTGGGAGATGACCATTTCCACTGAAGCTGCTATAGAGGATTTATAGCTTTCACAGATTAGTTTGAGTTGACGGTTGATTTCCCTGAGGTTATCTTTTATTTTCTAAGTCTTCCAGTGCAGTTAACAGCAGGCATGTCTATTTCATAATTTGTATCATTATCATTGTTTCCATGCTTTTAACTACATGGTCCCCTCATTTACCACCTGCATCTCAGCCCAATTACCCACAAGGGAAAGTCTTAGCTATTATAATGCCACTACATGCCAGGGGTTACCATCACTATATCTTCTAATGGCATTAGGGTCTTTCTAACCCAGATCCAAAACACCCTCCTGAAGGGCTGCTTTCTGGAGCCACTCTGGTATCAACTGTCTTAGCCCTGGTTCCCCAGAAAGCAAGGTTGAACCAAAGTCTTAAATTGCACAACTTTATTAAGGAGTATAATCCAGAATATAGACTATGGAGTATGAAGCAGAGAAGAATGGAGAAAAATACAAGAATGCTGATCAAACTGGCTACTGCTATGATCAACTTATTGCTTGATATTGCAAGGCCATCCTTTGAGAAGCCATACAGCTGCTTCTCAGGACAGTCTCTCTCGAGTGAGAAAGGGGAAATAAATTAATTTATGGGTTCCTGTTACTACTGGTCAAATTTTCATCCCATGGTGGGTGCTACCTCTATTGCATTTCCAGGTTGTATTTGCCTGAGTGCCTAACAGGGTCCTGTGGCATTCTGAATTTCTTCATTAACCTTTGGCAGGAGGCACAAATCTAAGGGTAGAGAGCATATTCCCCATCAGGTTGAGCCTGAAACTATGTAGAACTAGTCACTCCAGTAGCGGCTAGAGTTTCAGACAGGAAAGACAGAAAGAACTGGAAGTAGTGCATGCGAGGTGTCTGATACAACAGTGTTTTCAGCTTCCTTGGGTAAGAAATTACTTAGCATTACAGAAGTATACGCTCTATTTCCATGC
This sequence comes from Callorhinus ursinus, assembly GCF_003265705.2. Classification (NCBI taxonomy): domain Eukaryota; kingdom Metazoa; phylum Chordata; class Mammalia; order Carnivora; family Otariidae; genus Callorhinus; species Callorhinus ursinus. The sequence goes on along the minus strand of NW_027397074.1, from coordinate 19,112,573 downwards.
CATTTCAAAGAAAATCGCTAAAAAAAAAAAAAGTAATTAAAGGTTAAAGGTCTATGAGCTCACTCATGTTTTCCCTCCAAAAAGAATCTGGTTATGGAGCATGTTATAGCTATGTCTCCTTTTATTCTCCCATCAGGCCAGGTACTGTTAGTCTTATATGAAGAAAACTGAAGCTCAGAGAGGCTGTGCTTTATAGAGGTAATATAGCAAGAAAGTGGGAGATATGGACACACAATCTAACTTACTTACCCAGAAAGTGTTTGCTTGTTGGGTTGTTTTTGTTGTTGTGGTGGTGGTGGTGGTTTTGGTGTACCATGGAAACAATTCATCTTTTCTCTCCTTTCTAGAAATTCTTTCTCATGACTTTTGCCTTTGTAAACATGCTCCTATCAGACTTGTTCATATATCAAAATGAGTATTGAAGCTAGGGCTCTAAGATAAGTTGGTCTTTTAAAACATTTTCTGTGGTGTTCTATCTTCGATTTTATCTTCCTCAGTTTGTTTGTTTTCAGCATAGAAGAGATGTGAGTGGAGGTAACAAATGAGGATGGTCCAGACAAACTGGTAGCAACACATCAACCATGTCTCTATGACAGCAAGTCCTGTTCCGCTATTTGTATTTAGCTCATTACTTCTGATCACTGCACACATTACTCCAAAGTCTTTTTCAAGAAAAGGACCATGCCATCTATCCCTGTATTTCCCTCAGCCTCTAGGGAGTTACACACACATAGCAGCTGCTCCATGTAACTTTGTTGAAAGAATACATAAAAAGTCCCTCCCCAAACATATGAGGGAGCATCCTCCCTTTCCCCCTCAGGGTAAGGCTAGCTTTGCAGGCCACGTATTTTATAAAATGTCCTTTGCTAAATGAAGTAATTTTCGAATGAGTAGAGTAACCTCAGACATTAGGAAGACAATTAGGGAGGACTTTGTGAAAAAAGATTATTATATAATCTTTCTGGCGGTTTCATGACATCTCAAGGCTCTTTTCAAAATATCAAGTACACATATGATGGTACAAGGCAGCTAAGAAAATATAAAGATTCAACTGTCTTTTTTCTAACAGCCCTAATAGTTTTGTAGCAGCACTAAAAGAGTCCTCTGAAGGGAACGTGTAATTTACCTCTGGGCTTGGGAATGTGAGACTAGTGTCATTAGCCAGTTCTTCCCTGGGTGACTTGTAACCATTTCTGTGAAGTCCACCTCCTTTGTGGTTAATGAGCCCCAGGAGTGGGAGCTGTTAAACACACTTACCCAAGAGTTAACCTCCACTGTGCCTCCTGCCTCTACTGCAGTAGTCAGTGCCAAGCAAGGGAAAACAGGAGTCTTGACTTGTTCCTACGGGTTGAGTCACAGTGAGACACTGGTTTCACCAGAACCGTTGATGCTATTGCTGTTTTCATTTTCTCTATCGAGATTTTTCAAGACTTCCCATCAGCAACAGAGAACACTCAAAATCAGTGGGAACCATTTGATTTTTCCTAATTATTCTGAGTTTTTGAAAGCTTCAGCACCATTCCCAAATCAATGCAACCTGTACTGGTATAGTGATGGGGTTAAAGTGGTGGGATCTGGAGTCCGGCTGCCTATGTTCAAATCTGCTTCTGCCACTTACTGGTTGTGTGACAGTGGACTTGTTACTTACCCTTTCATACCTAGTTTCCTTAACTATAAAATGCAGATAGAAATAGGATGCACCTAATAGAGTCACTGTAAGAAATAAATAGATAAATACAAGTAAAACATGTAGCTCAGCACCTGGCATATAGTAAGCGCTCAATTAACAGGAGCTATTACTATTCGACACTGAAAGCTGGAATCACTTCCCAGTGCCTTCTGTGAGTGCATCTGAGAAATGGTCCACAAGGAACAGCTTCTCTGAAAAGATTTAGTTGTAAGAAGAGCACATTCCTTGAACTGCTTTGAATTTTTCAGGTCTCATATCTTTTCATCTTGTGAAAAGGGAGGTCAGTAGTCCTTTAAGACTGGCAGGTGTTATTCATCACAAATCAGAGAGAACTTAAGTGAATATTCCTTTCCTCCTATTTCCTCAAAGGATCAGTCCTTTCTTTAGGTAAGTACTAGACTCTAGCTAAGAAATCTTATGCACATGGGGCCACCTTCTCTCCACCTTGAACTAGCACTAGGTGCAATGTAGTCACTCTAGGCTCTCACCGCAGTGTGAATTGTTTTCTCAAAGAGGAAAGCAACAAGGGGAGAGGACCAACATTGCTTGGCAGAGTAGTCTTTAGTAACAGTCCTTAGTAACAGTGTTATTAAAGGGAATTCACCTTTTGAGCCAACCAAACCATTTCTTTTTCTGGGCAGCATCTCTCTTTGTAGTCTACCTATATGACCACTGAATCAAACCCAGCACAAACTGGTGTATCTAAAAATATGCAAAAATAGATTTATACATAAAGACTCATATAAAATACTTCTAGTTATGTAGGTACATGTATGGTACATATGCATATGTTATATGCCTTTTTATACAGAGAAAGGCTTGGTCTTTTATTTTGCTTGCAGCAAGTTCTTATCTACCCTTTGGTCTAATAATTAAACAATTAAGGGTCATTTATGATAATTAAACATTACAACAAAGTGGTAAGTAGGCATTAACTCACTTGAGAAATATGTTCTATTTTAGAGCCAGCACAACAACATAGTAGCCAAAGTCAGGAAAGCATTCAAACTTGGCTCATGGCTCAATGTTAGCATCCTTGCAGACAGACAAGTCTCCAGTTACTGCACCAGAAATGGGAAAGGCAGCCCCACAATCAGTCTGAACCAGTAGGAATGTTATTGCCGCTCTGTTTAGCTTCACTTACAAGTGGTTCAGGAGATGCCAATTCTTGTGCCACTCTTGAGGATTAGGGAAAATGTGTGCATATGCCCAGCTCTTCCACAAGCATTAAAAAGAATTCTTCATTTATCTAAACTCTGTTGTGTGGAATATTAAGACTTCTGGGCTTAAATTAGAGGAAGGAAAATCCTTGTCTTCTTATCTGCTCATGCTACACTGAGCTCAAACATATGTTATGAATCTCAGCTTTGGAACCTGAGAAGTTCAGGGTTGCACTGCTCATATGGCTCCTGAGAGGAGGGGAAGTGAGATCCTCAAAAGTGGCCATCTCTAACCCAAACCACCCGGCCAGTTATTTGTCTGCTGTGTGCTGCCCCAGCCCTGCCTGCAGCTGTGACTGATCAGGGATGGGTGTTTTCAGTGCAGGACAGCAGAAGGATTAGAAGGTTTGATAGCATCTAAGCAAGACCATGTTCCCCCTCCTTGGCCAGCTAGATGACTGAGAAAATTTCACATTCCTCATTTTATTGGGTAAACTCACTGAAGGCCCGTAGAAAAATTATAATACCTGGGGAGGGTGATGATCATACCAGTTATAAGCAACTGCTGCTGTTGGTGACAATAATAATAATAGTTCTGCTTGATTAGACCATAATTATTTACAATACAATGTTTTAGGTATTACAGTTTGACTTTAAAGTACATACTCTTTTTTTTTTAAGATTTTTTATTTATTCATTTGTCAGAGAGAGAGAGAGAGAGAGCACAAGCAGAGGGAGAAGCAGGCTCCCTGCTGAGCAAGGAGCCCGATGCGGGACTTGATCCCAGGATCATGACCTGAGCCAAAGGCAGACGCTTAACAGACTGAGCCACCCAGGCGTCCCTAAAGTACATACTCTTAAGGGCTATGCTAAATTGGCTAATTAACCTTATCATATTCTGGTGTATTAAATCTCTTACTGGTTATCTATAAAATCTTGAAGAAAAGGAACACAGAATATTAAAGTTTTGCTCAGACAGATGATCTGGCCAGATCCAGAGTTTTAGTAATGGAGGTGGGGTAATGTTAGTGAGAGGAACTGTTTACAGAGGTCAGACACTGATCAGAAGCTACCATGAGGATGCTATTAGCCATTCAGGGACAAAAATGAGAAGGAGGTGCCTGAGAAATAAGATATAAAGATGAAAGATCTCCACAGCCAGAAATCACCTGGGTTGCAGCTTCACCTGCAGGTATTGGGGTTCAATTTGAAGCTCTAGTCCAAGCTTGGCTGAGAAGATACTATTTTTCTATTAATTCTAATAGTTTTAGTAATAGTAGATAGGATTATTTTATACAACTTCATAAATAAATCAGGGCAAATATTCTAAGGGTGTAAAGTCATTGTCAGACAGAGCCATAGTTACTAAAGAACTTGTGTTACATCTCTTTGTTGTATTTACGGTATGAGAAGGACTTGTGGAAAGCTTGAGAGATATATTGGAAATGCAGAATTCTCAAACATGGGTTTTGTTCTCTAAAAATCATCATGGTTTCTACACCATGATTCCTACTCAATACCAAAGAGGTTGTGGGTAATTACATTCCCATAACCCAAACTTTGTCAATGACTACCATCAACACCAGCTGACAGAAAATGGTAAAGAATCAAATATAGACTGGCCATGGACTGGTTGCCAATTAAATACTACAAAACTCATAGTCTTTGCCCAGGTTCTCTGTTGACAATAATAGAACCCAGAGCAGGGAGATGTCTTTCTCTAGACTGGAACTCTGGAGGAAGGATTTTTCTCATCTTCCTCCTCTAGAAAAGATCTCAGAAATGGGGCTGTGGTGAAAACAGGCAACAAAGCAGAGGTGTTGGGGTTTGCAGAATGCATGAAAGTTACTGCTAAACCCTTTGTCTGCAGACTGAGGCAATTTGGTTTGAGATAACCAGGATTTTTTAAATGCCTCTCTGGAGCCAAAACATACCACATATCAAATGTGAAATCATAAAATTGGAACACACATGCACACATACTCTCTTATCAAAGCTTGCACTATATAATGGATATAGCTGGACCTTTTATTCTTTAACAAATAATTCTCACCAACATTCAGATAGAATTTAAAGCTGACCGGTTGTACAACGGAAAAGGAGCAGGGGAAATGGTGGTATAGAGAAGTGTGAAGGGAGACAAGCCCTGCTGTAAGCTCAGGGTCAAGAGCCTCAGGTTAATAGACCCTCCAGTGTTAAGAGAAGGTCCCATGTCTTTTGAATCAAGTCAGACCAAGAGATGACTCAGTCACTCCACTCTCGGGTTGAGGTCTTTGAAAATATGTATTTTTTTAAAGCTCTGATTTTTAATGTCCAACTGACATTTTTATTGTGATTTAACATTCCATTCTTCAAAATGTTTTCGGGAAATTCATGTTTGGCCTACTAGGTAGATTGCCAACCTGGTGCAGGGCTGAAAGGATGGTGGCTGCCGTGTTTCCCTTTAATTCTATCCAATACCAAAGATGTCATGTAGAGACAGTTATTTAACATGATTCTAGTCCCAACCACAGTGTGAGATTTCTCTTAGCAGAATCAAGTGAGAGGCTATGGGGTAATTCTCCAGGAGTATGGGCTCATAGCTTTTTTCCAGAGAAGCCTCCATTTCCTCATTTGTAAAAGGACAGGAATAGCTTCCTGTGATCCCTTTCCAACTCTGACTTTTATCCCAGCTGACATTTTAAAAACATGAAGTATTTAAAAAGGATTATAATATATTCCCCTGAATGTCTATAGTACCTTACTTCTTGAGGTGCTCAAAACATAGTTTCTCATTCATTTCTGCCAGGTAAGACTAACCACATAACCTTAGTTCAAAAAGTTGGAAGTGACAGCCAGAAATTTTTTTTCATGTGACAATAAAATAAGAGAAGGAGGCAGGACCGAAATGCTAAGTGACTCAGTGTTAGTCCTGAGCAAAAGTGAATTCAGTAAAGTCCATCTTTGGCCTATACTCAAATCCCACTTCTGATTATTCCTTGTTCCCTACAGAAAAGTTATTATTCTGTTATATCAGTGATTTTTTAAAACCCCTCTGAGAGACACTGTATTTGAATAAAGTCTAGGAAGTGAAAAAATGTTATGATCCAAGGTGGAATCTTGGGAAAGAAAGGTACTAAGAGCAGAGAGTCTGACCTAACAAATGCATAGGCTACCACACTCTGCTTCATGTCTCCACTTGTCTTTATGAATAAAATTCAAAGACAGTGATTGGAAATAAACAAATTACAAAACTCTTCCCTTCCCTTCTATAACAGCCACCCCAGGTTGGCAATCCTTTTTCTTAGAAATCAACATGATAAAGAAATCAGTGCCAGAACCCATACCTTTCTATTCCTCATATGCTTTTTGCCTCTATCATCAAAATTCTCTCAAAGTTGGGGTGCCTGAGTGGCTCAGTTGGTTAAGCATCCAACTCTTGATATCAGCTCAGATCTTGGTCTTGGGGTCATGAGCTCAAGCCCTGTGTTGGGTTCCATGCTGGGTGTGGAGCCTGCTTAAAAAAAAAAATTCTCTCAAGGTTTTCTGATTGTCTCTAACTTGCTGCTTCTCCATTGAGAAGCTATCCCAATAGTAACCTGAGATATATCTGATCTGTGCAAACGTTATTAATTTCATTAATCTACTTCTAACTGCCTTTTCTATTTATGAAGGGAAAATCAAAGCTCTGGGAAATAAACTACAAATAGCCCCACAATAGTAGCAGGATGGCATTTCAAAAGAAGGCATCAAAGAAAGCTCACCAACAGTGATACTTTTTCCTAATGGTTCTGGAAGGATAATTAAGTTGTTTATCACCTTTGATGCTTATAACCCTAACACAGGTGTTCCCTAGAAACCAATTAAAAATACTTACAGCTGATAAAGAGTGCCTCTTAGCTCAACAAATATACTAATAATTCCAATCCCATTTGGAAAAAAATCTTGTCAGGTCTTTTGACACCAAAAGGCAACTTTCACACTCATTTACACTTCAGTGCCCATAGTGATAAGCACATACAGGATATTTACTCAGCCTTCCTTGATCTTAATAGTGGAGTCCTCCAGAAAGCTTCCCTTGGCTATTGTATGACAACTTTAGTTTCAAAGTATGAATTGTGCTCAGTAGCTTGCAATTTCCTTTGAAAGGAAATAGACTAGGGATCTCTAAAATGATACCTTTGCCTAATTGTCAGTAAATAATGGTGCCTTGAATCTATTGCTCTCACTCTGTAACTTCTGTGGACACCAAGTTGACAATTCTTAGTTTCTTCAAGGACTCATCAAAGAGGGAAAGGGTTCCTTGTGAAAATCCCAGGTGGTAACCGATGGCATGGTCAATTCATAAAAGGTGGCTCTCAGTGGGCAGTATGGTCAGGATGTCTGTGTTTCTTTATATGAATGAGCAGTTGGTCTGCCAAGACCCCAACCTTGGTGTCATCCACATCATTGACTATTATGCTGAAACTGTCTACAGTAGGCCTTTTATTTTTTTAATTTTTATTATTTTGGGGGCCTTTGAGACATACTTGAAAAATTCATTGAGAAAGTTCCTGATTCTTATGTCTGAAGGCTCACTAGTTCTCTTGTGGGCAGTTTTATGGTTGACTAGTGGATTAGTTTTAGCTCCCTTCATTGGCCTCAGCCTTTATTTTTTTTTTAAGATTATTTATTTGAGAGAGCGAACATGAGTGGGAGGGGCAGAGGGAAAGGGAGAGAGAATCCCAAGTGGACTCCACACTAAGTGCGGAGACTGACGCAGGGCTCTATCCCAGAACCCTGAGATCACAACCTGAGCTGAAACCAAGAGCTGGATGCCCAACCAACGGTTATCACCCAGGTGCCCCTGCCTCAGCCTCATTCTGACTGGCTCCTCCATGCCTTTAGAACTATGGTAATTCTCAGGTCACTTTCTTTCTCAGTTATTTTCTCTCCAGTTGGGCAAGAAGTGTGATTCTGGATGCACGTACTCCTATGTCTGCCATTAAATAGCTGTGTGACTCTGGTGATTACCTTCTCTCTGAACCCTCATTTCCTCATTCAGAGGGAGAAAATTAGACCGGATGATGTGTTTAGGACATTTTAGTCCTAAATTTCATACGATGTTTTTGGCAGATGGCTGATTTCATGTGAAACATCATTAATAATTCACATTTTAAACTTGTTATTTTGTAATGTTTCTCTTCTAGCCCTCCTGAACACAGAGTTGCACTTAAGAATCTCATTCCTTGCCGGCACTGCTGCAGTTGAGAGAATGAGGAAGATAGCAGCATGAGATAAGACTGGAAGGAGAGAAAAGAGAGGGAGAAAGAAACCAAGAAACAGGCTCTTAACTATAGAGAACAAACTGATGGTTCGCAGAAGGAGGGGGGTGGAGGATGAGTGAAATAGGTGATGGGGATTAAGGAGTGCACTTGTAGTGATGAGCACTGGTGATGTATAGAACTGTTGAATCACAATATTGTATACCTGAAACTAATGTAACACTGTATGTTAACTATACTGGAATTAAATTAAAAAAAAAAAAGAGACTGGAAAGAGAAGTCAGAGCCTCCTATGAAACTAATGAAGAATTTTCAATAAGTAGAAAAGTATTTTTTTTTAATTTTTAAAATTTTATTATGTTGTGTTAGTCACCATACAATACACCATTAGTTTTTGATGTGGTGATCCATGATCCATTGTTTTCATATAACACCCAGTACTCCATGCAGTACGTGCCCTCCTTAATACCCATCACTGGGCTAAGAAAAGTAACTTTAGATGTAAATGTGGAGAGTGGATTAGAAGGAGGTCTGAGTCAGTAAATGTAGCTCCTTTCATTAAGAAGCCACCACGGTGCTCTAGCAAGAGGTAATACTCCTTTGTACTAGGTGACTATGGAAATAAAAATGAATGCATGGATTCAAGAGCTATGTGGGAGGTGAGATTTATAGGCATCAAGGATGACAGCTAGTTTTCAGGCTTGTGACATTAGATGCGTGGAGGTGTCATTCACGCATTATGTGAACAACAGAAGAGGACAGCAGTTGGATAGGCAGAGGATGTCTTAAATTCAGTCTTAGACAAATGACTTTGAGATAACTTTAAGACATCTTATGGAGATGCCAACTAGGCAACTGGATATATAGGTCTGGAACGAAGAGAGAAGAGTTTTAGGCTGGATGTACAAACTCAGAAGTCATTAGCAGATAAATGGTCATTGAAGCCCTGGTCATAGGTGAAGTTACCTGGGGGAGAAAACATAGAATGAGAAGAGGGCCTAGGCTAACTCCAAATTTTAATGGCCAGGTAGGAAAGGACTGACTGGCAATGGACACTAAGAGGGAGTGATTATGGAAGCACAGGAAAGCCAGGAAGGTACAGTGCCAGTGAAATAAGGGGCTTATTTCAGGAAGCAGAGAGTGGTCAATCGCATCAAATCTTGTTGAGAGATTCGATGGGGGTAAAAAACGTTAATGTGAGTTAGTAACATGGAAGTAATTGGTGACCTTAGCCAAAGCTATTTTGGTGAAATAAGAGTGGAGCCAGACTGGAGTGGGAAGAGAAGGAACCAAGAGATAAAGTCACAGGGACAATGAGTTTTAAGACCTCTTACAAAATCTGCTTCTGCAGTCAAGGAGAGAGATGAAGGAGTAGATCTAGGGCGATTGTGGGGTTGAGTGACAATTATTTTAAAAGGAGAGTGACTCAAGCATGTATTTATTCAACATTTATTGGACACACCTTGTACTAAGCCCTGTTTTATGCAAGAGGGATGCAGCAAAGAATTTGAAAATTCCTATTGCTATGGAAGCTACATTCTAGTGAGGAGAGAGTGGAATACAGACAATAAACAAACATATAAGTATATAATACACTCAGTGGTGATAATGTATGCAGACAAAGTAAGAAAAGGTGATAGAAACTATCTGAAGGGGGGAGTACTATTTAATACAGTGGATGGTCAAGAACGAACTCTGGTGTATGGTTACCAGATTTAGCAAGTGAAGAATACAGGATGCCTAGTTACATTTGAATTTCAGGTAAACCACAAATACTTTTTCAGTACAAGTGTATTCCATACAATATTTGGAACATATTTATACTAAAATATTACCTGTTTATTCTGTATTTAATGTGACAAGCCCACTCTGGTGAAGGATCAGCTGACTATAAAGGAGAGAAGGGAGGGGATGAATTCAAAGCCCAGATGGAAGGGGTTACCCTAGACATGAGAAGGAAGAGGGGATGTATGTATATGGACAATGGTTTATGAGCATGGTAGAGGGAAGGGGAATGCTTCCCGGGTGATATCTTTGATGTTTCTAGGTGAACACGTTGGAAAGGGAGGGACTGAGAAGGAGAGGTGTGTGGGCAAGGGAGGAAGAACATGAGTTGGCCTAACAGGTTGAGAGCTCTAAGGTCATGAAGTTGATTATTCAGTCTCCATTACCAATACAAACCACCCTGAAGGTGGGAGTAGGGAGAAGCTCATTCTACTCCCCCCCACCACCTCTGCCCCCCCCATCTATTTCCCCCTCCCCGCTCAACTTGCTAAATACTTACTCCCAGCATCTTTGCCTCAGGGGTTCCACAGAGAATTGGGCCCATTAAGCATTTAAGCTATTTTGTTTTAGTTGGAAAGATTGCTGCCACTGTAGAAGCTACTTTAATAGCCCTACTTAGGAAAGGAGATGAATTTGAAGATAACATCAAAAGAGCCATTTATGAAGCATTTAATTTTGACACCAACTTCATCTACACAGCCTGAAGTAAACTGGAGATTTGGCAATTAACCCGCTAATTTGAACAATATTGACAGCCAGTCTGCATAGATAACACAGGGAACTTGACTTTTGGGTTTCTGGCTTTGTCTCTGTTGTGTTTAGGTTTCTGGCCTTTTACAGGGTCCTTCAATGTGGCATCTTTCCCTGTTTTAGTTGCATACATTGCATTTAAGAGTTAAATCATTTTGAACAAGTTAAAACATATTTTATTTATTATTAACACTTTACATTTCAAAATCATATTGTTGCATTAACAAGCGTAATAATTGCTTTGCATTATTTCATTTATATGCAGAACATTTTTTATGACATGTGCTTTCATGTTTCATGAACACAAGACTGAATATAGAACTCCTTTCCAGAGTGAGAGTAATGTTGAGTGTAACCTTTTGTCTGAAGCTTGGCTTCCATGGACCATTACAGTGCTCCCATCCGTGCAAATCAAGAGCTCAGCAGGCAGCAGCATTTAGTGACATTTCCCTCCCACCTACAAACATTTGAGTGCACGTGAGATCAGCTGTTCAACAGGAAAGGTGTAAAAGTTCACCAATTGTGGAAGAGATATATTTGGGGTGGAGAGAGTTCGGTGCAAAGAGCTTCACTCTTTCCTTCTTTCAGGGTGAGCACAGCACTGGGAACTTTCAGAGTCACATGATAGCACTGTGTCCGGATGAGTTTAAATAGAAAAGATTATCTGTCAAAACCTTTAATCAGTGACCTAGAACCAAAAAAGGCGGTAAGTGTGAGCAGGATGGGGAAATTTGATATTCAAATATTTGATTTTGGCCTTGTTAGCTTCCTTGGGTCCTGCTCTTTGTGGACCTCTCCCTGGACTTACTTTTATATGATGTAGAACTGGGTTTCCACATTGTTTGTAACCATGTCATACAAATGCAACTTCAAGCACGAGTAAGTCTTCTAAAATTTGTGGAGGAAGCAGAGGAAAATTTTCTCCAGGCCACATGTTAGGAAATATTGTCTTGTATGTGTGGGAGAGAAGGCCTAGTTCTGAACCAGCCTTCTGGCTATTTCCATACAAAATTACTGTGGTTGATCAAAATCCTATGAGGAATTGCTGCCTGGTTATAGCTGGGATCTTTGTGTTTTCCACTGATTTGAGAATTCGGATGTGAAAGAGACCTGAATAGTTAACCTTGGCCACTGGTCCTGAGCTGTCGCACTGGGCCACACTGGTGGGTCACAATCACTTGGGAACAAAGTGCTAAAGTTTTGCACATCTGAAGAAATTAAAGATGATCCCTATGTTAATGTCATTTTCCCTCATTCTCATTCCCATGTGTTTTCTTGACAGGGACAAAATGAAGTTGCCACTTCCCATAGCTTTTGTATGTTTGTAACCATGAGCTATGTGTGTGAACAACATCCACTAGGAATGATATGGAGGAATAAAGGTTGAGAATGACCATCACCATTAGCAGTCGGCTGCCTCATGTCCAGAGGCCTGCTGCTGGGGGTCCATTTGGGGGACATGACCTCAGAGATCTAACAGGCAGCCTATGGTTTTGTACTTTCATCAGAATGGTGGGTAGTAGCAGAGGCCACCTACCCTTGAACCTCTGTCTTTCAGCCCTTGGACAAGAAAAAGGATTGCATTGGTTTTTTTGGAGATTGCAAACCAGATATCCCAACTCTGTCTTTAAGAGAGGGTCCTATTAAGCCTCAATGCTTTCCCTAAGTCATGGGAGTAAGGCAAATTCTGTTGTTTGCCCAGGCAAAATGAGGTGGAAAATGGTCTGATTAATCAATGTTAATTAGCCCATATGAGGAATTTGGAAAATTCAGGCCACGACACACATATTCCTCTTATAAGCAGACTTGCTGGCCCTAATGCATAGGTAAGAACTTTATTGCTCCATTTTATTTTAAATTTATAGATAGTATATCAGAGATAGAAAATTCAGCTTCCATTTTCTTAGTAAAAATTCCAAATTTTACTCCACTTCTAGTACAGAAGCAATTTAAAACAAAATAAAACAAGCATAATACAGACACATATACAAACAAAAAGTTCATCTTTATTCTACGTACCAGATGATACCATCTTTCTTTCACATACTTCATAGTTTTCAACTTTCAATTGACTTACAAGAGTAAGGTGTGGGATATAAAAAGCTTATTCAGAATATAAGTTATCAGCTAAACAGAGGTGACTTATTAAATAAAAATAGATCTCCCCCTTTGAGAGAACCCATTAGATGTTGCATTATACATTCAATTATGATGAGAGAAGAGACACTATCACTTCTTTTTGTATATACTTCAAAAAGTACAGTTAAATTATGGGTGGTTTAACTATTTTGTGTTTTCTACATTTTTCAAATGAAAAACTTTAAAAATATTGTCTTCATTTTGAGGGTAAAAAGCAAGGCTTGGAGATTTAAAATGAGTTTTGCAAAGTCATGCAGCTTACTCCTAGAATCCAGGTCTCCTAAATCTCCAGCTACTACCATATCCCCAGAACAGAGCAGCTGACCTGTACAATAGATTGGGGAATAATCACAAGCTTCAAACTATCCCTTGCAGTGCTATTGTCTTAAGACTTCTTGGTCTATACCAGTGGTGTTTTAGCCTCGTGAACATATAAAAATATAAAATAAAAGTTGATAAATGCTAAATTTTTTTTCTGGGGAGAAGGTAGCCTAGTCAACGTGTCCAGATGGAAATTAAGAAGTTGGTGTTCCTACCCAAGTTTATGTGCTGGGTAAGCCACCCAAACATTGTATCTCCATTTCCTCACCTGTGAAAATATTGTACTGACCTACTTTCTAGGGATAGCAGGGTGAGCTACTTCATGATTCAAAACTGCTTTGAAAATACAAACCTCCACTGAAATTGTTTGTCAAGAGTTCCTCCTGGCTTACACCTTCCTTCTCATGCCCTTCTCTGGCATATAAGTCCTGTAGACTTGGTATTTTTCTATGTCTGAACTAAAAGTCTACAAAATTAACCAGTAATATTCAAACTGGAAATATGTCCCTTGGTATTTTGTTCAAATAAGAATGGAGTCATTATTTCTCTGAAACCTGAGTGCAAAATATGTGATGTATGTGTCTGTGTGTGTGCATATATTTAACACAACTAGGTAGAAGCCCATTGGGCCTGGAAGCAGCATCATGTGGGCACTTCCCCTGGCTTCATTTGATATTGTGAAGTTTAACATCACCTGGACAATAAGAATTAGTGGTACAGTCTAAAGTGGGGAAGACAGAGATGTTTTCTCTTCTTCTGTCTCCCCTCATTTACTCCCCCTGCCTCTCTGCCAGTGGGAGGGGAAGTGGAAACAAAATATCAACAAAGCAAGATCAGGGAAGGTAGGCCAGTAGTTTGCATGAGCTGTTTTCACGAACTAAAATATTGTTGAGTGAAAGGAAAAGGCTCCACCAAGAACAGAGCTCCTCCTTCTTCCACCCCACCTCAAACCCTGACAGGGCTGGCTGACAGACGATGAAGAGGTGATGTGGGTGGTCACATTACAGACCCACACCATGGAACACTAAACTATGGGCATGACATGGATTGCAGGGACCCCAGCCTTCTAAATTACAGCTGGAATCCTCTTCAATTGCTCTCTCTTCTTTCATATTTGAATATTCTCAAAATTTCTCAATGTTGATCTTGAGTTTTTGGTTAGTGAAAATGTTTTTCTCCATATATTTCACTTTCCTTGGGCCATAAACATCTTATAACTCTCCCGGTACCTACAAAAGCAGTCTGTGTATAGCAGGCAACTGTGAATGACTAACAAAAATAGTTCTAGATGTTATCCAGGAGAGGTCAAATGTTCTGTGAATCTGGGAGTGTATCTCCAGGCTCTTGCCAGTTTACTCTGGAAATGTGTATACTTTTTGTTTAGGGGGCTTTCTTTGGTTAATGACCACCCCTAGCATACTCATGAAGACCCCACAAAATCTGTCTTAAGCAAGAGAGAATTAATCCTTCCCCTTTTCTGATAAGCTCTGATATGCTCTCAGATTCTTTTAAGTTGTTTTCTCAGATTTTTGAGGAAGAAAAGAAATCCCTGTGGCCGTCTAGTCTAGTCACCCACTAGGTTTCTGTAGTCTCGCAACTTCTCCCTGGGATGGGCTCCCAGTCTCTGGGTGAAGCCCTCCGGGGACAGCGACCACAATCCCTCCTGAGGCAGCCCTTCCCCTCTTGGAACAGCTCTGTCTTATAGCACGGTTTCTAAAAAATGGAGTTGAAATATGTCCGCCCTGGATTTCTGCCTCATGTAACCAGGGAAAAGAAGCCTGATGAGTCTTATGTGTCTTCCCCAACTCATAAACCATCCCCGAGTCTCCTCTCCTAGCTAAACAGTCTTGCTTCCTTCCAGCAAACAATTGCTTGGCTCCTGAAGGTGTCATGTCTTGTGGGACAGAGATGAAATCCTGTAACTCCTAGAATCCTGGAACAAACCTGTTTATGGAAGAAATGTGAGCATTCCACATTTCCTCTCCTTTGCACTGGATGAGCCCATGCCCAGTACTTCTGCTGAAGGCAGGCACTCTTGAGAGTGTCCCCAGGCAAGGAGACCTTTCTTCCTACCATTGCCCTTCAAGCTTCACACCTGCTCCCTCTCTGAGGCATGAACAACAGTGAGGCTTGGCATGATGTCTGAGGATAACAACACTGATGCCCCAACACCTCATTACACGACAGCCTCTACCCTAGGAGCTCATAATTCAAAGTATAAGGAGAACCACATTTTCCTCTAATATAAGATCTACGTTTAATTTAACTAGTAAGAGTAAATACAAGTCACCTAAATGTTTCTGGTTATGGTGTACTGTTAACATGGTCAGAGATCATCAATGTTCCTCATCACTGGAGATGCCCAAAATGACAGCCAGAGGAAATAAACCAGTGTTGAATAAGGCCAGGCTAGTGGGGGATTTCGTTTCTTGTTTGGTTTTAAAGTTAGTCATAGAATTATGGCCTATGGAGATTAAAGCATTTAATATGTCATTCCTTAACTAATGAAGGGGAAATAATTAGGTAGTATGTTCTGTTCTCTTTAGGCTCGTGCAATAAACATTTTGATTTAGGACAGTTTTTGTAAGACTAGACTAGGCATATTTAAGTGTAGTTTATGTGGACTATCACATAACCTTTGATCCTTGGGGAAACACCTTGAGAATCATCTAGGACTGGAGCTATCTAGAGCAGGAGTTTAAAGTATTGGTCTGTAATATTCAGTTAACCTGATCCCCCAATATCTTTTCATCAGCCTCTCCAGTTAGATCACTCTCTGGGCTCCACCTGTATTCCTTGGCAGCAAAGCCAGCAAAACTAATATGTTGTTAAAAGGTTTCCTACCTACCCCATTTTGACACATTTGCATAAACTGGATCTCCAACCGTAAGAACAAATCACCTCCAACATACACATGCACAACAAATAAAACTCAAAAGTATAGTATAGGGTCTTCTGCCTTTGGTACATTTCCCTCCCTCCTCTCTCTGCCAGGCCTTGGGCTAGGCACTGGAGATCCAGAGTGAACAAGCTCCAGTCTCTGCCCTGACCTCACAGTTGAGATGAGGTAAAGAATCAGCTGTAAAACCCAGTGTGCTGACTGCTGGAACAGAGGGTGCTGAGGCATATAGGGGATGACGAGGGGCTAGGATGATGAGGGTGGGATGGAAGGCTTTGAGACATACCTGATCCTTAAACTGAATCTTGAAAGATGAGTAGGAGTCAGCCTGATAGTTGAGGAGGGACAGAGGGATACCCTCTGATTCTGTGTACCTTAACTTCAGAATGTGGCTTTCCCCAGCTGTTGGACTTGTCTTCCACTTCACCTTGGGCCCTCAGTACCTGATGAGTTACAATAGCTACCTACCACTTATTCAACACCTATTACATGTCAGACTCGAGGATAGTAACAGGGGCTTCATATGTATTTCCTCAGTTAATCCTCCCAGCAACCCTTATTAAGGTAGGTATACAGATAAGAGTTCTTTGTTTCTATAAATCACAGAAACTGATTCAGCTAACGTATACAAAAACACAATCTACTGGAAGAACATAGGGTAGCTCACAGAATTCAAGAAGATGATGAACAATCCGGCCCCCAAAAGGACAGAAACCTGGTGGCTCAGGAAATGTGGGCAGCAGGAACCGATGGACAGTCCCTTCATAACACCATCCTCAGAAGCAATCAGCTGTAAATATTTTCCACCTTTGGGTTACCCCACTCAGGATTAAAATTCCAGGGAGGCAAAATTTGACTGCCCATGGGGTAGTCAGGCCACC
Organism: Callorhinus ursinus; assembly: GCF_003265705.2. Lineage (NCBI taxonomy): Eukaryota > Metazoa > Chordata > Mammalia > Carnivora > Otariidae > Callorhinus > Callorhinus ursinus. The sequence continues at coordinate 19,095,705 of NW_027397074.1, read as the reverse complement.
TTGATTAACACCAGGACTCTACTTGACTTGGGAGAAATCAAGTTGCTTTTAATAGAACAGGGAGAGGGAAATCTGAGTAGACAAAAACGACAGCTGTCCATTAGTACAGGTGATGTTTTCTTCTTTATACAGATCAGGAAGCTGCAACTCAGAGAAGCCAAGCAACTCTCCTAAGATTACACAGACAATAAACGACATGGCTAGGATTTCAACTGAGGCCTTCCAGACTCCAAAGTCCAGATGTCTCCCATTCTTCCTGGCTGCCTATTTGTCTGAACTGCTTTTGGAATCAAGCCATGCCTGGTAGGCTGAAACTTTGCTGTCAGTCCCAGAGCTGGGTCCATCTCCTCAGTTCCCATATCAATTCCTAGGGGATGGCTCCAGAAACATCTTCCTGTCCCCTCACATAAGCCCATCTTGCTATGAGGAAGTTGCCATGCTCTGCTGCCCTAATGGGAGACAAGAGACGATTAAACCACAGCCTGTCTCTCCAATGTCTACCCATTGACTGTTTTGCCCCTGTAACAACACATAATACTCCCTTCTCCACATGCTGACCTTCCAAATATTTGAAAAGAGCTATCTGACCCACCCATATCTTCTCTTCACAAAGCTAAATATCCCTGTTCCTCTAATGATTCCTCATACTGCTATCCCATATAACCACATGGGGATAATTTCCATATGTTGGCTAATTCTCCAAGACTTACATCAGATGAGAATCTGGCCCTGTATGAAAAGAAACCATTTCCTCTTGCTTTCTCTTTCTGATTCATTAGATTTCATATAAACCTTTCTGATGACTACCTGCTGTTTCCAGATTCAGCTGCAACCCAATATGACTCACTAGGCAAAATTCTTATTCTTCAGTCCTCGTTTATCTTTCCCCACCAACCCAAGGCCCCCAAAGGCACCCCTGAGAAGCCACAGCCAATGGGCAATATATGTCCATGAAAAACACCAAGTATGATTCCTTCCCATTTTTTTAGTTTATATGTAGTCATATGACTTTTTAAAATCAAGGTTATTGTTCAATGTAAATAATTTTAAGTTTGAACAGCTGTAATCACATCCTCCAAAGAAAATACCCTGAAAAGTTGTTCAAGTTGTTGTATGCCAGACCTACCCCCCTAATCTCTTTAATTGTTCTTTCCACTTAAAAAAAAAAAAGTAGAGACTTGAAAAGTGTTGAGCATTTGTAGGACATTTCCTCACAAAGACAGTAGTTATGCTGTTTCTGAAAAAAAGTGTCTGATTATATAAACAGTCATGGAACCTCAAAGCTTGAATTGGAAGAAACAGAAAAGAAGGAGAATTGCAAATATAAGGAAAGAAGTTTAGGATTTTTCTGGTCAGAATTTATAGCCAGGCAACTCAGAAGACTGGAGCTGGCCCAGTATAGAATTAAGTAAATACTGGAAGAACTGGACTGAATGAAACCACGTCCTAGGCCTAGCATGAGAGCCACAGTCAAATATTCCCATCCTTTTGCTCTTCAGAAGGTGATTCAAAATCTACCATTTAGAATCTGCACATCATAGAAAATGAACTGAACTGAAACAGTGATACTTTATCGTCTGGACTCTGTTGATGACAAATCACTACATGATTTTGAAGGTCCCCTCCACAAAACCATTGGTCAGTGACCATTTCTCTAGGGAGATGATCTGTAAGAATGAGTCTTGGTAAGAGGACAGAGCAGTTTCAATTTCTATATTGTGTTGTTCCATCTAGAACAAAGGGATAGAGAGTTTCTCCCAGTTCTCTGTTTGACTGGACTTAAAATGTGCAGGCTGAAGAATGAATTGTTAGATGGACCTGGTTGCTTCTGTGGTCACTGGCTATGAGGTTTATGGAATGATGAATCTCAGAAGACTGATTAGAAGTCATCTGGTACAAACCTTTGTCTGATGCAAAAATGCCTCCACAAGACCACTGGGCAGTGGTGTTTAATATGGTGGCTACCTCAACACATAGGGGTAGGACGCCTGCCACCTTCCAAAGCAGCTCATTTTATTCTGAGATGTTTCTAAATGTTATACCCTTTCTCTATTCAACAGAAATCTACCACCTGTTGGTCTAGAGCCAAAGAGAGTAATACTTGCAATGTCCCTAAACATTCCAGTATCTCTCAACTGCTCTTCATATCACATAATTCCCAGACTCTTTACTTCCTTGATCACCCTTTTAGTGCAGACCTCATTTTTTTCCAAATCCTTATGCATAATTAGAATCTCGTCCTCCTACTGGGTGAGCATCCCAGATTTGTAGAGGCCTAGAGTTCAAGCTTTATGAGGGCAAGAGTTGTACGTTTCACCAGCAACTAGTAATGCCTAAAATGTTGTAAGTACTCAAAAAGTATTTTCTGAATGAATGACTCTTTGGCCTTTTCTTTAGTTGCTTTAGGTAGTTACAAGGAATGTCAAAAGCCCACTTTCCTCCTAATGGATGGGAAATTATGCGCTTTGTGTTTTAATTTGAATAAAGGAATGGCTCCTGTAAGCAGAGCCAGGTTAGACTTGCTGGAAGGCTGATAACTTATGCTTTAAAATGTTAAACTACATGGAAACATCATTACCAGAGAATAATTCAAACATTGGGCAACTTTGCCTCAGCATGTGTTGTACTGATGTTTTCATGTACCTTTGTGATTCATACAGCTTTTTAGGATCTTTTGATTAACAAGAGAAAAAGTCATACATCAGCAAGAAGAAAAACTTTGGAATTTTGCCTTACTCAATATGTTAAGTAATCACCTGAATTTGCAGAAGACCACTTCTAGCAACTGGCTAATAGCTGAACTGGATAATTCACTATTTGCATTGCTGTGTACCCCTCTAAGTGACTTTTGGGATGGGTATGGATGTGAGTGACTCCAGTGGAGTGAAACATAGCTGTCAAATTTTTTATGTTCACTTGAAAAACACAGAACATAAAATCCCTGTGATTTCATCTCAACATTCCCAGCCTCCATGAACAGACTTTGGCTTGTCCTTGACCAAAAGGAGATCCAGGTCTTGTGTCCACCACACCCAAGTGCAGTACAGGACTTCTCTGGGAAGTGGTATAGATCAGCAGGCACCTCCCACTGAGGACAAGAAAACAATCTACTAATGGGATTTATTACCCCTCCTACCACTTCCAGTTTTAGTAAAATTAAATTAGCATGAACATATTTTTCTGTAGTGCACTCATACTGGGCTCATTCTTACGTGCTCTCTCTCATTTTGTGTGTGTGTATCTGTGTGTACATGTGCACTTAGTTTCATTTTACACTTTCACAAATAGCCAGAAGACTGCAGAAGGCATAGCCAATCAGTCCCCCAGTTCCGGGCAAGGAATTACAAACCAAAGGAAATCAGCTTTAAAAGCTTTTTTGGCCCCTCATATTATTATTAAGCTAAGCCTAATGAGGATATGAGGGGGGAAAGGAGGTGGTATACTTTCTAAAGAAACTAACCTGAAACTATTTAGAGACATGGTATATACAGTTTCTGTTTAAAAAAAGGGAGGGGTTCTCAATACCTTCTTCTCTTCCTAAGGCTTGAAATAATCCTTAAAGCCAATATAATTACAACATTTATTTCTAGTCAACATCTCTTTGTTAGCTTTTTCTAACCTCAGCCTTGTATATCCTCCAACTCTAGAAACCACCTCATTTAAACTAAAAAAAAAAAAAAAATACTGTAAAACAAAAAGACCCTTAATTATATATGGTTCTAATTTTTAGCAAAGACCAACAGTTTATTACAGAAAAACAGAGATTAAGTAACTAACAACAAAATCTGTTCTTTACTTGGTGATCCTGGATTGACTGACCTTTTCCTAAGATGATGTCTATTGTTGTAACTGGGAAACAATACCTATTGAGGGATAGGATTCTGTCTGTAAAGAAATGATTATAATTCACAGAGAAGATTAAATGTTCACTAACAAGCTTTTCATTTTTCCTAAACTTCCTAGACCAAAACCTCACTAGACCCTATTTCTGCAATTCCCACAGAAGGATTTCACTAAGAGTTTTGGCTATCTTTCTTCCAGTTCCTACTGCCGTTGGTTGGAATTCTCCACAGCAGTCTGACTCATTCTAGGGGCTGAGAGTAGGGGCCTCCACATTGTGAAGTTCAAGGCTCCTATAAAAGAAGGCCAGACGGTGTAACCGCAACTGGTTAAATAAAGGCCCAGGGGAAAAGGCAAAATAATTATGGGGAAAACTCCCAGGTTTTATGGAGGACTTGTTGATTTGAGTTTTCTTTCTTGCTTTTATTCAAATAAAAGGTTTAGTATAAGGTGTTTACATGTGCCTTCTTGACCTTCCAAGTGATAACCAAAATGTATGCAGTGGGAAGACTTTAATCCCAAACTATCTATCTCTACAGCGTCAGATCATTACAATTTTTGGTGCATGGAGGACAAACAGAGAGCAGAACACCCCATTGTAATGGTATTTATTTGTTTATAGGTCTCTCCTACTCAGATGGAAACTTTATCAAAGGCAAGAACTGTGCCCTTTGTTTCTTTTATCCCCGAAGCCTTGTTGAATGCCTGGTACATAGCCAATAAATATTTATCGAATTAATCCATGAAGGTAAATCCAAAGTATGCCATTAGTGTTAATTGTTATTACTGGCGAGACCTTCTGTAGGCAAGAAAATGGGCCCACTATGGCTCTGGTAACCACTGTGTCTTTTGAGGCCCAACATTAAGCCCTTTTTCATTCTCCTTGCCAAGCATGGAGCCTAAGAAGGCCTCAGTTTGATTTCCATATTTGGATCATGCTGAGTGCAGACCCCAATTCTATAATCCATTTCCTTCTGAGGCTGTTGGCATCTCTGGAGTCAGGAAGTAACATCTGCTTCAGTGAGCTGATTACCAATGAGAAAAAAGAGGTAAAGGCCAGCGTTAGGTGGGGTCTGGCTTAGCTTCAAAGCAGGCATATGGCTTGTATCTTAATGAGAGAGTTTACATATTCAGGAAAGATACATCTGAAGGGCAAATTAACTGGTTCAAGACTAAGCGCATAAATAAAATGTTGCTGATTAGATTTCTCTAAGTCGGTGACAAACTATCTTGTAAAAGTCCTCATATCTCTGCTTCCCTCTCAGTTCCTACTGCATCACTTTAGTTGGGGCCCTGGTTGCCTCAAGCCTGGATTACTATAGGGGTTCCTTGTGATCTACCTTTGTTGGATGTCTCTTTGCACCAAATCTGCTCCACAAACCGTAATGTTAATCTCCCTAAAACACGATTTTCATTTGCTCAAAAACCATCAAGGTTTTCCCTCTGGGGTTAACAGAGGACCAATCGAGCTCTTCATCCCACCAGCCTGGTTGGTACACTAATTCATAGAGTCTCCTGATTCCTTTCTGCTATCTTTGTTTGTCCTAGTTGCTTACAAAGTCCCACTTACATTGCTTTACGTCTCTAAGTTTTGCCCACCCTTCCAGCTTCAGTTCAAACCCCATCTATTCCATAAGGCCTTCTGTCATTATTCCAGTCCTCAACAACACTTCCTTCTCTGAACAATTAGAAAACTACAGAACACTGGGAAGGGACTAATGTGTAACTGTATTTTAAATATCCCTTTTCTTTTCTTTTTTTTAAAGATTTTATTTATTTATTTGACAGAGAGATAGAGTACAAGTAGGCAGAGCGGCAGGCAGAGGGAGAGGGAAAAGCAGACTTCCCGCTCAGCAGAGAGCCCGATGCGGAGTTCAATCCCAGGACCCTGGGATCATGACCTGAGCCGAAGGCAGACACTTAACCAACTGAGCCACCCAGGTGCGCCTTTCCAAATATCCTTTTTTCTTATTTTTTAAATTTTACCGTATTATGTTATGTTAGTCACCATACATTACATCATTAGTTTTTGATGTAGTGTTCCATGATTCATTGTTTGCATATAACACCCAGTGCTCCATGCAGAACATGCCCTCCTTAATCCCCATCACCAGGCTAACCCATCCCCCCACTCCTCTCCCCTCTAGAACCCAGTTTATTTCTCAGAGTCCATAGTCTCTCATGGTTTGTCACCCCCTCCAATTTCCACCCCCCCTTCATTTTTCCCTTCCTACTTTTTTTTTTTAACATATAATGTATTATTTGTTTCAGAGGTACAGATCTGTGATTCAACAGTCTTACACAATTCACAGCGCTCACCGTAGCACATACCCTCCCCAATGTCCATCACCCAGCCACCCCATCCCTCCCACCCCCTACCACTCCAGCAATCCTCAGTTTGTTTCCTGAGATTAAGAATTCCTCATATCAGTGAGGTCATATGATACTTGGTTTTCTCTGACTTATTTCACTTAGCATAATACCCTCTAGTTCCAGCCACATCATTGCAAATAGCAAGATTTCGTGTTTTTTTTGATGGCTGCCCAATATTCCATTGTATATATATACCACATCTTCTTTATCCATTCATCTGTTGATGGACATCTTGGCTCTTTCCATAGTTTGGCTATTGTGGACATTGCTGCTATAAACATTGGGGTACACGTACCCCTTCGGATCCCTACATTTGTATCTTTGTGGTAAATACCCAGTAGTGCAATGGCTGGGTCGTAGGGTAGCTCTATTTTCAACTGTTTGAGAAACCTCCATACTGATTTCCAGAGTGGCTGGCACCAGCTTGCATTCCCACCAACAGTGTAGGAGGCTTCCCCTTTCTCCACATCCCCGCCAACATCTGTCGTTTCCTGACTTGTTAATTTTAGCCATTCTGACTGGTGTGAGGTGGTATCTCATTGAGGTTTTTGATTTCGATTTCCCTGATGCCAAGTGATTTTGAGCACTTTTTCATGTGTCTGTTGGCCATTTGGATGTCTTCTTTGGAAAACTGTTCATGTCTTCTGCCCATTTCTTGACTGGATTATCAAATATCCTTTATTCAGTGGGATAAATGCATAGGTTCCTTAGAAATCTCAGTGTCAGCTCACACACTGTCCAATATGGTGCAGAGAACAGAGACTCAGTCCAATGAGATAAAACCAGTATGGCAGGATGGGATGCTCTGCCCACTTCATCCTCTTTGCCCCTTCCCATTGTTGTCCCTTTTAATTATAACATCTCATTAAAGGAGTAAATGGTATCAGATAAAGGTTTTAGTCTCAAGAGAACTCTGAAGAATGGGAGGATCCAGGTGAAAAGAATCTGCTAATTTGGATCTGAATGGTCACAGCTTGAAATGGGACTAGCTGGTTTGGGTATAGGGAGCGGTGGAATGAAGCTGAGCTCCCCAAGGAGAAATAGGTAAAAAAAAAGATGGAGGAGGGAATCCCAAGGGAGAGGGTGTTCCCAGGCAACCACGCAAAGCAGAGACAACACAGCAGATGGTGGCTTGAGGAGTACGAAAACAGTGAAAACAAAAATCTGCCCTACACTTTGGTCTCTGTATCGATTTCTGGGCAGCTTTGAGTGAGACTGGATTATTCCTGGTGGTGAACTGATCATGTACCCATTTTCAGGAGATGTAGAGCATAACAGCTGGGATACTCTAGCCTGTAAGGGACTAGATCTGGGGGCTTTGTCAAAGAGATTCTCCTATGGAAACAGGAAGGGGGAGGTGGTCTGGTGGTGGTAGAAATGACATCAGGGAAAAATCCAACTGAATGGTTCATGCAGCCATAACAGAAAGGAAGAACATTTATCTAAAGGCAGCTACATATATTTTAGTGGAAATGCCTAGAAGTGCTAGACTTAAATGCCTCAAAAGTGCTAGACTTAAACCTAAAGTCTAACCCTTGTCACCTATTTATGAGCATTCTTGGCACTTAATGCAAGGTCTTGTTTTTTTAGAACATGTTTTTAAAACATTTTTGATGGTCACCCACACTAGAAAATATCTTACACAAGCTAATGTTTAATGGAAAAGAAAATACTAAGGATAAATATGATGCATTTTGATATTTTCTAATCTGGTAAGGTCTTTTTAATTTAAAAAATGTTGATCAAGACCTACTAAATTGGCTTCATGACCCACTAAGGAGAAAACTCTGTTAGAGCAATAAGGCATGGCTGACTTTGGAGAACATAAGAGCTGAGAGACACCCATACCTACTTCCAAGCATGTTCTAAGGGACTGCCAGGTATACCACTGGTGGACAGTTGTAAAGTCTTCTTATAACTTTTAATCTATATCCTTTATTGCTTTGGCCCTGTAGGTGGAAGCAAACTCCTTAAGAAACCACACAAGGGTGGAGGGACTGCTTAGGGACGTGTGAGTAACCTAGTATCTGAGAGTCTGCATCTCATGCCACAGTGGTCCTTAAAGGGAGAAGAGATGTTCACAGCAGACCAAAGCTCACTCTCTGAAGCAGGACCATGTCTCTATATCCCCTTTAGCAACCAATATGGTGTCTTTCATGAAGAAAGTACACAGTAAATTGTCTGACCAACCATTTTGAAATTAATATATTCTAGAATAGTGACTTTCAACTTTTAAAGGATATTCTTCCTTTTGATAAACACATGCTCACATTTCTGGTCATACACCCCAGATCTGACCCTAGACTTTCTTTTATCTACTACCTCATTGGTGATTACCTGATCTAGAATATTAACAGAAGAGGAAATGAGCATTTGTTAAAAACCATTAAGCTTTAAGCATAAAGTACAATTGATCTCATTTAAATTTTCAGCAATTTTACCAGCTAATTATTATTTTCCCCATTTTAATTGAAAAACTGGAACTCCATGAGGTTAAGGTTAAGAAATTTGCTTAAGGACACAGAGCTAGGATATTCCAGAGCCAGGATTTGAAAACACATCTGCATGATTCCAAAGCCTACATTCTTTGCATACCTTCAGAACAAGTCCTACAAGGAAAGCAGGACTTTATGGCCTTGGTGGGATAAATATTGATCTGGGTACAGGTATTAGCTCTTTCAAAGTTCTCCTTGTAACCTGGGCATATTGGTCGACCATTTTGAGTCTTGGCTTTTCCATTTCTAAAATGGGGATCATGCCCTCCTCACAAGAGGGTCACTGGGAAGATTAAATGAGATGATTTATATGAAATATAAACTGTGGGCTATTTTATAAATGTAAGATGCCACTTACTGTCATGTCTTCCTTTAAGGGAAGATAAATGTGATAACTTTTTAATATTATCTAGCATCCTGCCTAAAAAATGATATACACTCAATAAATTTTCCTTTTCTGTTCTTCTTTCTTAAGATGTTATGTGAGAAATCCACACTGAGCAACCCAATAAAACCCTGTAGGTTAGTCTGGCAAGATCCAGGGTAAACATGCCAAGTGGTACCCACTTGGAACTGGGAGGGGCAGAACTTGAGAGTCCAACTTTAGAAGACACATGCTCATTGATGTACTTCTACTTTGGGGTCTAATTTCTAATTTGGGTAACTGACTTTTCTGTTGCATCCTAGTCTTTCAATTATCTTCCCTAGATTTGGTTCACTATGATTAGTCTGGAACTGTATTATAAGTAAAAGCACAAGTTCAGGATCAAAGGTGATGAAGATCAAGAAACTAATGAGTGGGTTAAAGAAAGGTGAAAAAGCATATAGGTTGTTTTATTAAGTTATGGTTACCCAATATATTATATCCACTTGCAGTAACAAAATACACTTAGAAGTTATTAAAAAGCTTTATTCTTAAAATTCTTGTAGGAAAAATAATTTCATTATGATCTTAAATTTGACAGCCATAACCCCCTTTTACCATTGAAACAACTGTTTTTATAACACAGTTTTCTCAGAGAGACAATAATCATATTATAGCAGATTGTATTTTGTACATCAAATATCTGCTACGCATCTGCCATGTGTTAGACACCATGAGAGATTCAGAATTGAACAAGACGTGGTTTATGCTCTAAATAGCCAACAGGAGAGAAAATAGAAAGTTGATAATAAAATAATGTGAGCTTAATGTATACAGCTATAACACAGATTGGAATGGGTAAGTACTCAGAATGGGGTCCATACATATATTAGGTAATAGGGTGATTACTAATTTGGGTAGGACTTTGGGAAGGACAGAGAGACCCAGGAAGGACCTCAGGGAGAAGACAGCATTTGAGCTGTATTTGAAAGGTGGGTATTACTTAGACATACAAAGAGGATAGGTAAGACATGGTGGGGAAAGGAACAGTGAGAAAGGCACTGAATGGCATGTAAATTACAGACAGTAACTCTTGTTGACTAGATTGTGGGGTTTACCAAGGGAAACATGATATAGAAAGCTAAGTAGAGACCACATAGAGGAGAACCCTTTAAGCCAAGCCAGGGATTTTGGACTCTACTCTCCACTGGCAGTAGAGATTTATAACAAAGCCAGGAGCAAACTGCAGGATTCCTTGTCTGTTTGGTATGTATAAAACTTGGCTTTTCCCCCAAAGGACTGGAGGTAGAGGGAGATTCTTTGGGAGGCTGTCATAATTGTCCAGGCAGGAGTTATGTTTGCCTGAGCTAGGGCGGCAGCTGTGAGAACCACAAGTAGGGAATGAACGGAAGATGCATTGCTCACAAAGAACGGATGGGATTTGATACACTTGATGTCAACCCAGAAAATGCCAAGACCCATTTAACAGAGACTCCCCTCAGAGATGTAATTTATAAATCACTTTTTATCAAGAATAAAAATAAAATTATTTCAGTAAATACAAGTTGGCTTCAACCCATTGATTTTTAAGCACTGCTTACTGAGCTGCCCCATTTTCAGAGATAGGCAACACTGCAGACAGCAACTTGCCCAGATTTTGAAACCTGGCTCTCCAATTCAGCTTTCCCCCAAGCTGCCCTTGTTTTATCTTTTCACATACAGGACTGCCTGTCCCATTTCCTTTGCACAAAGGGTTGCATGGCTATAAAATAGTTTGAAAATCCCTAACTAATCCAAACTTCATAAATGAAGAAACTCGAAGGACACCACAATTTCTGGACTCTAAGTCAGATCACAAAAGAAATAGATAATAAATCCCCTTTCAATATGCTGAATTGTCAATTTATCTTTCAATGTTGTAATCCCTGCTGTGTCATTATTCTGTTTTTCATCTTGGCACAATATTAACACAAGAGCTGGTTAGAGATTTATCAGTACTCAGATGTAGAAAAATCAATCATTTACAAAAAGAATGCCAGCATCTAGATAGAGAGCCACAGAGCCACTACTGTGGAAAAGAAGTAGAGATTCTTGCCTGGGTGTTCTCTATCTTGTTTAATTATTTGTGTGCAGTACCTTTTTACTCAAATAGCAAATATTCCGTTAACAACTCACATTACTGAGTCAGGTAATTATGAATTTCTGTTTGTGGCTGGAAACGTTTTTTTTTTTTTTTTAACAAAATAATTACAACCCACTAATACTCATGGGAGGTTGTTGGCATAATCAAGAGATAATTTAGAAATCCAAAAATGGGTCTGAAGGGTCAAAGGGAAAAGATAAGTAAAACGTATTATCCTTTTAACAAACTCATGCTCCCTGAAGAAATCTGAAAATGTTAATAATATTACACAAATTATTAAACTTCTAAGGAGGATTAATGGAATGCAGCTTTGGCAAAATTTAGTTGAGCTCCTTTGGTATGCCTCACATTTTGTGATGACAGTAATGTGTGTTTTATTCTCTCTCCTCGCACCATACCAGGGTTTCTCAAACTCTAATCTACACAGATCAGCAAGGTATCTTGTCAAAATGCAGACTGTGTGGCTCAGTCAGTTAAGCATCCAATTTTTGGGTTTTGGCTCAGGTCATGATCTCAGGGTCATGAGATCGAGCCCTGAGTCGGGCTTCATGCTCAGGCAGAGTCTGCTTGAGATTTTCTCTCTCTCCCTTTCCCTCTACCCCTGCCCCACCCCGCATGTGCACACTCTCCATCTAAAATAAATAAATAAAATATATTTTTTTAAAATCCCAGCAGAATTATTTTGTAGATATAGACAAGCAGATTCTAAAATTTATAAGGGAAAGAAAAGGAATTAGAAGAACTAAAATAATTTTGAAAAAGAAGAATAAAGTTGTAGAGCTCTTTGGTGTCAGATTTTTAGGACTTTACTATACTTTACTATTACTATAAAGCTATAGAAATCAGGACAGTTCAGAATTGGCAAGGAGATAGACACAAATGGATCAATGGAACAAAACAGAGTCCAAAAACAGACATATACAAATATGGCTATTTGATTTCTGACAAAAGCAACTAACAAAAGCAATTCAATGGAGAAATGATAATCTTTTCTACAAATGTGTTTGGGACAACTGACCTTTCATATGTAAAAACATGAACTTGACCCAAACTTCACATCTTATGCAAAATGGATCATAGATTTAAAAGGGAAACATAAAACTACTAAACTTTGAGAAGAAAATATAAGAGAAAATCTTCATGACCTGGAGGTAGATGATAGTTCTTAGAAATGACACCAAAAATAGTACCCATATAATACAAATGTGATAAATTATTCTTCACCAAAATTTAGAACTTTTGCTGTATCAAAGACACTGTCAAGAGAATAAAAAGACAAACTGCAGGCTGGGAGAAAATATTTGCAAATCACATACCTGACAAAGGATTTGCATCCAGCATATATAAAGAACTCTCAAAACTCAATAAAAAGACAATAGAAACAAATTAAAAATGGGTGAAGGAGTTCAATAAACACTTCACTAAAAGATAAAAGAATGATAAATAAGCATATGAAAAGATGTTAAACATTATTATCCATTAAGAAAAAGCAAATTCAGATCACGACTCAATACTACTACACACCTGTTAGAATGGCTAAAATATAAATACTCAGAATAGCAAGTGCTGACAAAGATACAGAGCAAATGAGACTTTGATACACTGCTGGTGGGAATGCAAAATTATATAATCACTCAGGAAGGCAGCTTGGCAGTTTCTTATAAAGTTAACATATGACTCAGCTCTTTTACTCCAGGGTACTGAGAGAAATGAAAACTTACAACCACACAAAGACCCTCATAAAAAAGCTAATAATAGCCAACGCCAGAAAATCACCCAAATGTTCTATCTTCCAAAAGATAAATGCCTAAACAAATTGTAAATCTGTACAAAGGAATACTACTTAGCAATAAAAAAAAGACTGCTGATACATACAAGTCATATGAACCTCAAAGACAGCCCACTGAGTAAAAGAAACTATTTCAAAAAGGTTATATATTGTATGATTCCATTTATATGACATTTTTGAAAGACAAAACTATGATGGAGAACCGATCATGGTTAAGGGTGGGAGAAAGTGTGACTATAAAAGGACAGCATGAAGAGCTTTGGGGGGGTGATGGAACTGTTCTGTATGCTGTTTATGGCAGTGGCTACATAATCTATACATGTGTTAAAATTCATAGAACTGCACACCAAAAGGAAAGAAACTCAAACCTAAGGAATGATAATTTAAAAAATAATATTAATTTCAAAAGAAGGAAACTGTATTTTAAAAACTTTCCTATTCTGGTAACAATATTTGCAGAGGTCAAACTAGCTCTGCTCAAAGTATTTTTTTCAAATACGAAATCATAGGGGAAAATGTAAATTTTATGTTCTGTAGGATTTTTTTCCTTCTAATTATGTAAGAAATGGATATAGAGAAGAAAGTCTCCCCTGAAGAACACAATAGAGAAATTGGAAGACCAAGAGATCTCAACTTTCTTTAGTTGCTTTGTGAGTACAGGCCAGTCTTAAAACATTCAGATTTGCAAGTGCACAGGGGCTGAAAGAATTGAGTGCATTAGTGGCTGGCCCATTAGAACAACAGAGAACAAAATGTGTTACTCTTTGATGACTAGAAATTTTGTAGATGGGCAAAAAGGTGAAGGCATTCTGGGGTGCCTGGGTGGTTCAGTCGATTGGGCATCAGACTCTTGATTTTAGCTCAGGTCTTGATCTCAGGGTCATGAAACCGAGCCCCACATCAGGCTCTGCACTCAGCGAGGAGTATGCTTGAAATTCTTTCTCCCTCCTCTCCCTCTGCTCCTCCCCTGCCCTGCACTTTCTCTCTGGCTCTCTCTCTAAAATAAATAAATAAATATATTTTTTTTTAAGTTGAAAAAAAGGTGAAGGCATTCTAATTTTTAATTACTTTTTAGAGTATTTATGTCCTTTCTCATTAGTAATATCTCTCACTACTATTAAGTCAACATAGGCTAGCAGCAATGTCCACAATAGCCAAATTGTGGAAGGAGTCAAGATGCCCTTCAACAGACGAATGGATAAAGATGTGGTCCATTTATACAATAGACTATTACTCAGCCATCAGAAAGGATGAATACCCACCATTCACATGGACATGGATGGAACTGGAGGGGATTATGCTAAGTGAAATAAGTAAAGCAAATAAAGACAATTGTCATATGGTTTCACTTATACGTAGAACACAAGGAATATCACGGAAGACCATAGGGGAAGGGAGGGAAAACTGAAGGGGGGGAAATCAGAGAGGGAGACAAACCATGAGAGATGATGGACTCTGGGAAACAAACAGAGGGTTTCAGAGGGGAGGGGGTGGAGGGATGGGGTAGCTGGGTGATGGGTATTAAGGAGGGCACGTGTGGTGATGAGCACAGGGTGTTATATGCAACTAATGAATCACTGAAGACCACATCAAAAACAATGAATCATGGAACACTACGTCAAAAACTAATGATGTAATGTATGGTGATTAACATAATAAAAAAATTTAATAAAAAAACTAATGGTGTACTATATGGTGGCTAACTGAACATAATAAAAATAAATAAATAAATAGTCAACATAGGCAAACAGAGATTACTGTCTCTTTATGGGAATATTTTAATGAAAAGTAATATATTTAAAGACTAAGATTAGGTTGTCAATTCATTCCATTTCTCTGGTACCCCAAAACTAGGGATGTGGAGGCCTGGCAATTTGATACCACTGTCCTCTACTGTGAGTTGTGAGAATTGTAGGCATAACAAACTTGTATATCAGGGATCAGCAAACTATGGTTCATGGCCCACAAGCTAAAAAAATGTTTTGTTTTTTTTTTATATTTTAAAGGGGTTATACAAAAACCAAAAAACAAAAATAAAATAAATGAAGACTATATGACAGAGATAATATATGTCCCAGAAAGCCTAAAATATTGTTTGTCCCTTTAGAAAAAAATGCTGATTCCTACTCCATTCCTGATTTGAAACCAAGCCAAACCAACTCAGCAAGTAGGACTAGATGGGCACTTTCTCAACCTTATAAAGTGCATCTATAAAAAATCTACAAGTGACATGATGAAAGTCTGAATTGTTTTCCCCCTAAGGTTGGAAAAAGGGCATGGATGTCCATTCTCCCTACTTCTATTTGGTATTGTACCAGAAGTTCCTGTTGTTCCTGTCAGTTAAATAAAGCAAAGAAAAAAAATTAAAGGCACCCCGATTGGAAAGGAAGAACTAAAGCTGTCTTTATTCACAGGTGACATTATAATCTAAATAGACCTATGGAATCTACCAAAAAACTACAATAAGCAAGTTTAGAACATTTTATAAGATATAATATATATAAATTAATTATGTCAGTGTATTAGCAGAAAACAACAGAACTTTAATTTTAAAATTTTCAATAACATCAAAATATGAATACTTAGGGATCAACTTCACAAAACATGAAACATGGCAGAAGGAGACTGAAGAAGACTTAAATAATTGGAGAGCTATAATGTACTCATGAATTGTAGGAATCAATATTATTAAAATGTCAATTTTATCTGAATTGATTTCTAGATTTGATGCAAACCAAACAAATTCCATCAGGCCCTTTTGGACAACTTGAGAAGCTGATTATGAATTTATATGAAAATGCAAAGGTCCCAGAACAGCCAAGGCATCTTTTTAAAAGGACAAAGTTAGCAAAATTATACTGTTAAATATTTAAAAAAACAAACAAAAAAACCTATGAAAGTAAACCAGGAAAGGTAATGACCCTCCCTGCACTTTGTAATTATGAGTGTAAACTGAAATATGTTTTTCAGCTCTGATATTGCATTTTAAGACACAAGCTACAAACATAAAGATGTGTGATATGTCCAAATATTACACCATTTTAGAAATTGTTGAAGTAACTGATAGTATATAATATGGAAAAGAAAAGGATTTATTAAGGAGACCCGATAACTATATTAGAAGACATAAAGGGCCATCATAATAGGAGAAATATTTCACTTACTCTGGGTAGGTCCAGAGGAAAGAGCCTGAAGATACAGGAGACAGAGGCAGACTTAGGCGCAGAATAAGGGTGAACTTGCTAAAATGGAATGGGCTGCTTTGTGAGGTGGTGAGCTCACCATGGCTGGAGTTCAAGCAGATGCTAGAAGACATTTGTTATGTATGATCTGTTGAAACTAGATCAGTATTTCTCAAAGTACAGTCTGAGGTCTACTTCCACAGAGAATTTGTTAAAAGTTTAGATCCTTGGGTCCTGTCCCAGACCATAAATTTGAATCTCTGGGAAAGGACCTAGAATCTGCACTTTAACAACCTCTGCTGGTAATTTTTATGTTCATTAAATTTAGAAATTGCTGGTTGAGATGACTGACAGGGATCCTTTTGAATACAACAAATCTCTGATTCTCTCTTTCCTAAAGGTCTATTGTTCATTTTGTTGGGTCAATATGAGCGTCTTCCTATAAGTTGATATTAATTCTGCATCCCAAACAAGTCCATGGCAAATGAAACTTTGGTAAATGCTGAATAGTGGGACAACTCAATGTGTTGTCATAAGTGTGATTGTTATTATGGTAGAGCATCATGACTGAATACTGACTGCTATCTCACTTTTATGCCAGGAATTCAGCAATCTGTGGAACCATCTGTAGCCTAACATCCAGAAACACCAAAGGAATGGCTTCACCACAGGGTACATTATGACTGTGACATAGACTACCCTGGGCTGTTCACCCAGCTTATTTTCAAAGTCACAACTCCTGCCTAGACAACTTTACAAAGGAGATCCCTAAAGATAGTTCATGAACTTGGGGTTACATCCATAAAAACAGTGGTATTTTTCATTTTCAAGTTAAAAAAGAACAAACAATTACCACCTGAAATCCAAATATAGTTTCACAGCAGAAAGAAACATACCATTTAGCTACGTTGCATGTATAATTATACTCCCTGTAAACACTATTTAAAACATCTCTATCCTCACATCATTCCTGGGTATACAACAGTTACAAAAGGATAGGAACTCTCCTACAAAAAAATAGGGAACAACTTTGCTACTCAATTTTATATGCAGTTTAATTAGTAGATGCTTACATATTTACTATCGTTGGGTCTCTGGATGAACTGGTTATTTTTATCACTATGAAATGACCTTTACCTCTAGTAACACTCTATCTTGTTGAAGTCAACTTTATTTGATATTAATATGGCTACCAACTTTCTTATACTTAGTGTGCACATTGTTTATCTTTTTCCATCCTTTAACTTTCAACCTGTATCTGTATATTTAAAGTATCTCTCCTCTAAACAGCATATATTTGGGTCTTGGTTGCTGTATTTTTTTTTAATTTTTTAATTGTTATGTTAATCACCATATATTACATCATTAGTTTTTGGTGCAGTGTTCCATGATTCATTGTTTGTTCATAACACCCAGTGCTCCACGCAGAACGTGCCCTCCTCAATACCCATCACCAGGCTAACCCATCCCCCTCCCCCCTCCCCTCTAGAACCCTCAGTTTGTTTTTCAGAGTCCATCGTCTCTCATGGTTCGTCTCCCCCTCTGACTTACTCCCCTTTTCTTCCTCTCCTGCTATCTTCTTCTTTTTCTTTTTTCTTAAAATATGTTGCGTTATTTGTTTCAGAAGTACAGATCTGTGATTCAACAGTCTTGCACAATTCACAGCGCTCACCGTAGCACATACCCTCCCCAATGTTTTGTTTTTCCCAGTCCGACAATCTCTGTCTTTTAATTGTAGTGTTTAATCCATTTACAGTTCATCTAGTTATTGATACAGTTGGGTTTAAGTGAACCATCTTTATTTGCCCCCCTTCTTTTGTTTCTCCATTCCTGTGTTTTGTGGTAACCAAGTAATTTTTAGTATTTCATCCCATATTCTCCTCTTTATCTATGACTTTTTTTATCTATGCCTCTTTATATCTTTTTCCAGAAATTATAATATACAAGTTTAACCTATCACTCTATGTTGAATTAATATTGTACTACTTCATGGATAATGTAAAGACTTTTGAGTACAATTCCATTTATACCCTGGCCCTTTTTTTTGTGCTAGTCTTTTCATATATTTTACTGCTACATATGTTATAACCTTCTGCAATAAATTATTTGCTTTAATTATCAGTTGGTTTATAAAAACTGTTTAAAAAAGAAAAATAGTATTTTATAATTCCCCACATATTTACCATTACTCATATTCTTTCTTCCTACAGATGTAAATTTCTAACTTATCTCATTTCTCCTTTGAAGAACTTTTAGCATTTTTAGATTAAAAAACACTTTTAAAAAATTTTAGACATTTAGAATCATTAGCATTTTTTTGTAGTCAATTTTGCTGGTGCAAATGTTTTCAGCTTTCACCTGTCTAAAAAATGTCTCTATTTCACTTAAATTTTTAAAGCTATTTCACTAAATATAAAATTCTAGATGATAAGTTTTAAAAGATGTCATTCCATTGTCTTCTGGCTTCCATTGCTTTTGAAGACAGCAGTTATTGTAACCACTGTCCTCCATATTTAATGTGTCTTTTTCCCTCTGTTAAGATTTTTTTCTTGGGATGCCTGGGTGGCTCAAATCGTTAAGTGTCTGCCTTCGGCTCAGGTCATGATTCCAGGGTCCTGGGATTGAGTCCCACATTGGGCTCCCTACTCAGTGGGAAGCCTGCTTCTCCCTCTCCCACTCCCCCTGCTCATGTTCCCTCTCTAGCGGTCTCTCTCTCTGTCAAATAAATAAATAAAATCTTTTTTTTAAAAAAGATTTTTTCTTTATCACTGGTTTTCAGCAGCTTGTCTATGATGTTCCTAGATGTGGTTATCTTTATATTTATCCTTCTGGGGTTCTTAATATTAATCTACTGGGATTCATTCAACATCCTTGATCCATGGGATGCTGGGCTTATTTTTAATCAACTTTAAAAATATTGAACCATTATTTAACTATTTTTTCTCTCTCTATTCTTTCATCTCCTTCTGGAAATCAATTTAAACCTACATGAGGTCACCTAATACTGACCCACATGTCATTGAGACTCTTGATTTTTTTCCCAATCTTAATTCTTTCTGCATTTCATTTTGGATAATTTCTATTGATCTGCCTTCAAGTTCCCTGATATTTTTTTCTGATTTCTTTATATACTGTTAATTCCATTTAATGACTTTTTAAAATGTCAGATAATGAATTTTTCAGTTTTAGAATTTCAATTTGGCTCCTTTTTAGTCTTTAAACCTCTCCTGAAATTCCTATCTTGTAATTCTAATATCTGGATCACTTGCCCATCTAATTGATTTTTCCTCTTGACTATACATCACAATAAAAAAATTTGCATGTCTAGTAATTTTTAATTATTGAAATGATAAATTATACAGGCTCTTCTGTAATCTTCCCCTGAAAAGCATCCATCAATTTTGTTCAAGCAACCAGTCAAATTACTAACAGGTCACCATTAACTTCTGGAGGCCTGGTTTTATGCTTTCTTGTATCTATATTTCATGTCCCCTTAGTTCTGGAGTGAACCCGATAGTTCCGTTATGTATTCTTTACTCTTAAGGTCTCTCTGGTATTTCAATGAAAAGTCCAAAGAATTTACCACGTGCTTTTAACTTCAAGACTCAAACTCCAAACTGTTTCTCCCTGTGGTTCCAGCTGCTACAATCTTCCCTCAGCTCTTTCAGCTACCTAGATGTCATTTTCTCATTGGGATATTTGGAATCCCACTCATGCTTGTACTGCTCAGAAGTCAGTTAAGGATTTAAAAGGAGTTTATTTGCAGAATTTAAGTCCTTCCTCATCATGGTTTCATCCTTTCTGGGATCCCCACCCTCAATTTCCAGCAATTCTGTCTCCCCCACACTCTGTTCTCTGTCCCTTCAGGCCAACAAACAAAACCAAACAAACAAAAAAACCTGTGGGTTTTTTTTTTTTTGCTTGAGTTCTAGCACTCCATGTAGCATGCAGCCTGGGAATCTCCTCAGGGCACAAACTCCCTTCTGTAACGGGTCAATGTTTCTGCCTACTTCCGGTCACTGTCCAGTGCCTTCAAACATTTTTTTTCCATCCAGTATCTGCAGGAACACTAGTCTCAGTAAAAGCTATTTTTCCCTTGCAGGAATTAGGACCCCAATATACAATTTTGATCTCAATTATCCCAATTCCTTCACAGTCTCTTTTTCCAGCAACCATTTCCTACCCCTGGTTAGGGATTACCATATAATGTTGTATGAAAATGCACTCCTTGTAACTTTCAATTATCCTGTACTGTAAACAGCCATCCAATTAAACGTTTATCACTTTAATCATTTTCTGTTTTTATTTTAAAGGAATATGTTATAAAACAAAACTCAAGAGGGTATACCTAAAACAAGCTCCAACAAACCAGTGTAACTATCTTTAGGCACAATAGTTCCTTCTTTGTATAATTTACCACTGAATATTTTTCAAGAATGTTCTCCACTTCTTATTTCCTATATTTTAAGTCTCATATCAGATCTTGCTCCTTTAGAAACCTCCTCTGATCCTCTTCTCCTCCTACACAATAGCCTTGTCTAGCTCTATCATCACAGATACCACATTGTTTTAATGATGCAAATTTAAGGACATGCTGGCATCCCACAAGTTTTTCTAGGTAGTGTTTTGTGGTCATTCAGTTCTAAATATTTCATAAGTTCCATCATTATTTCTTCTCTGATTCATGAATATTTATAAGATAATTTTCATTTCCAAATATATGGGTTTGGGGGGCTTTTTTGTTGTTGTTGATGTCTAATATTATTGCATTGTAGAAAGAGATGTGCTCTGTGTTACTGACTCTTTGGTATTCCTTGGACTTCTTTTGTGGTGTTTTCAAAGTATACTTGAAAAGAATGTGAATCCTTTTTTGAGGAATACAGGCTCTATATATGACTCCTTTAAGCTGGTCTGTTACTTGTGCTGTCCAAAATATCTGTATCTTTACCAATTTTTACCTTTTCATCAATTCATCAAAGAAGCATGCAAAAATATTTCCCTTTAAGACAAATTTGTCAGATTTATTTTGTAAATAAGGAGGCTGTCTTGTTTAGAACATACAGATTCAGCACAGCCCTTGCTTCCTTGTGAATTGCTCTTCGGTCATTAAATTGCGACCTTCTTTATTCCAAATGATGCTTTTTTGCCTTAATATTGCTTCTCCAGCAATATTAGTCTTTACCTGTTTTATATTCTTCCATCCCTTTCAATCTATAATCATCCTTATGTTTTAGACATTTCTTGTAAAGAGCACATACATGGGCTGTGTTTCTTTTTTTTAGTTTTTTGTTTTTTTTTTTTTAATTCATTTGAGACACACACAGAGAGAGAGAGAGCATGAGCAGGGGTAGAGGCAGAGGGGGAGGGAGAAGCAGGCTCCCCACTGAGCCAGGAGCCCCAAGTGGGGCTGGATCCCAGGACCCTGGGATCACGACCCAAGCTGAAGGCAGACGCTTAACCATCTGAGCCACCCAGGTGCCCCTGGGTTGTGTTTCTTAAACATGATCTGACTAACTTAATCTGATTAGTCTACATTTAATGAGATTACTAATACATCTAAACTTTTTCTAATATATTTTGTTTTTTCTATTTATTGTCTTTTCTTCACTTATTTTTTTCTCCTCCCTGCTTACTAGATTACTCTTGTGTTTCTTAATCCTTTCTTTTGTATGTACTTGTTTTCTTTTCCTGGTCTTTTAGTGTTACTCTTAAATCTTAAAAGACATACCTGTTCAAAGTCTAGAATAAATCTCTATCTTCCTCCCAAATAATACCATGAACGTGAAGTTTATAATTTCAGTCTCTCCCACCCTCTTTGTACATGTTATTGTCACCTAGCATTTTAGTTTTTTATTATTTGAACAAGTCCCTAATTGATCTTTAAAAAAAAACAGTGCTTTTTTAGATTTATAAACATGTTTACAAATTTCTTTGCTCATCATTCCTTCTTGCTTTTTTACTTAGGACTTAAAATTCCTATTTCCTGAAGGATATTCATTAATAGTTATTTTGGCAAGGGTCTAAAACTGGTAAACTCTCCCAATCTTTGTTTCTCTGAAAATGCTTTTTGTTTTTATTTCACCCAACACTTGAATAATAATCAAGCTTAGTATATTATTCTAAGATAATATTTATTTCCCCTCAACAGTTTGAAAATATTATTGTTATCCTGTGGTATCTATTCTTGCTACTGGGGAGCTTGTAATTTACAGTTCCTATATAGATAATCACATATTACTTCATAAAGTTTCATATTCCTTTATTCCACACATTCCCTAAAACAGTGCTTCTTAACCTTTTTTTTTGGAGAGGGGTGTTGAGAGATTTCTGTGAGAATCTGATGTCAGAAGTCACTACCACATTCCCTTCCATACAAAATCAGGAGATTCAGAGACCCCTTGAAGTCTATCTTTGAATGCTGTTACAAATCTCTGCCTAGAACTGCCCTAAAGGAGTCCTCAATAAATATATGTTTGTTAAACTAATTAATTCATGGATGCGAGTCTGGATGGAGGTCTGGATGAGTGAAGCAATGAATCCTGGGTAATCCCAGGAAATGCCATTATTTCCAACATTCCAACAGTTACTCCTGTTAACATTGCTGAGAAGATTATTTCTTTGCCTGTTAATGTGAATGTTATAATCTGAATAGAAAAATGGAACAAATATCACTTCTTAGAGATACATTTCTACTTTAAAGTAACACTTTGGTTATTAATATTAATAGCCTATAAAAAAGATACCCAAGGTTTTTTTTTTTAAAGTTTCCAAAGCATTTCTACATACATTGTTTTAATTCACCTGATCATCAAATAAGTCTAGTGAATTAAGAACTGTTGTCTTGGGGCACCTAGGTGGCTCAGTCGTTAAGCGTCTGCCTTTGGCTCAGGTCATGATCCCAGAGTCCTGGGATCGAGCCCCACATGGGGCTCCCTACCCCGCAGGAAGCCTGCTTCTCCCTCTCCTGCTCCCCCTGCTTGTGTTCCCTCTCTCGCTGTGTCTCTCTCTGTCAAATAAATAAATAAAATCTTTAAAAAAAAAACAAAAACCAAAAAACTGTTGTCTTCATTTTTTGCAGATGAGGCAACCAAAGCTATGAGATAATTTGAGCGACTTGCTTAAAGTTACACAACCAGATAGCTGGACTCAAGTCAGATTTTCATGCTGTTCTCTGATTTCTTTTTGCCTCCTCTTCACTTCTCATCCTTCCTTCTCCTTGCTTCAGAGGGACGAGATACCACTGTTAAGTTTATGTATACCCCAGCAAAGGCAGCCATATTAAGAGGGAGGGCATCCCCAAGCCTCCAGAATGGGGCTTCAGACCTGAGAGGCCCTTGAGCATGAGCCACATGGGCTGAAGAGAAAAGGGAGAAAGGCCTGGGGAGATTCTCTAGGACCATGTTGTGTGCTACAGAAGGGGACTGGATGATAAACTTCCACAGAGACTTTTCCCATCTACAAGAAGACCTTGAATATGACCACTTCCTCCAACCCTATCCTTTCCTCCTGAGGACATATTGCTAGAGTCCTACTCTGCACTGCCCTTTAGAAGTTAGCATGCATCAATTAGAATTCTCCAAAACATTCATCCATAGTGCTTTTCTCTAGTGCTGGTATGAGTGAAAATTGGTACAACTGTTCAAGAAAACTGTTTGGCAGTATCTACTAAAGTTAAAGATACACACACTATAACCCAGAAATTCCCCGCATACATACTATAGACCTAAATGAAATGTGTGCATGTATTTACCAAGATATATGCACAATGTTTAATAGCAGCTTTATTCATAATATCCCCAAACTAGAAACTATCAAAACATTTCTCAACAGTAGAATGATAAATAGACTGTAGTGTATTCACCCAATGGGATGCCATACAGCCATGAGAATGGATAAATTGCAAAAATACAGATGAATTTTACAAACATGGTATTACATGAAAGTAGCTAGGCACAAAAGGACATACACTGTATGATTTCATTCAAATTTAGTATAAAACAGGTGCAATTAATCTCTGATGATAGAAGTCAAAATAGTAACTACCTTTGGAAGGAGTAGGAATTGGAAGGGGGTTACAAAGGGGGCTTCTGGGGTCCTGAAGATATGCCATCTTTTTTTACTTTGAAAACCGGTTACATAAGATTGTTCATTTGTAAACTGTATGATTATGATACATGTGATTTTCTATATATTATATATCCAATAAGTTAAAATATTAATCTTTACCCACACTAGACAATTGAAATATACATGTCCAAGACTTAGGTACACTACACAAATGTACATACTACTTATATGCTTGTCCATTATGGATTAATTTGAAGGCCCTAATCCATTCCCTTAAAAAAAATCAAAGTAAGTCACTAGCTGAGACCAGAGCTGTTACTTTAACTTGTTCATTTCATGAGATATGTTAGTGGCCTCCTACCAAACCACACCAACATCAGTGAAGGAATTATGTAAATACAATAGCCAGCCCTGATGAAATAGCAATTATATATCTTAGCAGCTGTGTGCTTCTGTTCATGTTAGATAATTAGCCAGAAAATTGTTTGCATAATTATTTTATGGAGCATTTGGTGATTTAACCATTTAACTCTGAAGACTTATCCAGAAGTCATTAAACCATTTAAAGTGGTAGAGATCACAGTTGGTGCTATTGCAGCACACATAACCAAACCCAAATGACTTCAGGATTCCATGGATCTTTTCTGTGTAACCAATCATGGCAGCTGGCAGGTCCAAGCTGGCTTTTGCTTTTTAAATTTTATTATTTTCTCTCTAAAGGACATGTGTGTCAACTCTTTTAAAATGATACACAACCAAAATGAGTTCTTGGGCCTGCCACTGCTTTCTGATTAGATGAAAGTGTACATGAATCACTGCCTTGGTTATTAAATCCATGTGCTTCATTCCCTATTTGTGAATAGGAAATACTGAGAAAGAGAAATCAAGAGATGTTGCAAAGGAAGGCAAAAGTAGAGAAGGGAAAACTGACCCTGGAGATTGGTTTTAAAAATACTTCTGGTCCACCAAAAGTATATCCAACCTTATATTTTGGTAATTGTTCTACATGCTAATAATGTCACAATAACAATATATCTGATGATATGAAGCTTCAATAGGGAATATTTTCTAACCCCCTCCCCTTTTTTGCTGAGGTAAGGGCGTTGGTTTAACTGAATAACTTGATTCTGTGTATCTGGCAAGATATTGAACTAAGTCATCGATGGAGGCATGCTGCCTCATAACATTGGGCTTGGGGTCCAACTATTTGTATTCAAGTCCTAACTAGTTCCTCTCATAATGGATAACTTCTCAAAGCCTCGGTGCTTGCTTCTGAAATGGGAATATTGGAGGCAATTAAAGTGGTGCTTAGAGTTCACATTGGAATCAAACTGCATATGCTGACATCTCAGCCCTGCCCTTACTAGCTCTACAAACTTGGGCTTGTCATCATCTAACCTCTCTGCATTTCTGGCTAATTTTAACAGAGCCCTGTCTCATCTGGTGGTTGAGGATTAGATAAGTTAATACATGTATGTGAGCCACTTAGAACTGCCAGATATAGAAGAAGCACTTTATAAGTGAATTCTATTGTTATTTTTACTTCTAATTGTTGTTTGGGAGAATGAAGTAATATTGTATATATGAAAGTGCTACTAAAACCATAAATCCCAGAAAAGATGATTCCCATAATCAGATTGTTTCCTAAGAATAACCCACTCACTATTCTCCAGGGAACAAGTCAGAAGAAATTCACTAATCACAAGTTTAGGTTACTACTCCCTAGAGAAGGAAACCTAACTACATGGCTTCCATCAATTAATTAAGTGTTCTCAGAGAGCTCACTCCAGGTACAGCTCATCTGGAAAATAGTTACTGAATAGTTAAGCCCAAGAAAGAATAAATGATGGACAACTATTGCTCAAGAGATAGAGTGTGGCATTTTTAAAATTACCCCTGGAGAGTTATTGATAATGGGTATGGAGTTTCTTTTTGGAGGTGATATACTCTAAAATTGATAGTAGTGATGGTTGCACAACTCTGTGAATATACTAATACCACTAAATTGTATACTTGGATCACTGGCAAACTGTATGGTATGTGGACTATATCTCAATAAGTCTGTTATATGGGGGGGGGGAACCCAACTCCTCCTTGTATTTCAATTCATATCATGGATTTGGAAAAAAAAAAAAAGAGAGAGAGAGAGAAGAGAAGAGAAGAAAGAAAAGAGAATGCATTTGGCTTCCCCTGGAGTGGAGTGTGGCTGCCAGCACCAGCACTGAATTCAGTAGTTCCAGCCCAGGCCATCTAAATGACCATGGCAGGTACTGCAGACTGTGGCAGCTGCAAATCGCCACCAGATCTGGGCAGACAGAAAAGAATGCCAATATCTTTCTTTTAAAAATTTCCCCCATTTTTTTCTAAATCAGAATGCAGGATTTGAAAGGAAAAGGCTGACTCCACAAATGTGTTCTGTCAGATGCAATGGTGGGCTCTCCCAGGGGATATGAATCGGAAGGAGAAGGAGCAGAGTGAGCACCCATGGGGCTGTGGTGGGAAGACATAAAATCAGGGCAGGAACTCCTCCTGGACAGGTGTTTTCAGAGCTTAGGCGACAACTCCCAAGCTGTGTGCATTTTCATAAGGTCTTTTGAGGAACAGAGAGACTGAGCTCTCACATGGTGGCTTCTTGCCCTTCTGATGACCTCCCAACTGGTCACCACTCTAGTCTACCAGTTCAGATGCAGGGCTCAGAGCTTAGGGCCCTGCCAGAGGCAAAAGTTAACAATTTCCAAAGTAAACAATAGGAAGCCATCATAAAGAGATTCACAGACACGACAAAACAAAAACTCCACAAAAAGCTCTCAGAAGAAACCACCAGACTGCAGTCTGAGGGACAGGAGTAAGATGGTACAGGAGGTTCTCTGGAGATTGGCAGGGGGCCATCTCATCCCAATGCCAGTTTGGAGGACTGTTTGAGAGAGTTCTCTCCCAGTGGGAGTAGAAGGAATTGTTAAAGACAAAGTGAACTTCAGAGACACCTAGAGAGAACAAGTCTGGTCTTCAGGAATCTTGGCCCTGTCATGGGGCTGCCTCATTGCCTTAAAGTGCACCCTTCTTACACATGGCTTTCTAGGGAGAAGAACTGTAACTAATAGTAAACCTTTGTTATTTTTGGCCAAAAGTTACAAAAAAGGGGCAAGTTCTAAACTATTTTTAAAGATAGAACTAGTGGGTAGAAGTTTCAGGAGAAACACAATATTTAAATAGTCTCAATATATCTCCATACAAGATTTGTACTAATGACAAAGAGAATAATAGCATTCCAGTTAGGATGGTAATAATAGGACAAGTTGACATCAGGTGCCTCCTGGTATATACACTAAGAAAGAGCTAACGTATCTTTTATAATATTCCTGCCAATTATGCAGAACCTGAAAATAGTTATGAGGAAACATTAGACAAATCCAAATTAAGGGCCTATTCTACAAAACCAATGGCCTTTACTTTTAAAAAATGTCAAGTCCTAGAAGACCTGAAAGGACTGCGGAAAAGTTCAAGATTGAAAAAAACTAGAGACCAAAAACAATGCCTGCTTCTGGATCAGATCCTGTTGTCAGAAAGGTGATCACTGGGACAATGATGACATTTGAATAAGGTCTAAGGTTTAGATAATAGTGTTGTAGTGGTGTTAATTTCAAGATCATAATAATTTTACTGTGTTTATGTAAGAAAATGCCCTTGTTTTTAGAAAGGGCACTGAAGTATTTAGGTGCAGAAAGGCATCATATCTGCAACTTGTTCTCAAACGGTTTTAAAAAATAGTAATGATAATAATTACACATAATTATGAGGGGGAGGAGCAAGACGGTGGAGGAGTAGGAGACCTTATTTTGGTTTATATTTTGGTAAACAGAGTTCAGAATGACGATTTTAAAGATACTAGCTGGGCTTGAAAAAAGCATGGAAGATATCAGAGAAACCCTTTCTGGAAAAATAAAAGAACTAAAATCTAACCAAGTCGAAATCAGAAAGGCTATTAATGAGGTGCAATCAAAAATAGAGGCTCTAACTGCTAGGATAAATGAGGCAGAAGAGAGAATTAGTGATACAGAAGACCAAATGATGGAAAATAAAGAAGCTGAGGAAAAGAGAGATAAACAACTACTGGATCACAAGGGCAGAATTCAAGAGATAAGTGATACCATAAGGCGAAACAATATTAAAATAATTGGGATCCCAGGAGAAGAAGAAAGAGAGAGAGGGGCAGAAGGTATATTGGAGCAAATTATAGCAGGGAACTTCCCTAATTTGGGGAAGGAAACAGGCATCAAAATCCAGGAGGCACAGAGAACCCCCCTCAAAATCAATAAAAATAGGTCAACACCCTGACATCTAATAGTAAAACTTACAAGTCTCAAAGACAAAGAGAAAATCCTGAAAGCAGCTCGGGACAAGACATCTGTAACCTACAATGGTAGAAATATTAGATTGGCAAAAACCTATTCACAGAGACCTGGCAGGCCATAAAGGACTGGCAGGATATCTTCAGAGCACTAAATGAGGAAAATATGCAGCCAAGAATACTATATCCAGCTAGGCTGTCACTGAAAATAGAAGGAGAGATAAAAAGCTTCCAGGACAAACAAAAACTAAAGGAATTTGCAAACACAAAACCAGCCCTACAAGAAATACTGAAAAGGGTCCTCTAAGTAAAGAGAGAGCCTAAAAGTAACATAGACCAGAAAAGAACACAGACAATATACAGTAACAGTAACCTTACAGGCAATACAATGGCACTAAATTCATTTCTTTCAATAGTTACCCTGAATGTAAATGGGCTAAATGCCCCAATCAAAAGACACAGGCTATCAGATTGGATAAAAAAACAAGACCCATTGATATGCTGCCTGCAAGAGACTCATTTTAGACCCAAAGACACCCCCAGACTGAAAGTGAGGGGGTAGAAAACCATTTACCATGCTAATGGACACCAAAAGAAAGCTGGGGTGGCAATCCTTATATCAGACAAATTAGATTTTAAAACAAAGACTATAATAAGAGATGAGGAAGGACACTATATCCTACTTAAAGGGTCTATCCAACAAGAAGATCTAACAATTGTAAATATCTATGCCCCTAACATGGGAGCAGCCAATTATATAAGGCAATTAATAAAAAGCAAAGAAACACATCGACAACAATACAATAATAGGGGGGGACTTTAACAATCCCCTGACTAAAATGGACAGATCATCTAACCAAAAGGTCAACAGGGAAATAAAGACTTTAAATGACACACTGGACCAAAAGGACTTCACAGATATATTCAGAACATTCCATCCCAAAGGAACAGAATACACATTCTTCTCTAGTGCCCATGGAACACTGTCCAGAACCAATCACATCCTAGGTCACAAATCAGGTCTCAACCGATACCAAAAGACTGGGATCATTCCCTGAATATTTTCAGACCACAGTGCTTTGAAACTGGAACTCAATCACAAGAGGAAAGTCGGAAAGAACTCAAATACATGGAGGCTAAAGAGCATCCTACTAAAGAATGAATGGGTCAACCAGGAAATTAAAGAAGAATTGAAAAAATTCATGGAAACCAATGAAAATGAAAACACAACTGTTCAAAATCTTTGGGATGCAGCAAAGGCAGTCTTAAGAGGAAAGTATATAGCAATACAAGCCTTTCTCAAGAAACAAGAAAGGTCTCAAATATACAACCTAACCCTACTCCTAAAGGAGCTAGAGAAAAAACAGGAAATAAAGCCTAAACCCAGCAGGAGAACAGAAATAATAAAGACCAGAGCAGAAATCAATGAAATAGAAACCAAAAGAACAGTAGAACAGATCAACAAAACTAGGAGCTGGTTCTTTGAAAGAATTAACAAGATTGATAAACCCCTGGCCAGACTTATCAAAAAGAAAAGAGAAATGACCCAAATAAATAAAATCATGAATGAAAGAGGAGAGATCACAACCAACACCAAAGTAATACAAACAGTTATAAGAACATATTATGAGCAACTCTATGCCAGCAAATTAGATAATGTGGAAGAAATGGATGCATTCCTAGAGATGTATAAACTACCAAAACTGAACCAGGAATAAACAGAAAGCCTGAACAGACCCATAAGCACTAAGGAAATTGAAGCAGTAATCAAAAATCTCCCAACAAACAAAAGCCCAGGGCCAGATGGCTTCCCAGAGGAATTCTACCAAACATTTCAAGAAGAATTAATACCTATCCTTCTGAAACTGTTACAAAAAATAGAAATGGAAGGGAAACTTCCAAATTCATTTTATGAGGCCACCATTACCTTGATCCCAAAACCAGACAAAGACCCCATCAAAAAGGAGAATTACAGACCAATATCCTTGATGAACATGGATGCAAAATTTCTCACCAAAATACTAGCCAATAGGATCCAACAGTCCATTAAAAGGATTATTCACCACGACCAAGTGGGATTTATCCCTGGGCTGCAAGGCTGGTTCAACATTTGCAAATCAATCAATGTGAGACAATACATTAATAAAAGAAAGAACAAGAACCATATGATCCTCTCAATAGATGCAGAAAAAGCATTTGACAAAGTACATCATCCTTTCTTGATCAAAACTCTTCAGAGTATAGGGATAGAGGGTACATACCTCAATATCATAAAAGCCATCTATGAAAAACCCACAGTGAATATCATTCTCAATGGGGAAAAACTGAGCGCTTTCCCCCTAAGGTCAGGAATGCGGCAGGGATGTCCACTATTACGACTGCTATTCAACATAGTATTAGAAGTCCTAGCCACAGCAATCAGACAACAAAAAGAAATCAAAGGCAACCAAATCAGCAAGGAAGAAGTCAAACTCTCACTCTTTGCAGATGATATGATACTTTATGTAGAAAACCCAAAAGACTCCACCCCAAAACTGCTAGAACTCATACAGGAATTCAGTAAAGTGGCAGGATATAAAATCAATGCACAGAAATCAGTGGCATTCCTATACACCAACAACAAGACAGAAGAAAGAGAAATTAAGGAGTCGATCCCATTTACAATTGCACCCAAAACCATAAGATACCTAGGAATAAATCTAACCAAAGAGGCAAAGGATCTGTACTCAGAACACTATAAAATACTCATGAAAGAAATTGAGGAAGACCCAAAGAAATGGAAAAACGTTCCATGCTCATGGATTGGAAGAACAAGTATTGTGAAGATGTCAATGTACAATCTACATATTCAATGCAATCCCTATCAAAATACCATCAACTTTTTTCAAAGAAATGGAACAAATATTCCTAAAATTTGTATGGAACCAGAAAAGACCCCGAATAGCCAGAGGAATGTTGAAAAAGAAAAGTAAAGCTGGTGGCATCACAATTCCGGACTGCAAGCTCTATTACAAAGCTGTTATCATCAAGACAGTATGGTACTGGCACAAAAACAGACACATCGATCAATGGAACAGAACAGAGAGCTCAGAAATGGACCCTCAACTCATGGTCACCTAATCTTCGACAAAGCAGGAAAGAATGTCCAATGGAAAAAACAAAGGATTTTGGGACAATCGGACAGCCACATGCAGAAGAATGAAACTGGACCATTTCCTTACACCACACACAAAAATAGACTCCAAATGGTTGAAAGACCTAAACGTGAGACAGGAGTCCATCAAAATCCTAAAGGAGAACACAGGCAGCAACCTCTTAGACCTCAGCCACAGCAACTTCTTCCTAGAAACATTGCCAAAGGCAAGGGAAGCAAGGGCAAAAATGAACTATTAGGACTTCATCAAGATAAAACGCTTTTGCACAGCGAAAGAAACAGTAAACAAAACCAAAAGACAACCAACTGAATGGGAGAAGATATTTGCAAATGACATATCAGATAAAGGGCTAGTATCCAAAATCTATAAAGAACTTCTTAAACTTCAACACCCAAAGAACAAATGATCCAATAAAGAAATGGGCAGAAGACATGAACAGACATTTTTCCAAAGAAGACATCCAAATGGCCAACAGACACATGGAAAAGTGTTCAACATCACTCAGCAGCAGGGAAATCCAAATCAAAACCTCAAGGAGATACCACCTCACACCAGTCAGAATGGCTAAAATTAACAAGTCAGGAAACGACAGATGTTGGTGGGGATGCAGAGAAAGGAGAACCCTCCTACACTGTTGGTGGGAATGTGAGCTGGTACAGCCACTCTGGAAATCAGTATGGAGTTTCCTCAAAAAGTTGAAAATAGAGCTACCCTACAACCCAGCAATTGCACTACTGGGTATTTACTCCAAAGATACAAATGTAGGGCTCTGAAGGGGTATGTGCACCCCAATGTTTATAGCAGCAATGTCCACAATAGCCAAACTATGGAAAGAAGCAAGATGTCCATCGACAGATGAATGGATACCGTGGAATATTATGCAGCCATCAAAAGGAATGAAATCTTGCCATTTGCAACGACATGGATGGAACTGGAGGGTGTTATGCTGAGCGAAATAAGTCAATCAGAGAAAGACATGTATTATATGACCTCACTGATATGAGGAATTCTTAATCTCAGGAAACAAACTGAGGGTTGCTGGAGTGGTGGGGGAGTGGGAGAGATGGGGTGGCTGGGTGATAGACATTGGGGAGGGTATGTGCTATGGTGAGACTGTTGAATCACAGGCCTGTACCTCTGAAACAAATAATACATTATATGTTAAAAAAAAAAAAAAAGAAGAAGAAAAGAAGATAGCAGGAAGGGAAAAATGAAGGGGGGAAAATCGGAGGGGGAGACGAACCATGAGAGACTATGGACTCTGAGAAACAAACTGAGGGTTCTAGAGGGGAGGGGCATGGGGGGATGGGTTAGCCTGGTGATGGGTATTGAAGAGGGCATGTACTGCATGGTGCACTGGGTGTTATACACAAACAATGAATCATGGAACACTACATCAAAAACTAATGATGTAATGTATGGTGATTAACATAATAAAAAATATATTAAAAAATTGCCCAAAGGTGAAAAAAAATAATTACACATAATTAGAGAGATAATAAAGCAACTGCACTAAAATGTTAACATTTAAGGAATTTATGTGAAAGGTATACAAGATCCCTTGTACTATTACTGTATTCCTTTTATGTTTGAAGTATTTCAAAAT
Source organism: Callorhinus ursinus (assembly GCF_003265705.2). Lineage (NCBI taxonomy): Eukaryota > Metazoa > Chordata > Mammalia > Carnivora > Otariidae > Callorhinus > Callorhinus ursinus. The sequence goes on along the minus strand of NW_027397074.1, from coordinate 19,062,343 downwards.
AAACAGTTTTTAAAATACACTGAATTTCCCAGGAGAAAAAAAAAATGAAATAAATCCTACATGGCCCCAGTGAATGGAGTTTTGTCTATAGGTCCTAAGAGAAGGATGCATATTTGGATAAACTGCTTCTCGTGGAGGCTCCACATGCTGTACTGTATTCCTGTTGGAGCTCTGGAATTCCAGAGAAGTCTCTTCCAGGAGGCTGCTCTGTGGATTGCTAAGCTCATCCCTTTCCCAAAGGGAGCCAAATGGTTTAAAGGGTAGGAGAATGTGAAACACTCCCTTGACACTCAACATTTGGAAATAATATCTAATGTGATAGAGAGGCCGGGGACCCTGTCCAAGGAAATTATTTCCCATCCTCCCTCTGTGTGAGGCATAAAGGGCTGTTGTTTTGGATTATTAAGATAATAAGATGCAGATGAGAACTTAAATTACAAAGCTATAGACTCTTGAAATGTTTCCTTACTGTACCTCTTCTACCTCCTCCTCCTTCTTGTCCAATTTTCTTTTTGTCTGTTTTATGTTTAAAAGTTTGTTAACTGCAATCCCCAAGACACTGTACCTAAGGACTATGTAATTCATCATTTGCCAAATGCTTTTAGGAACTTCAATATAATATTCCCCTTCGACCCAGCTGCCCTTGCCCCCTGCAAGTTTTATTTTTAACTGGTGAAAGGAATACAAGGGAAAGGGAAGAGATTTAACAAGTGATTTACACCAGTATCTCATTTAAGCCTCACACAGTCTTGGAAGGTAGGTGAAAACATCCATTGACCCATGGAGACAGGAGGTTCAGAGAGGTTAAGAAGAGACTAACATCACACAAATCATAAGGAACAGAGCAGGGATTCAATGGCCAGGTTTGTTTAACTGAGATCTATGCTGTTTCCACTTCACTGTTTAATACCAGTAAAATCTGATTGATCTCTTCTCTTTAAAAACAGCATTCCAAATCATGTATTTTAAAAAATGGAAAACTTAGAAAACACAGAAAAGCACAGTTTAAAAAAAAATCCATTAACCCTACTACCCACAGTTAATCTGCATGGTTTGGAAGTCAAGTCTAATTAAAAATAGTACCACATTTATCAGTGTTAACAACCCAAATCTGATATTGGGTATCTTTGCTCTTTAAAATAAGTCAAATTTCAGAAAAAAATGCATTTTAGGTAATGCAGGGCTAAAACTATGAGATCTCCTCCAACTGGCAGGAACATGAAGACATCAACTTTCTGAACTAACAAAGAAGTTGGACTACACGATCTGAAGGGACCCCTTTACCTCAAAGGGGATTTAATGAGGGCTGTGTCTGTGTGTATTTGTTTCACCTGTGCTGCTAACCTGGCATTCTCACTGGATACTCACAGTTTTTCTGTATCCAAGAAGGCAGTGTTGGAAACTTCTACCCAATAATGAAAGGAAATTGTGAATATGATACCAATCCATCAGTCCTTTCCAAATCTTTTGTCTGAACAGCATACATAGTGGTTAAGAAAATAGGCTTCCGGGTCGACACTCCTGGGATCCAGTTTGAGTTCTACGACTTTCTAACTTTAAAATGCTGGGCAAATATATCTAGGCTTCCTTCTCTCTTCCATAAAATGGAGGTAATTATAAAGAATAATTGAAGATAATTCAATGAGACAATGTATGTATAGGGCTTGATTCACAGTAAGTGTCTGACAAATAGTTCCTACTATCAATAAATGCTGGGATTAATATGGGTAGATAGCATCCCCAAGTGAACTATGTCAGTTCTGGAGTAAGATAGGAACAGTTCAAATTCTGGCATGGTTTTTCTATTTACAAGCTATGATATTTACAAGCTATGTGATCTCAGTAAATAACAGTCCTATATGCTTCAGTTTCCTCATGGGTAAAATATGACAATAGTGACTGAAATCCAGGTTTGGTTGACTCATAAGCTCATGCCCTCAACAACTACACTGCAGTGGTAAAAATGACACCTGCAGGGTTGATGTTTGTATAGCACTCTGTAGTGAAAGTGACACCTAGATGAATACAGTATCAGCAGATATGGTATTGATAGAAGTAGTAGCTGCTATTGCTGTAGTCACAATCTTATGTGCCATCACCATGACTCAGTGGTCTAGGATGGTATTAAAAAATGAGTGACTGGGGGTTGAACAAATCAATATGATCCAGCCAGTCACAACCACTCCAGCTCAGATTCTCCATCCTTTTAATGGAGATGAAACTGGAGGAGAGTAGTATCACAGGTTTGTTTCTGTGTAGCCTCTCCTGAAGGAGAAATGACTGTGAAAAGCATCTGAAATCCAGCCTTCAAATTCTCAAATTGATCATTTACTGAAATTCTTTGATGCCCTGGTTCTGAGCCACTTAATTTCTTTGACCCTGTTTTGCCATCTGCCATAGGGTGATAATACAACCTACATCCCCAACTCCTGGCAGGGACCACTTTCTCCTATGTATCCTGAATGCCTAGGACAATCCCTGACCCTAGAATGAGGATGTAAATCCATGTTTGTTGAATACTGGAGAAAAAAGCAGGGGGATAGGTCCCCACCAATGCATCTACCCTCTTACTGTTAATCAGAAACACTGAGCAGAGGTCACTCACCAGCTCTATTCTTGAGCTCCTCACAGAGAGGAAGGCTCCTTGAGAGTAGAGAATACCAAGGTTGTCCCCACACTCTTAGCTATAGAGGAAACTGGCCTGTAAGGTTTGAAAATGATGCAAAAACACGGAAACTCTTGAATTCCCCATGGGAGAGCCAGCTCAGCCTCTTTCCTGTGCTCACCAGACTAGAATGTGATATCCAGGAGGGGGCTTTTAGCTTAACCATGTTGGCAAAGCCCAGCCCCCTTAAGTGTTTCTCCATGCTGCACACCAGACACCCACTGGGGACATTTTTTTAGCATCAGTGGTTTCGTAGCAGCCTCTGGTTTTGTACCTCTACATCACATTCTCCCTTCTTCTTCAATCCATATCATCATTATCATCATCCACTGCCTGTACTAAGGATCCATCTTTAGGCATTCGGCTGTCTGTACAACAGTGGATCAGCCCTACTCCTGCTCTAACATGATAGGAAACTGTTCCCCACACATCTCAGTCCCCAAATGTCTTCACCACTGGTTTTACCTAGTTACACACGCACACAAACACACACACCCCCCACACATTCACAACTCCCTATTTTCAGACAAGGGGTAAGAGAGCTAGTTAATATACAAATGTCACTAGAGACTGGGAGCCCATTAAAGCCATTTCAGTCCAGCCTCTCCTGACAATTCTTTGGGATTGGAGGATTTAGAAGCAGGTGGTCCTGTGTCTGTTAGTGGAGGCCAGATTTCTCAGGGCTACATGGAATCAAGGCTTGGGTATGGCTATGGATGGGCAGTTCTCAAGGTCTGAACCTTTAGGTCTGTCCACACCTCCCGATGTACTTAGAGACAGCTCCAAAGGAGGTACAGTCCAACAGAGCGCCCCCTGTTGGCTGAACTTCACACTCCCAACATCTTGCAGTAGCACCAGGACTGGAAAGGTAGGGAAAGGCAAAATTGGTGAGGAGAAAACAGCTCTCTTCTTGTAGGAAGAAAGATTTTCTGTTGAAATGCGCTTATGGTGTCAGCAATCTCATTACTGGTTTCCTGTGGCAAAGCCTTAGGTCACAATGCTATTGTTTCTAATGCAGCCTCATGGTCCTCTCAGACCACCTTCATCTGGGTGGATGATACTGCCACCTTAACCCTGATTTCCTGATGGCATATTTCCTGTTCTTGCTCTTGTGTGAAATGACAGTTTTCTTTTTTGGCTGGGTTTCCAAGGAGCCGGAAATGCTGCTGTCTGACTTCTTGAACTAACGAGTTCAATGTTGGGACAGCATAACTAGTAACTGGTGCTTGGGACATCTTGGCTCACTTTCTAAGGGTGTTTATGAGAGCGCCTTAAACAGTGATCAGAGGAAGACAGCAGAGAATTATAAAAAGAACTGTGTATAGTCATTGGGGTGGAGGGATGGAAAAAGCTTAAATAATCTTACTGAGCAGTCCCTAAACAACATTACTAAGCTTCAAAAGCACAAAGACACTTAAATAAGTTGATGTCTTAAAGTCAAAGGGAAACCAAACAGAAACTAATATGGGAATGTGTTTGAATGAAGAGGTGCTGTACCTGACTTGCAGGAATGACTTTCAAGGTCCCAAAGAAGGGGAGAGTGGGAATTGCTCTTTTTAAGATTTTAGAAATTTTCATCTTGCTGTTCTTGTAAAGGGAAAGCAAGTTTGTCCTTGGGAGAACTTGTAAGACAGCCTTCTCTTTAAAAAAAAATAATGCTCTGAAAATAGTTAAGTGCCACAAAACTTTGAAAGAACTGAAATCAACTTGGTGTTTGACAAAGCTAATGTAAGAATGGTAATCAATCCCTTGGCAATAGAAATTTTAAATTTAAAATAAGCTTCAACAAAGCCTTTGAACCTTCAAACATTTTATCCTTAAGAAATTAATGGGTCCCTGAAGAAGTCACATTTCCTTTTCTGTTTCTGTAGTATATACTTCAATTACATTAATCAACAATGCAGCAAAATAACTGACACCAACCAACTTCCAAGTCATATTTCCAAATGCTCCTTCTCTTCAGCAGAGACTTGGCATTTGAAGATAGCTAATTGAGGTTTATATAAGCATAAATAAATATTTGGTGAAGCTGGATTTTCCCATTCTTTTGTCACCCTTTGCTCACCCCAGAATGGTTTCCCATCCTTTTTCCTTTTGCTGTCATTTCTGTTGAGTGTGATAAACTATCTTGCTGAAAGAAATACTATGTTAAAATCTTCCTTCTGCAGTTATCTGTGTCATACCCATTAGATGTGTCTCCAACCGAGCCACCAGGTGCCCCTAGATGTGTCTCCTTTTAAAGCAAACTAGAATTTGTCAGGGCGCCTGGGTAGCTCAGTCAGTTAAGCATCCGACTGTTGATTTCGGCTCAGGTCATGATCTTGGGTTCACGTGCTGGGTGTGGAGCGTGCTTAAGATTATTTCTCCCCCTCTGCCACCCCCCCTGCAATCAATCAATCAATAAAAAGCAAACTAGAATTTGTGAGACATTTTATTCCCCCCCACCCCGAAAAATCAGCTGAGATTTCCCCAGTTTCCTGTGCTTTTTCTCTGCTTTGGACAAAACAAAAAAACAAGTTTCATGACATTCATCTTTTTAGATGTGATCTTCCTTGAAAATTGTATTTTTTTTGTTTTTTGTTGTTTTTTTGCATCTACCCTCAAATCTATCCCTAGTAGAGTTTTGGTTTCATTTAACTTTCCTCAAAGAAAGTGACTCTAAGGGCCCTGCTCTTCCATTTTGGTGTTCTAAGAAATAAAAACCTTAAAAATAAAAGTCTCCAAATATTACTAGTGTAGTATTATATACATATACACACACGGAAGAACTTTACTTTTCCATGTGGGTATTTGCCTCTCTATTTGGGAATAATCAGCATCTGTCCAGTGGGAGGTCATTTCTCCTTTTAGCTAATGGCTTATAAAAGAACAGCTCCTGACATTGTACACACCACAAAGATGGGCAGGCTTGCTTTGGAATTCCTTCAGCCCCTATTGGACATTTCCACATTTACTATCTTCTCCCTCAAGGCATATACACTGAGTACATTTTGGTCTTACCCATCATCTTAGAAAACAATCTGATAAATTGGCCCTTTCTACGGTGAATTACCTCTTCCAGGGACTTTTAAATTTTAATGGGGACCCACCTGAGGAAAAAAACAAATTTGTTTCTAAGGTGGAATTAGCTGCATAGGGTGGTATGAGATTTTTTAATACGTCATGAAATAAGTTGGACCTCTGAGTCACATCAACTCAGCAGCTTAAACCTATATATTCACAGGGTTTCCTTTATAAAAATAATTATGTATTATCAGCTATTTCAGAAGTTACATTATTCATAGTTCAATATAGTATGAGTGAATTCCACATAACAAGAGATCTGAGATCTGATGCATGGTTGATACTTCAATGGTTACTCACTTTGTTTTCAAATCTTCTAGTCACTGAGGGGGGAAATCAGGGCATTCAGAACAACAGAAACAAATCATCTGTACAAGTGGTTGGATTTTTCACTTTCCCCATGGGTGTTTTTGTCAAACAGCTAAAGACATGGAAATGTGCAATTTAGTTGTCAATGCTGAGAGACCTCTCCACAGTCTTACCTTGCTATTCTTTGCTTCACTGGAATAAAGAGACTTGAATCTCTTCCCTCTTGCTCCTAGGGAGGGAGAAGGGCTTTTCATGTGATCTTTTATTTCAAGCCTAGAATATCACTTTTAGTATTGCATACCTGTGTTTTGGTTACTTTCTTCTATTTAATAAGAATAGCAATACGTGTAAACAGACAAAGATGGATAAGACTATCTGCCTACACAATTACACACAAAGAGAAACTGTTTTGGTCCCAATCTGCACTAGAATTGGAAACTGGAATTCAATAAAAGACCTCTATGTGCAGATAGGTTCAGACCCCCCCCCCCAGCATTTGCCTATCAAAGAAGGAAACGCTGCACACTCAGCTACCCAACTTGGCCACAAGCAAAGCTCAACATTTCCACAATCTCTGGGAAAATGAGATGGTACATGTTCTTAGCAGGAGCTGACAATTAAGCAGAGTGAACAATCATGCGAGGCAGGCAAGAGGGCGTTCATGCTGTGTAGCCACATGCCTCAGGTGCTGGGAGTGTGAGGCCAAGGGCCAGATGCTTTCAACCACCCAAGAAGCTGGGGGATCCTGAAATCTATAACCCTATGGCATGTTATTCTGTTTATTATCATGGAGACTGCCCTATTCCTTCCAACTATTTCCTCTGGCATGATAAGGATTTTGTGAGGTGCCAGGGGAGATATAATTCATTAGAACCAAGTAATGATTTGTAATATTTAAACTATTCCATTAAACCAGGAAGCAGGTCAGAAACTAACCTTTAAATATAGCCAAGGGAGAAAGTCAGCCCAGCAGCTTAAAATATATATCTTTTGCAGGAAGCATGGAGCATATAATTAGCTGTAATTTCTGCAACTGCAGTCAGGAAGCTTTATTTTTTGGCTGATAGGCAGTGTTATCTCCTGATGGCCTGGGAAACCAAATCCTAGGGTTACATTCCTGGCTCCCGCATGGACCCTTGTGGGTGGCTTTTGGGGGGAAACTGGGCAAAGGAGCAAAGAAAAGGAATGGGCAGGGCGGGGTCTGGAGCTGGAGAAGTTACAGCAAAGGATCTGGGTGATAGCGTTTTTGATTCTTCTGTAAGGAGACTCTGAGTTTTGTGAATTATACTTAAACATATTCTGATTTCCAGCGTGATCATTACCCTAAGACATTTCTAAGGCTTAATATATTGGGCAAAAGCTATACTCTTTGGCTCCTGCTAATAGTTATGAAGAAGTTAAATGTACTACTGTTAGAGGATCACTTTTATTTTTGGCTGCTTCCATGAACATAATTTTTTTTTTCCAGTGGGGCAAGTCTCAGTCTGGTAGAGGCATTAAAAATTAGTAAAGGTAGGGGCACCTGGGTGGCTCAGTTGGTTGAGCAACTGCCTTCGGCTCAGGTCGTGATTCTAGAGTTCCGGGATCGAGTCCCGCATCGGGCTCCCTGCTCTGCAGGGGAGTCTGCTTCTCCCTCTGACCCTCCTCCCTCTCATGCTCTCTCTCGCTCTCATTCTCTCTCTCAAATAAATAAATAAAGTCTGAAAAAAACAAAAAAAAATTAGTAAAGGTAGAAATGCTTTGAAACATTTGATCTCGTCTCAAGGAGGCTGAGCAGAGGGGAGGAAAGTCCCTTAGGAAGCCTTGCTGTGTGGAAGCATATATACCAACAATGAGATTTTCTTCAATACCTCCTATGGACTTGTTTCTCCCCTCTAAGTCAGGGGAAAACTTCCCGCTCTCCTCTCTGACATTTGATGTAAATCTGAAGTCTCCGGGGAAGACATGGAAGCTCAGATGGGGGCCCAACAAAGTAAAAGCAGCAACAAGACAGTAAATAAATCTGACTTTTGTCCATTCTGTCCAAGCCTGGCTTGATTTGCTAGGAAGTGAGTACCCTTGCTTTTGTTTTTCTGCAAATTGTCAAATCCTGCGTCACTTTGCCCTCTGAACCACATCAACCAATGAATCATCCAACATACCTGAACTAATAGTAATCTACTCCGTCCTTAACCAATGACAGTAATTAGCATTTAAAAATATATATAAATACATATACACACACCAGTTATTTACCAGGATTCTGCAGCGTATTAAATCTCTAATTATTTATAAAAAAATTCTGCAGTCCATTTGGGAAAGAAGAAATGTGTAAATAGTGTATGCTTAGGCCAGCACCAGAAAAGCCTAAATACCACTTCTCTCTTCTGCTTCCTGGGATGAGCTCCCTTTGATGGGGATCATGTTCAGATGTGTATTATATTGATATTCCCCAGATAACACATCTCAAATTACAAACTCAGGCATCTTCCGGGTACCAAGAAAGAGAGGATAAAGAAAGAAGGTGAACAAATACTCATGAGATGAGAAATGGAAAAGCAAGGGGGCATCCTTCCAGGGACCTCCATTACCAGCATTTATCCTACAACACCCACAGTATACAAATAATTGCCTCTGAGCTCTGATGTGGTCAGATAAATCTGCTCACAACCTCACAGAAACAGCCCAAGACCATTTCTCAGATGGCTCACATCTCTTCCACAGCAGCTGCTTGTCTAGAATGTAACCGTTCTGTGCTGTCCTCCAGAGCAGAGCGGCATTGTCTCAGCTATGAATAAATCATTAACCTTATTTTATTAATAAGGCAAAGCTAACAATACTTCCAACCTGGCCCTGCTCTTCCTTTCCAGCAGTGCTTCAGAAATAAGTGCCACACTGCTCTTCCCATGCATGTGGGGAAGGGCTATAAGCTTCAAGGATGCAGCTTACAGGATCTGGGGGAAAAGCACAAGCCAGCTGCCCACAGATGAGATCTAACTCTGAAGCCTCAAAGGTATGCAACTAAATACAGAGTTAAGAGGGGCAGTTGCGCTGGGACATCCACTGCTTCCCTAGGACCCTGGGAGGGGAGGGAGCTGTGCAGTGTCATGGGGAGAGAGTTTGGGGAAGGAAGCAGAGCAGAGGACCAATATACCCCATTCTTGTTTTTATGAAATAACTTGAGTTTTTTTTAAAAAATTGCTTAATAAATAATATTTTAATGTCATATCCTCTCTTATATAACTTCAAATTGTGCCCCCCCACGCAACAGGTGAAAATAGATGCTTTGTTTTAAGAAACTTAATCAATTTCTAAAGGACCTTGCTATGTCATCAGTTCTGTTACACTATCTGCTGAGTTCTTATTGTATACAGGCCTCTTTTGGAGGCAAATGATGGAAACCTCACTTAATAAATTTTTTTTTATTTGACAGAGAGAGACACAGCAAGAGAGGGAACACAAGCAGGGGGATGGGGAAAGGGAGAAGCAGGCTTCCCACTGAGCAGGGAGCCCGATGTGGGACTCTATCCCAGGACACTGGGATCATGACCTGAGCCGAAGGCAGATGCTTAACCAACTGAGCCACCCAGGTGTCCCCTTCCCCAAATCTTTAAAAGTCTTAACCTATTCCAGCATCAACTCTAAGTCTAAAATCTCATCTAAATGAAATCAACTCAAAAAGTCCCAATCTTACCTCCTAAACCAACTCAATCAGGTATGGGTGAGACTTGGCATGGTCCATACTGGAGCCATATTACTCTACATCTGTGCACCTGTGAAACTTAGAAAACAAGTTATCTGCTTCCAAAATACAATGGTAGGACAGACATATGTAAGGCATTCCCATTCCAAAGGGCAGAAATTGGGAGGGAAAAAGGAATCACAGTTTCCAAATAATCCCAAAACCCAGCAGGGCAAATTCCAGTAGGTTTCAAGGGCCAGGCTTCCTTGGAGATGAGGCTGAAGGGAGGTTAACATGTACTGAAAGGAGAAAATGGAAAATATCTGAAAACAAACTACTCATTTGTACATGTTGCTGAGGATGAAACCTGAGGAGGGTCCCTTGGACTGACTTAGCTACATCTGTAGCTGCAAATACTCTGGCAGCCCCAAAGCTGCCCTTGAGGCTAGGAGAGGGGAAGGAAGGAGAAAGTTCTACAGCAGTAAATTGTTTGTGCTTGAGATTAGGGGGTAAGCAGGGCTGACTTCATGGACATGCAACCTGTATCATTCATAGGGCCCCACACTTAGAAGGGCCCCAGAATTGGTTGAATGCTCTTTTGTGAACATCTTGAAATTCTTAATATTTGGAGGAGGAGCCCCACATTTTAATTTCACACTGGGCTCCCAAAATGATGTAGCTGGTCCTGAATATAATTACTGTTGTATATACATAAGGGAAAAAAAATGGAATTTTTTTATTGACACAATTATTTCTGAGACATGGAATTAGGTAATTTTAAGTTTTCTTCTTTATGCTCATCTATATTTTATAATTTTCCATAATGATCATGCATATCTCATCTATATAAGGAAAAAAATTTTTATTATTGATATGAAGATACTACAGAAATAAATTTTCTTCTCGAGTATCTTTTCCACCTTGAACTCAACTACAATGAGTCCTATGCACCTTGTTTTGCATGCAGAGTTTATTGGAAAGAAGTCACCCTTGGGGAGGAAGCTGTGCCAGGCAGGAAAACGCCCCTTGGAGACAGCAGATGCATGGAGGTCCTGAAAACTGATGCCTGCAAGATCCTCAAGCTATCTCCACATAGTTTTCGCTGAAGAAAGGAAAGAGGAACATACCTCCAACATCACAACCTGCTTCTTTATGAAGACCTAACTATTCAACTGTCTCTGTCCCAAACTGTAAATGTGCTGTAGAAGAAAACCATATACCTCTGCCAATGGGCCTTGCTACATGCTTTTAAGTCCAGTATCAGCTGGGCCCTGTGCTTCTCAGCATACCAGATCCCTTTATTTGGAAACATTTTCCATTTTCCACAGCACATGCCAAACCTAACTCTGCTGTTCTCAACCCTAAGTAAATAATCATTCTTCTAACTACCCCAAGAAAATGAAGAGCATTCAGTATGAATTCCACAGCCTCTCTTTCAAGCTTTACTTTAAAATGTCTCCCTCTCCTCTCACTTCTACCTCTTAAGTCCCAAATGAATAAGGTCCTGTTTCTCTTTTCATATATAACATAATGCCATCCTTACCTGAATGACACATTCAGCATGAGAAACCCAAGGTCACCTTCATCTAATTCTTTGCCACATAGTATGTCTTTCAGGATTAAAAAAAAAAAATCCCTATTCATCTGTGGGTATTACTTCCTGTACTTTGGGAGTAACTGATGCTTCTATATATGCTACTTAACACGCTTTAATCTATTTATGAATCAGCTCTTTTCATCTAAGCTCAGAACTCACTTTCCCTATCTTTTTGTCACTGGTATTACCCTGGCTATCTGTTACAGCCAGTCTCCAAGGATGGCCACCAATGAACCACACTTCCCAGTACTCACAGCATTGTATAGTATGTCTTTTGAATCTGGGCTGACCCTATGATTTGCTTTAACCAACAGAGAACAATGACAGTGACACTATGCCAGTCTGGGTCTAAGCCTTCAGAAGACCTAGCAGCTTTTGCTTTTGACCTCTTAAGATTCAGGTTTCAGAAGCCCATTTAAAGAAGCCCAAGTTAGCAGCACAGTGAGATGAACATGGAGATGGAAAGAAAGATGTCTCAGCCTTCCAGCCAATCCTGTCAATGTCTGCAGTGAGTGGAGTCATCTTGGGTGATTCAGTTCAAGCCACCGTCTCTTACCACATAAGAGACTCTGAGAGAAGAACTGACCAGCTGAGCCTAGTCAACTCACAGAATTATAAGAGATAATAACATTGCTCTTTTAAGTTCCTACATCTTGGGATGGTTTTGCTAAGCAGTAGTAAATAACTGAGACACTAGTTCTCTTTATCAATCTCCTCCAGATAGCTTCACAGCATTCCTATCACCTATTACCTAGTCTATGCCCAGTAGCCATAGGTAGTCAACACACTGTATAAATGAATTCCAAGTGGATAGGATTCCAAAATGTATCTTTGCTTTTACAGCTTGAATTACTTTTGAGAAGCTCCTTCTCAACATTTAAGGCCCAGCACTGGCTGCCATTCAAACATTTGCCAATGATCTTATAATTTTGGCAGTTGTATTTTGCCTGACATTTCTATGGGCCTCATTTATATTTAAACTACTTCAATATGGATATAGTAGTTGTCTAAAATATAGAACATCATTTAAAATTAATGTGTTTTGATTGCTGTGAATGCCTCATCTGATACTGAGGTAATTGATAAATGACATGACAGGACCATTCTTCTAGGGTTCAGGCTGTTCTATAAGCATATTTATTCTAGCAATATGTTGCAGACTTTTGAAAGTAATAATCCATAAAGCATACCAGGGGAAAATGCCAATTTGAAGGACTGAAAAAAAAAGTGTAACAAATCACCATATTTGTTAGCATTTTGAGGTACCAAAATCTTAGTGAAATTTCAGATACCATCCACTTCCTCGGGCCTATACATACCAACAGACTAACATTACAAATCCAAATTCACAGGCTCTTCCCTGCAGAAACATTAGGAATATCTACTGAGTCTGTAGTAAGGGTCTCATGTCCACTCTAGCAGGCATTCCTACTTCTCCATCATCCTTCCCCAGGCATCTAATGGCACTCTGCCAAAATCTCTCAGAACAGATGTTTCCCCTCAGCTGATGCATCAGAACCCCATACATGCCAAACCATTCAGTGTTTTGTTTCATTTCACATTCTGTTAGGTAGACACATAGCTATGCTCCTTGGGCACAAAATTTTATAAAATTTTCCTAAAACAAATCTTTAAATCCTTGCTTACCACAGGACTCTCATTTAAACACACTGGGTCTCAGAAAAGATTCATCTTCATAGACACAAAGTGACAGACACCATTCTGTTCTTGGGATGGTTCCCTATCCCCACAACCCTGAAGTTTCATTACTAGGTCACACTTTTCAAGCTTCCTATTTCCTTCAGAATAGGCTCTCACTCTTCTGGTAGAATCTTCTGGTATCCCTACTCTACCAGCTCAGAAATGCCCAGTGGGCCTGAATCAAAATCATGTACCAACTTAGGTTCAGAGTGAGCCTCCTACCACAAAAACACAGTAAATAATTTCAGGAGACTCTGAAGACCCTAAATGTAGGCATAGTTCACTAACATTCCCCTAGGGGGGAACATAAAAGCATGGAAGAGAGAGACTAGAGGCTAGATGTATTCCTAACTCACTCACTCACTTCTTGGATAAGTCAGGTAAGTTAGTGAACCCCTCTCTGTCTCAGTTCCTAGATGATTCCAGTGATATCGGCCCATAATTCTACCTGAGGATTAAGCAGGCATAGTTTTCCTTCTCTATGTACTGAGAACACCCATTCTGGAAAGCAATGTAGACTTGGATGAACCACAGCACGCTCCCTTTTCAGGGATGCACATGGTGTAATGATGTAGCAGGAACAGGTGGACAGACTAGACCTTAGAAGGTAGGCATGGAGGGCGCCTGGGTGGCTCAGTTGGTTGAGCGACTGCCTTCGGCTCAGGTCATGATCCTGGAGTCCTGGGATTGAGTCCCACATCGGGCTCCCTGCTCAGCGGGAAGTCTGCTTCTCCCTCTGACCCTTTCCCCTCTCATGCTCTCTCTCTATCTCATTCTCTCTCTCAAATAAATAAATAAAATCTTAAAAAAAAAAAAAGAAGGTAGGCATGGAAACAGAGAAGCAACAAAATGCAAGGGCAAGACAGAGAACTGTGGGTTTCTTCTGTTAAAAAAAAAAAAACAAACAAAACATGAAAAAGACACCTTCCATGGACGAAATCAAAGATAACTTTTCCTGACCTTCCTAGTGGGCTAGATAGGAATTTTTTTAGGATTGAGATGGAAAAACAAACTATTCCCTTGGATGGCATGAACTGAAGGTATCCTCTCAAGACTAAAGAGAAGCTAGTTTATCTCCCTAAGACCAGAAGGGCTCTCACTAATACAAACAGCAGCTACTATATGGAACATCTATTATGTGCCAGATGCTAAGCTAAGCATTTTACATGTATTAATGGATTAAATATAATACATTTAATCATGACATCAACCCCATAACATAATATTACTACTGTCATTCCCATTTTTAAAGTTGAGAAAATTGAGGCCTCAACAGGATAAGCTACTTGCCCAAGATCCACAAATAGTAAGGTGCAGAAGCAGGACTGAAATTTATGTAATCTGCACAAGAGTACTTAAATCATGTGGCTCCAAAGTTTCTCAACCTTCACATTCATGACATTTTAGGCTGGATAACTCTTTGTTGTGGGGGTTGGCCTGTGCCTTATAGGATGTTTAACCATATGCCTTGCCTCTACCCACTAGATGCCAGTGGCACCCCCCCCCAGTTGAGACAATCAAAACCATTTCCAGACGTGTCAAAATCTGCCTCTGTTGACAACTGTTTCTAAAGTCCCTACAGTCTGACAGTGGCCCCTATCATATCTCTGACTCACAGTTCCTGTCCCTAGATTCCTTGAGATTATAAAATCTGCTGTGTGGAGACATCGAACTAGTTAATTAAACATAGGTATAATGCTTAGGAAAGCTTCATGCACAAAGCAAGCACTAATGTAATTTTTAGTTATTATTAGTGCTGTTTTTGTTGCTGTCATCATGACAGGAAAGGCAGCAAAAGAGGGTTGAAAGGAAGCAGTTGCAGGCAACTAGAGATCTGAGGAATGATTCTCCTGATCTTAGATAATCAAAACCGGGACTCCACTGTAGAAGGTCCAGTGGTCAGTGACCAACTCTAGTAGCCATGGCCAGCAATAGGAGCTTTGTAAACACAGTCAGGGCAGCAAATAAAATCATCAGGAAAAAATTAATTGTTCTCAGTGAGTTTTATTAAAAAGCCATTCTGGTATGTGGTAACTGTCCTATTCTTGCAATCAATTCTTTTCACTGGAGTCTTGGGTATCTCCTGCTTTGATGTAATCAAGCCACTGGGCTTACTAAAGAACACATTTCCTGTCAAACAGGTCATGGCTTGAGAAAGAAAAAGTAGGTCTGCATCGGAGCAGGGAAAGAAGACCAGGCTAATGCGCAAAGGGGCAAAACTGTGAAGAGAATCATCTATTTTGCTGCCCAACTTCTCATGAGTCAACAACTAGGCAACCATCTTTTCTGACAACTGAGTGAAACTGAAGTGCTAACATACCTGTGTGAGGTAAGCACTGGGACTCATTCCAGAAAAAAACCACAAAGGGCTTTCAGGTGACATGGAGAGGCTGAGATGCTAAGGCATCCCCTGAGACAGACTGTGAACTGCTAGATAAAATCCACCCTAAACCTTTACTGCTAAAACAAAGACGGACATACAATCAGAGTTCAATGCCATCAGCTACTTTAAAGTAAGAAATGTTCAAATTTTAGGGAACATGAGAACACAGGGTATGCAAAGAGATTTTGCCATTCTCACTAAAAGTGTTGTGTCAGCTTGGTAATGCTTACAGACTTAGGAAGACCAGACTGGGGTTTCATAGGTCAGGGCTGTGAAAAAATCCACTCACTACAGTGAAAGGACTATCCTTCTATATGCCCACTTAACTTGCCTGTGTCTCAGTTTCTGAAATCACAGCTATGTTATACATGGTTTTACCTTTTTCGCATATAATATTTAATTTTGTTTGGAGAGGTGAGTATTATTGTCCTTAATTAACAGGTAAAGTTGAGGCTCTGAGAGTCTAAGTTACTTATCTCAAGTACCATAAACAGTCATAGGTACAACAGGCTATTTCAAGTCCTGTACTCTTTCTAGAATCCTGCTGAAAACCAGAGACCGGCTTTCTGAGGCCTCTTTCAGCTCCAAAATTCAATGACTTTATGAGTTCTCTATTTTTGAAAGCATATCTGGTCTTTAATGTTTTCCTTCTTTCATCCTGGAAGGGGTTTAAATAGTCAGAGGCAAAGAAGCCCTCCGGAGGCCTGTTTCTCTCCCTACCACCACTTGTTCCTTTTTGTTCCAACCCATTTAGAAGACCTGGAGATGATCCCAAATGCCTATTCCAGATAAAAGTTTAGATCGAGAAGCTTGCTTCAGAAAAGAACCACAGACGGTAAGTTAGCTGTGGGAAAGGATAATCCAAACTGACGCTAAAAGAGGCCAGAGCTGACTAGAGACAGTCTAGACCTTATGGCCTTTTATGGGTGAATGGGGAGCAGAGCAATCCGAGTTTACAAGTTCAATGAAATGATATTCCCTTCAAAACAGCTGGGAAGAGGCCACCTCAATATCTTCCACATCCAGCCAGTCCTTCACACGGAAGGCAGATGAGCACTGAAAAAAATAAACCATGTCACTTCCTGGCCAAAACATCTCCAGGGGGTTTTGGCAACTTTTAGGAAAATCCAAAATCCCAGCACAACCTCTTAAGCTTCTCCAGAAACGTGTTCCTTGTTTTTTCTCCAGCCCTAACTCCTCCCATGTGCCTTATACTCACATTGTACTGGAATTTTTGCTCTTCTTCCAACAAGATGATTGTTGGCTCCTCTCTGTCATGTGAAATGCCCCCAGCCAGCAAGATCCAAACCAAAGTCATCTCCTGTGTGAGCACCTCAAGTACTTGGATCCTACTTATAGGAAGATCAGCTACTCTGGATTGTCATTCTATTTCTTTCTCTCCGAGTCCATATCATGTTTGTGTTCTTATCATGGTGCTGAGCTTGAACTAGGTGCTCAATAAGTGTTTGAGTGGATGCAAAAGTGTCAGAAAGAGTTTGTCAAATGAAGTAAGAAGAAGAAATCAAAGCATGCTCTTTGATTGTGCTTTGTCTTCTTTGCCTGTGTCCTCAACCCTTTATTTTTATATTGGTTGATTTGCATTAGAATGAATTAATAATACAGGTTGACTTATACTAGAATTTATTAACTGCTTTAGGTTCCTTATGAATCAGGAACTGTCAAGTCTATCTATATAGCCCCTACAAAGCCCCTTGCACATAGCAAGTACTCCAGAAATTGATTTTTACTTGAGAACTCTACATTTGATCTTAGCCAAAAGGCCGAGAAGTGATTTTACTTGAAAACTCTAAACAAAGCTTCTAGAATCATAATAATTGTATGTCCGGCACCCATCTCATGCCCTTCCAAGTGTCCATTAACAAAGTGCTGCCTTCTGCAATCTAACAACCTCTCCTCTTTTTACTTTCTCCTCCTAACCTAAAGTGAACATTCAGGGATGGTTTCTTAAACTGAGCAGCTCACTTGCTCGATGGCCAATATCTTGAGGTTCAACTTCTAAATGATTTCCAAAGGGATCACCAGTCAATGGGGATAAGACATAAATGGTAGAAGTTTACAGAAGGTCCCTCCTTAACCCCAACCATGCCTAGGACCTTTTCCTCTCTTATATCCTGCACTTCCCCATAGCAGCTTTCTAGAATTAATCCCTTGACTTTTAATTTTACTTTTCTGCCCCTGATACAGGATTAAGCAAAGCAGACTTAGAGCCAGACTAGCTGAGGAAGAACACAAATGGTGAGATTTATGAATTAAATAAGAAGCAGGGAATATCCTGACAGGCCTGAAAAGAACCATGGAAAGTGATGGGTCCAATGTGGACAGACACAACTCAGCAGAAGCCCTCACATTACATGCAGCCTGTGTGCATAGCTAGGTCCATTACTAGGCAGACATGAAAATCAAATGTTATTGTTAGCACAATTTGCTTCCTTTGTTTAAAGAAAAGTATATATGGAGTAATCAAACAGACCTGTGTTTGAGTTCAGGCTCCACAATTTTCTGTTTGAGACTGTAAGAGAATTACTCAACTTTTCCAGGTCTCGGTTTCCTCACATGTAAAATGGGTACATACCTCATAGGATGGTTATGAAGACCAAATGAGGTAATACAAGCAAAATGTTAGCATAGAGTTTAGAGTGAGTGCTCAATAAATTTAGTCATCACTATCATTATCATCAACATTATTATGATGCTTAAATTTCAAATTAGGGCAAGTAATTTCAAAAGAAAATTCTCTGCTCAATTTTTTCTTCCAGGTTACTGAAAGCCTAAGATTTCTCTTGAAATATGTTGAGAATTACTTGAACATATATTTGGACTATTTCACATTTTGGGGGTCCTATTCACTAAACTGTGCCTACCATGAAGGACAACTGGTATCCTAATTCTGCTTGCCATTGTTCTGTGGGAAAGCAGCTAATATTTACACAGAATCCTTTTGTGTCATCTCATCTGGTCTGGCTATGAATGTATATTGCCTAATGTTGTTTTGGGGGGCAGTTAACTGATGCAATTTGGACTAGAAGCTCTAGAAGCTCTCCTAGGGCTAAAAACTAAGACATCTTACTTCTCTTGCAGCCCTTATGATGCAGAGCACAGAATAGGACACAAATAGGTGAGTAAGAAATGCATTTTACAACGTGTAAATTACATACATACTATTAGAAAGACTCTGGGCCATATTTTTTTAGATTTATTTATTTTAGAGAAAGAGAGCAAGCAAGCAGAGGGAGGGGCAGAGGGAGAGGAAGAGAGAGAATCTTCAGCAGACTCCCTGCTGAGCACAGAGCCCCACTCGGAGCTTAGTCTCATGGCCCTGAGATCATGACCTGAGCTGAAATCAAGAGTCAGATGCTTAACTGATGAAGCCACCCAGGCACACCTCTTTTTTTTTAAGTAGGCTCCATGTTCAGCACGGAGCTCAACGCGGGGCCTGAACCCACAACCCCAAGATCAAGACTCAACTTAACATGAAGAGTTGGACGCCCAAAAGACTGAGCCACCCAGGTGCCCCTAGGCCATGTTCCTGTAATAATGACTTCTACGGTGCCAAGAATAAACAAGGAATCCCAAGAACTCTGCTACTTTCACATGTAGCTCAGGGAAAAAATCACAAAACTTTGGTGTCATGCAAATCTGAATATGAATCCTTCTCTACCAAATTAGTACAACTTCAGACAACTTAGCCACTCTGGAGCTGGATGATACGATCTATCTTACAAGGCTATGGCATCGAATGATTTGACATGTGTAAAGTAATAAGTATAGTGGGACACCTGGGTGGCTCAGTCATTGGGAGTCTGCCTCCAGCTCAGGTCATGATCTCAGGGTCCTGGTATAGAGCCCCGCATCGGGCTCTCCCTCTCCCACTCCCCCTACTTGTGTTCCCTCTCTCGCTGTCTCTCTGTCAAATAAATAAATAAACAAAATCTTTAAAAAAAAAAAAAAGTAATTAGTATAGTGCCTGACACATATTAGGTGCTCAGCTAATTATAGGATTTTTTTTTAACCCCTTCCTCCCTTCTCCATAAGAAAACAAGAGAGAATGGAAGACAAAGAAAATTATTCTTATGGGATGCAGTTCAAAAAGGACCATTCGGGGCACCTAAGTGGTGCAGTTGGTTGAGCATCCGACTCTGGTTTCTGCCAAGATTGTGGTCTTGGGGTAGTAAGATCGAGCCCTTGTGTGGAGCTCTGTACTCAGCGCAGAGTCTGCTTGTTATTCTCTCTCCCTCTGCCCCTCCTGCTTTTGCTCACACATGCACTCTCTCTCTCTCAAATGAATAAACAAATCTTTTTTTTTTTTTTAAAGGACCATTCAGAAGGGAGAAGAGCCAAAATTATCTGCAGGATTATTTTAGAACAGGACATGGGTTCTCAATTCAGGAGAAATGAACTTTTTAAAGCCATGTAGCCTATCTTAAGGCACATTTTTTTTTTTGGATTTGCAAACATTTAAAAATTTTTGCTTTCACATTAAAAGCCAAGATTAAACTATTTTGAGTGCAGAGTTGGTTCCCTGAGTTATGGAGGGGGTCTATGCTTAATCTACGGCTCCATAAATATTAATGAAGGGCCCAGATACCAGATGATAACGGCAGTGGTGCTGGGCTAGTTCTCACGCCTTATGTTTGCACCCAGAGGGGCTGGCTGTGATTTCATATTTAAAGAACTGAGCTTCACGATATAACGTATCGGGCTGTCATTCTATTTCATGATGTCTTCCCACTACGGAACAATGAACTCTATGCAAACTCACAGGCATACACATACACATGCACTGAAATCACTAAAAACCAACTGGTTCAATTTATACAACTGTTTATTTTGTGTCTGAGTTTCAGTTTTGCCAGTGAGACTACATTTTTTGCCTTCATCTGATTATTTTGCTGATGTCTAAAAAGCCTAGGTATGGTGGTTTCTGTCCCTAATTTTCCCCAACCTACTCCAATGTGTTCCATACTTTTCTGTTACAATAACTCTTTCTCTACCTCTTCCCCCATCCACACATGACACTCTCAGTTCACCTATCTTCTGTTTATTCATAAGACTACGGACATGTTTCCTTAGCAACGGGCTAAGAACCTTTGAACCTCTATCTGCATGTGTCTTCATGGTATATGCCTTCACATGTGCATGGCCTGAATATTTATGCTGCCTGCTGCTGGTCAGTTTTCAGACTGAATGGGGATGAGACACCCACAGTGCCTCTGTCTTGCATTCACATTACACTGTCCAGAGGAATCACCTAGCTGTTCTGCAACTTAAACTCCAAAGCAAATCTAACATATATGCCTCCCTACAAACTACCCAAATATCACCATGCCCACACAGAATGATTAGCCTGAAATCACAAAATTACAACTGAAAATCACAAAGAAACTTAAAGAAATGACCACTTATATTACTTTTTAATAGCAAATAATAACTAAAACCCAGGAACCATAAAAGGACAATTAATTTGACAAAATAGTCATCTGACTATAGTATGACTTTTCCTTCTAAAAGAGTGTTACAAAAAAAAAAATAAAATAAAAAATAAAAGAGTGTTACATAGTAATTAGATATTTTTTCTGTACTGTAGAAAGGCAGGAAATAAATATGTAAGCATTACTTAAAAAAAAACTACCATGGATGCATCCATGATACCTCCCATTAATATGACCTTTTAGAAGACAACATGAGAACACATAGCCAAATTTCAAACACTCATAATCTTCTAATCAAATCCACTTCTAGAAATTTATCCTAAAGATGTCATAAAATAAGTAAAGATGTACCCACAAGTACTTCATAATAATGAAAAAGAAACCATATAATTAACACCAAGAAGTCACTGGAGAGAATGACATAAAATACAGTTATGGGCATAGAAATCTGGCCATGACATGTTTCTAAACGAAAAAAGATTTCTGAAAGAACACTACATGTTTATTTATGTTTGTATCTGTGTGTATACACACATAGAAAAAGTATCTAGAAAGACACTTATGAAAGTATTACATGGGTTATCACTGGGTGGTAAGATTAGAAGTTATTTTCACTTACTTTTTTATACCTTTTGCATTTTATTTTTAAAAATATATATTTATTTATTTGAGACAAAGAGAGCACGAACAGGGGGAGGGGCAGAGGAAGAGGGTGTCCAAGTGGACTCTCGCTGAGTGGGGAGCCTGACTCAGGGCTCAATCCCTGGAGCCATGTGATCAGGACCTGATCTGAATCCAGAGTCAGACGCTTAACTGACTGAGCCATCCAGGTGCCCCTACCTTTTGCATTTTATAAATTGCCTAGAAAGAGACTAAAAGTAAAACTATTTAAGTTTTGGGGGAAACATGTAATAATAGGGGATATACAAATATTAAAGCCAAATTGAAATATGTTAAAGTCAACCATCAAAATCTATACCACAGAATCTTGAGGACCTACTGTAGAGACTAAAATCCCCTCTGTGTTCATCCATGCCCAGTGACATGGTAAGGATTTGAGGAAATCATGTCTGTAGAAAAGACCTGGAGTTTTCCCATTTGTGTCACTCCACACACAGTCTTGTCTTCCTAGTGACTTCCTATCTGTCACCTCCCTCCACCTTCCCCAATACTTATGGGCGGGCTGCTGGTGATTGATGGTCTCTCTATTATCAGAAAGACGAGCTGAGCTGTCAGGGGGAATGAAGGTGAAAAGGAAGAGTTCCACAAGGCAGATGATATCCAGGGCAGCATGCCCACATACCATATGCCTACCTCATCCAGAAAAGCATTTACTCATTAGTTCACATTCAGGTAAAACATTTAATATAGGTTAATTAGTGTTCTACTACAAAAAACAAAACGGGAACAGAAACTAAATCCAACCTTTGGTTTTTTTCTCTTTCTTCCCCCCCCCCACCTCCCCAATCTCTCAATCTCTCTCTCTTTCTGGCAAATTTCAAACACCCTGTATAACCCAGCATATGGGCCAAGCCATCCCTGGAGAGAGATGCTTAGCCTTTCTGAGTGTCAGGTTGTCATATTTATACATAAAAGTTTTTTTCCCCTGCATTCTGGTCTTGGAAATGGACTAAGTCCATTTTGCACACTCCTGGCCACAAGCATGACCAGCATCCAATCTGTGCCTCCCAACCCTTCTACAGGCACCTTCAATCTGATGTGATCTCAATCAAAGTTATTTTCAACCTCCTTTGGGCTCAGACACTCTGCCAGGCATATGATGGGTCAGTTAAAGCTGCACCCAGAGCAGAGACAGAGCACATAGATTTTATTTAAAAGTAATGGCTACCCATTCAAGAGGTAATGCTGTCATCCTGGTCAGGCCCGAATCCAATCTGTGCTGGAGAACATGAAAGATCCCTGGCTACAACAAGGAATCATCACACACTAATAAAACCCAGTCAGGTACACTGCTATTTCTTGCCATTTTCTTTTTTCTCATATGAAAGCTGCCACCATTTCACACACATTTTGCAATGATAAAGGTAGTTCCATTACCATCCATCTTGTAGGAATGGAGGAGTATTTTATAACTCAGTTGAGACAACTGTGAAGTTACTTCTGCAAATCTCTCTCCACCCTAACTCTATCCATCTTACATGACATCTTTTTTTCTTTAAAAATAAGTATTATGTCTTTTTCTGTGTCACACAAACACACAAAGTCTGGACAAATGGCCAGGGGGTTGGGGACTCTGCTAAATTTTTAATTTTGAAAATGGAATTAGGAAACTCAAACCATGACTCTTTCAAAGCAATTCGGAGGCAAGCCATCACTAGATTAATGGGATGTAGTCAAAGCTACAACTCACTCAAAATAGTAGAAACCAGAGTTGGGCAGAGACCCTGCAGGCCCAAGTTTCTGGTATTTCCACCTCTCCTGGATCCTGAGAAGTCCAGTTCATTCGCTTTCAGACCTAGAGCATGATGGCCAGGGTTCATAGTGCTACTGTTTGTTGGTGCTATTGTTTATGTTTTTAACAATATAGCTACTAGTGAGGTTATTTTATGTTCTTTTCCCTCTGTGTGATTCTCACAAGACTCAGAGGTGAAAGGGAAATAATCAAATATGCAGTAACTACAAATGCTACTGGATTTTTACAGACTTCTTCTCTCCTTTCAGAGGGAGTTTCTATTACTTTCACCTCTCAGGTATATTCTAGTGTGTTGGAGAAATAAAGAGGCGAAAGAACAAATAGTGCTTACCACCAACTAACCCAGAGACAGTAATTGGCAACAACATTCACAGATATTAACCCACAGTGCTGAGCCACACGGAAATGAGTGAGATTAGTTCCATTTCAGTTATAATAACCACAGGAACCAGGTCCATGTGTTTAGATCTTAGTGGAAGCAGGAGACAGCAAAGCAAGTCTAGTTTCAATGATCATACAGGAATGGAGGCCTCCTCCCCCAAATCAAAATGAAACAATTGCCAGTGGTGGCCTGTCCTGGGTTCTAAGAGTTAGGAGGCAAAGAGTTTTGCAAAAAGAACCATAGGGAAGCAAAATGAAAATAAATTGCTCCAGTTCTAGGCATTCTTTGTGCCTGGGCACTGGTGCTCTTTTACACAATCCTCAGAAGAATAGATGATTGAAAAGCAAAACAAAATAGAACAAGTTAGAGGGCCATATTTGCATGGCCCTGAATGAAACAATTCAGGTCTCCCAAACTGGTGTCTATGGTGTAATAAAGGCTTTAGGAACTACCCTGTGTTATTTGCGGTTTTTTTTCTCTCTACAACTGAGGCAAACAGAAAAACCCAAGTTGTAACAGAATTTTCTAAATTAATATTACAATGAAAAGTAGAAATCAATACTGGGAACTTAAAAGAAATGTTTATTTAGTTTTTATACCACCCTAAAAACAAGCAAACCCTGAAGAAATCTGTTCACTTGGATTTGATTTGAGAATCTGAAATCCACCTTTTCCTACCTCTGCCAAGTTATAATCCCATTCCTCCCCTTCACTCCCACTCACAGCCCTTTATGATTTCCTCCTTCCTTTACACCAAATGCAGAAGCAAACTCTGAAAAGCTGTTTAAGTACCCTTAACTTACTGAGAGAGGAAAGTATCTGACCGTTTTTTTATTCCATGATATTAAAGTAATTCATCTGAGTTTGCACTAATGACAGTAAATCTCTTGCGCTGACAAGCTGTGGTCAATTATCCTTTCTACAGCTTTTTAAATCCAAAGCACTAGGAAGTGCGTCAGGGTTGGAAACTTGTGGCTTGCTAATTCAAAGGAAACAGCCAACCAGCTTGGGCAGCCCTCTAGGTGTACTGCCCGTGTTCCTCACCCCTAAACGGCTCCCCTAGGAGCCTGCAAATGCTGGGGCACTGCCACTGGAATTTACATGGATGGAAGAAACGGTTTAAATCAAGTGGTGTGTTATTTATCTCTGTAATGAGTGGTTTAACAGTGACAATTAGGAAGGAAATTCTACAAGCCTGAACTCCAGTTACTTATTACTGCCACTGAAAGTCAATTAAAGTATCCAAGTAATTACAGGGATTGGGATCATCTGTCATCTGGTAAATCATATTAGAGGGAAGAAGTACTTGGTTTGTTTTGAAAGCGTGTGATCTAGTCTCCATCATGTTGGTTAATTTTCAGACAAGGGAGTGTGCAAGGGAACTTGCCCCACATATCTGCAGATCTGATCACCTGGGAGAGCAACAGAAATATTCACTGGATTTCCATCCAGGTTTAGTGGCTGTGCAAAAGAGCGAGTCAGCCAACAGCTGGGTGTGGAGGGGCCCACTCTGCCCGACAAGACACCTAGGACAATGCTCTTCAACTTAAAATCTTCATGTGGCACCTTGTTCTTTCTTGTGCTCGTGCTACACCAAGACCTTGTTCTCTTGCCTCCTTCAGGCCCACACTGCTCCCCCTCCATCCCCAATACCTCCTTCAGTCATCTCAATCAGCTCACTGTGTCACAAACACTACCATTAGGATGTAAACCACTTCTGTGCCTTTTCTCTACCTGCTACATTAGATGCATCTCTCTCCTCTCTTCTGTCTGTCCAAACCCTCTTCACCCTTCAAAGCTCAGCCAGAGTCCTTACTCCTTCTTCATGTGGAATCCAATATGAGACCTCTCCTCTTATGAATTACGTATGGAATTCTAAGCTTATTGTTCAATGGTCCTCAGACTGTGAACACCTAGCAGAGGCCACAGCTTGGATCTTCACTTCTCACACAGCATCTGGGATACATTTACACTCCCAAAGTGGTAATCCCTGGTCCTTGGTTCCTAAGGTTGCTGAGTTTAGCCTCAGGTTTGGTGAAATGGCCAGGCCCAGCTGGCATTCCTTCATTTGTCCATCTTTCCTTCATTCAGCAGCATGCTTTGAAGGGCTGTTTAGAGCAGGACACCAGAACTATGGCTTTTAAGTTTGAATGCAGTGCTTCCTCTCCCACCACACTGCCTCAATGGGAAACTGCGTTTGCTCACACCACACTGCAAAAATCAAGGAGTCAATTCTCATCATTCCTTCCTTGCCCAACACTTGCAGGAAAAGGGTCATAAAAACACAAATATATATAGAAAAATGAGCTCTCTCCCCTGTGGTTCCACATGGCTCTCCTCAGAGCATTCTTAGTCCAAACCAAGGAGACAAAGAGAGGAAAATATTTTCAAATGATCTCCCAAATGACTTCAGGGCTTACACAGGGTTCAAATTTGGTTGAAGGGATGGGCAAAACTTGGGTAAGCCAGCTATGCTAGGGTCAGCCAGACTCTGGGGTCAGTCGGCCATGTTTGGGTTGAGTCAAGAACACTTGCTGTTCTTCACATCCCAAGACAGATACTGGAATTTTAACTTTCCTTCCTGTAGCCTCTTTCTGTTTTAAAAGTTTATTTCATCTTGGAGTAAGACTCCCCAGAGGATCTATTTTCCCATTCTCCCCTTTCATGGCATGTCCTTCAGTAGCTCCTATTCAGCACCTGTGGTGTTTAGATTTCAAAATTCCACTAGCACTTGCCCCCAACATGTTGTTGTGTAAAAATGAACATACTGCATATATTCAGGGAAACTCACCAGGAGGAATCAAGAAATCTGAACAATGGGAAAATCCATCAAATATTTTCTTTAAAGCTTTTATTTTCTATAGGAAATATTGCCCACAACAAAGCATTGAAAATAGAATGCTCTTGGACATCAAACATAAAGGCAAGACTGATAAGTCCAACAGCATCAAATCCTATCAAAGGACTGCTTAAAACTCTTCAATGACTCAACTTCTCGGACACTCATCAGCACAGTGTACTGAAACTATCCTACTTGCCTTGCAACATCCACATCACCAACGATTACAGCATGTAAGTTCAGCACAGACCAGGATTGTGCTGTCTCTCCTCATTGGCTAGCATGGTGTCTGGCACAGTGTGCCCTTAGTAAATTTGGTCATTATTGGGTTATATAAATACTATGTGCTAGGTGTAGAGATTTTAAAATACTAAGATACACAGTTCCCATCTTCAAGAAGTTCAAACCCTGGCAATGTGATTCCCAAACCTGAGTGAGCATCAGAGTTATTCAGGATGCTATAAAACTGCAGAAATCCATGCCTTTACTCCAGAGATTCTAATTCAGTAGGTCTGGGCAGGGCCCCCGAATTCTGTATTTTTAATATGCTTCCAATCATGATCCTCTCATGATCAGACAAATTGGGAACCCTTGATCTAGTGGGTAGATAATAAAGTCTTATGTTTTTACATCTCTTTTCCTACATATGAAGTATTTTCCATTATCTCACTTGATTCTTACTCTCTGAACCCAGAAGTTTACAAATGAGGACATGAAGCCCAGAAAGTTCAGAAACTGGCAAACTCAGAGCCTGGATGTGAACCCAGGATTCGCACCAACAAACTCATCAGTGTTTCCTTCTTACCAACTCTCTCTTGAGAGGAATGATCCAGGTTAACTCTGTCAGGTAAAGAGCAACAAATCTTAGGTCAATGAACAGTCAATATGGCCAGATCTCTTCTTAAGTTTTTTGGAAGAAACAAAGTAAGAGAAAAATATTGCCTTTGCCACCTACTCATCCATCCCTGAGAATGACACCAGGGAACAGAATTGATTATGGGGATAGACCCTCTCAGTGATGGTAAGTAATGAACATTATTTCCTCATAGGTGTGTTTTACATGGAAAATAAACAAATCAACTGACAAAGTTAATCCTAATGAGTGGAATAAGCTTGGTTCATACTCCAAAAGGTCCCTTGGTAGGGACAACATGGTGAACTAAGCAGCAAACCAAATGCAATCCTGTAACTGAACATGGCTCAGGAACTCAGTCCTCTTGTTCTTCTCTGGATTGTTACCTAGCCCACTTCACTTCACTCTACTGTCTGCAGTGTGGTTGAGATAACCCATTAGATTTATCCCACTATTATCATATGATCCAATATGACATTAACAATGCATTTGACAGTAGAAAGATGAAAGTTCCAGCTGTCTTTCTGGATTAGAAATAACAAGTTTCATTTTGCAATTGTAAGCTTCGAGAGAACAATGTCAGCAAAAGGTGCTTCCATTAGCACTGGGTGTTAAATGAAAACAACGAATCGTGGATCACTACATCAAAAACTAATGATGTATCGTATGGTGACTAACATAACATAATAAAATAAAATTAAAAAAAAAAACCAAAAGGTGCTTCTATTGTCTATGCTGGTACACAACCTGAAGCTTTTCCCTGCCGCTTCCCTACCAAGAAAAAGCCAAGGGGTTAAATAGTGTGGACCTTAATTTACCCCCTCATTCAGAAAGAATGTGGTCCTTTTGGTCTCTGTCTACATGTGAAGCAAAGCTCTATAAAGCATACAGAGGACTTGTACTGACCACACACACACATACCACACACACGTGGGCGTGGGGAAACAAGTCTAGAAAAATAAGAAGCAAATGATCTCCTTTCAATTCTTCTTGAAAGTGTTTCTGAGAGGAGGAGCATCTCATGAAGATTTTTTGTTGTTTTTTTCCTCTCAGAGACAACTTTCTTTTATGTGATGGCACCAAGCATTACTTCAGGAAGTTGAGGGGAGAGAGAAAAGGAAAAGACTATCAAGTGTACCTAGACATTTGTCAAGCATAGATACTCAATAAAAATGACCAATGGCCCTTATTTCCTTATACTCACAATGAGAAATGAACAACTCTGAAAGCAGTGTCCTAAAGAAAGTATTCTGTGATGATTCTCCATTTACTGTCTCCTGGGTTGGGATTTTCTAGCCTAAGCATATTAAAATCAGACCCTACTGGACCCACTGAGTTATACACATAAATATACAAATTCAGACCACATTTTTTTTTTCTTAAGAAGGCTCCACACCCAGTGTGTAGCCCAATGCAGGGCTTGAAGTCATGATCCTCAGATCAAGACCTGAGCTGAGATAAAGAGTTGGACACTTAATCAGTTGAGCCACCGAGGTGTCCTCAGACCATTTTTTCAGTAATCAGTTTGAGAGGCTACATGCTTGGTGAAAATCCTTCTCCTTTTATTTATTTATTTTTTCATTTATTCATTAAAGCATTAAGAGAAATTAAGAAAACAATTCCCTTTACAATTGCAACAAAAACAATAAAATACCTATAAATAAACTTAATCAAGGAGGTGAAAGACCTGTACTCTGAAAACTATAAAACAGTGATATTAAAAATATAATAATGATATAAAAAATTGAAGATGACACAAACAAATGGAAAGATATATTCATGGATTGAAAGAGTTAATACTGTTAAGATGTCCATACTACCCAAAGTAATCTACACATTCAGTGAAATCCCTATCAAAATACCAATAGCATTTTTTCACAGAACTAGAAAGAATAATTCCAAAATTTGTATGGAATCATAAAAAACGTCAAATACTCAAAGCAACTCAAAGCCAGAGGTATCATAATTCTAGATTTCAAGATTTACTACATAGCAATAATAATCAAAACAGTATGGCAGTGGTACAAAAACAGACACATAAATCAATGGAACAGAATAAAGAGCCCAGAAATAAACCCACAGTTATATGGTCAATTAATCTACGACAAAGGAGGCAAGAATAAACAATGGGGAAAAGACAGTCTCGTCAATAAATGGTGCTGGGAAAACTAGACAGCTACATGCAAAAGAATGAAACTGGACCACTTTCCTACACCATACACAAAAATGAACTACAAATGGATTAAAGACCTAAATGTGAGACCTGAAACCATAAAACTCCTAGAAGAAAACATAGGAAGTAACCTCTCTGAGATAGGCCTTAGCAAAATTTTCCTAAATATGTCTCCTCAAGCAAGGGAAACAGAAGCAAGAATAAACTATTGGGAGGGACTACATTAAAAAAAAAAAAAAGAAGCTTTTGCAAACAAAAGTAACCATCCACAAAATGAAAAGGCAACTTACTGAATGGGAGAGGATATTTGCAAATGATGTATCTGATAAGAAGTTAATATCCAAAATATATAAAGAACTTAAACAACTCAACACCAAAATATCAAATTTGATTAAAAAATGGGCAGAAGATCTGAACATTTTTCTAGAGAAGCTATGCAAATAAGCAACAGACACATGAAAAGATGTTCAACATTGCTAATCATCAGGGAAATGCAAATCAAAAACACAATGAGATGGCATGTTATTCCTGTCAGACTAGTATCAAAAAGACAAGAAATAACAAGTGTCAGTGAGAATGTGGAGAAAAAGAAACCTTGGTGCACTGTTGATGGGAATGTAAATTAATGCCACTGTGAAAATCAGTATGGCACTTCCTCAAAAAATTAAAAGTAGAAATACCATACGATCTAGTAGTTCTACTGCTGGATATTTACCCAAAGAAAACCAAAACACTAATTTGAAAAGATATATGCACCCCTGTGTTTACTGCAGCATTATTTACAATAGGTAATATATGGAAGAAACCTAAATGTCCATCGATAGATGACTGGATAAAGAAGATGTGGTATATATGTAAATGGAATATTACTAAGCTCTAAAAAAAAAAATGAGATCTTGCCTTTTGTGACAACATGGATGGACTTAGTGGTATTATGCTAAGTGAAATAAGTCAGAGAGAAAGACAAATACCATACTTCATTTATATGTGGAGTCTAAAAAACAAAACAAATGAACAAACAAAAAAAGCACAAACAGACCCATAAAGATAGAGAACAAACTGGTAGTTGCCAGAGGGTGGAGTGGTTGGAGGATGGGCAAATTGGGTGAAGGGGAGTAGGAGATACAGGCTTCCAGTTATGCAATGAGTAAGTCATGGGGATGAAAGGTACAGCACAGGGAATATAGTCATTTGTATTGTAGCAGCATTGTATGGTGACCGATGTAGCTACAATTGTGGTAAGCATAGTAGAACATAAAGAGATGTCAAGTCACTATACTGTAGACCTGAAACAAATGTAACAGTGTCTCAACTGTAATTTAAAAAATATACTTGA
>NW_027397074.1:18991240-19031487 GCF_003265705.2 Callorhinus ursinus | reverse complement strand
AAACAAATGTAACAGTGTCTCAACTGTAATTTAAAAAATATACTTGATATAGATATAGATATATTGCTGATATCTATTATTACAGGTCCAGTATTAGGTGCCACTAAGACAGGATCTCATCATAGCAGTGGCAGCAAAAGTGGTCAAGGATCATCCTAGAAGGGACAGCTTGGCACTTCTCCATGGAGAGGAGCCCAGCAGCAGCCTTGGCCATGCCTACTTCCCACAGGACATAGATGAAAACAGGGGCATGAAGAGGCTGTGATGGTGCCTAAAGCCTGTATGGGAATGTGAAAGTCTGATTTGAAGACTGAACCACATTCTTTCCAGTATCAACAGTTTTTCTTCCTTTATGATCAATGTGATGCACAGGAGCTGCTTTAGGAGCAAATGCTATATCCAGAAGCATGTATTATATGATTTTTATATGAGTCTGGGATTGTCTATGAGCATCAATATTTTTATTAGAGAAAACTTCATTTTGAAATAAAACTAACAAAAACAAGTTCTCCTGCAACTTACTAGAAGAGGATCTATGAAAGCAGATCAACATGGCCATGCAAATCTTTTTGTTTTGTTTTGTTTTTATTTTGAAAATATTTTTGAGTACATATATAATGTAACACAATGTTACATTAGTTTCAGGTGTACAACACAGTGATTCAACAAGTTTATACATTATGTATGCTCACAAGTCGGGCCACCACCATCCATCGCGGTACAATGCTATTACAGTATCACTGACTATAAAGAAAGGTTGTGGGCCGGACTGCTCTCAATGGGAGCTAGTGAGATTGCCAACTGGGCTGCTTATGCATTTGAGCCAGTCACCTTAGGGCCTCCATTAGGAACTCTTGTTGTCCTTGTTAAGATCTACAGTTACGGTCACTCATGCTCCAAACGAAGAGGGCACAGAGATATTAAATAATGTCTCGCAAACAAGGTGATCCATATTTTGGGGTTTCTGCTATACTTGTCATTGTAGTATTCTTATTAATCTTTGTGTTAGAACCTCACCATGGAAACAAATATTCTTGTTACATAACCATCTACTCTGTAAATGGAGTGCCTTCAGTCAGCTATGTTAAAGGCCTAGTCATTGCTTTAAAGAATACTCTTCTGGAAAGCCTCAGCTGAGACATACCTTGGCCTGGATTCTGCTGCTAAACCTTATAATCTATGAAGGCACACAGATTATCTAAACAGGGCCCTGAACATACTGAACCCTTCTACATAGTGACCCCAAATGGTTTAAGTATTCTTTTTAGTGTCAGTTTTAACTTGCTCAGCTCTTCTTTTTAAAGAGGGGCAAGATATGCCTGTTAATGAGATCACTGGTACCTTGAGTGCCTTCCTTAAAATCATTGTGGGGATGCCAAGATTGCATGCCTTTAAACATATCCATTTAGTCTAGCAAGATGCCATGTCTTTCTGATAAGATGAAAAAATAATGAATATTTCTAATATCCCTAATATTTTCAACAGCAATGAATAAAGTTTAACTTGGAAAACTGAACAGCTAACTAACTGGTGGCAGTATGTCCCAAAGAAATGGAAATCTAACAGTTTTTTGAGAAACAAATTTAATTAAAACATTATTCTGTAATTCTGCTACAAAATGAGTTTGAATTTCAGAACAGATCTGAAAGTAACATTGTTCTCTTAAATAATATTCTCTAGAGAAAAACCATTTTTTTAAACTTTTTTTTTTAAAGATTTTATTTATTTATTCATGAGAGAGAGAGGCAGAGGGAGAAGCAGGCTCCCAAGGAGCAGGGAGCCCGATGCGGGACTCGATCCCAGGACCCTGGGATCATGACCTGAGCTGAAGGCAGATGCTTAACCATCTGAGCCACCCAGGTGCCCTAGAGAAAAACCATTTTTAAGATTTCCGTAATTTGGATCAAGAAAAATTAATTTTCTTATTTTTAAATTATGGCCGTTAACGGAAATGACCTTAGAATGTGGCTGGCTTCTATTTTTATTAACATGGTATTATTGTGTATGTATCTTAGGCCTTGATTTCTCCATGAAGAACTAATGTATTAATTTCAAACGTAAAAAAAAAATAAAATCTTATTTCTTTATTGTCAAAGCTAAAAAGACATGTCCTTGTACCAGGATACTGGTAAAGCAACCTACTAGTCAAATAAGAGTAGAATTTTTTTCAAAATAGTTATAAATATTTGTTTGGGGAAATTAATTTGTGGGGATTTTGAAAACAGGCTGATATGATGTGGAACCAGATCTGGTAGACAGAGTAGATCATAAAGTTTGTAATAACATTTTGGGTGATTTATAACTATAGTGAAGAGATCAATTTTCCTTCTGGCTCAGACATGACTCTACTAAAGAGAAATTCTGAAAATGTTTGGAGAAAGGGCCGTACCAGCAGAAGACACAAAATGTGTGTCCTTATGCATGACTGCCCAGATGTTTACAAATAATCAATTCAAGAACAGAATGGGAAAGGTCATGTTTAAAATCTCTGATGTTTACTATATCTGATTATCAAAGTTGAGAAGTTTTATTTTTTAAGAAAATAAAAACACCTTTTTTTCTTTTTTGCAGACAATACCAGAGTTAAATTATTCTAAGTTCATATCTTAGGCAAATAATCTTAAGTGCTTTTTATTTTCCAGGTTTAAAAAAATTTATATCCCACACACCCAACATTCCTTTCTATGCCTAAGAGATTAATTTCTCACCACTCTGGGTGATCTCAGCAAAGTTATTCCAGGGTTAATCTAAAATTTTAATGGCAGCAATATATGATATGGGAACACTGGCATATACAGGCTACAATTAAGAACTATTTTCTTTATACACAAGTAACTGAGCTGTCCATTAAAAACTTTAAAAAAGCATGGAAATTTGAAAACGTCTTTGATTTAAAAGAAGTTGATGTCCTCATTATTAGTACATTATTTGACATCAAAAGAAACTCTGAATATATTCGTTTTTACAACTTTATTGTGTAAGCTGCATATACTTAAGTATATAATTTAATAAATGTTGTCAAAAGTAAACATCCACGAAATCATCATCACAATCAGTATAATGAACACAATCATCACTCTCAAAAGTTTCCTCAGGTCCATTTATAATTCCTCCCTCCTCAGACAACCCACTAACTTGTTTTCAGTCATGACAGTTCTGTTTATAAAGGATTTTATAGAAAGGGATCTCTACTCTTTCATCTGGCTTCTTTCAGTTAGTATAATTATTTTGAGATTCATCCATGTTATTGCATGTATCAATATTTTATTCCTTTTTATTATAGATAATTCTATTTTTTCCAATTTATTTCAGATATTTATTATGTTGATGTATGTTCCCTCTAAACCTACTTTGTTGTGGGTTTTTATCATGAAATGTACTTTGTCAGATTTTTTTCTGCATCTGTTGAAATGATCATATAGTTTTTTTTTTGACCTTAAACTTTTATGAGAATTTAACAAGGCCTTTACTTCATTTACTTTTAGCTATTCCATAAATACTGGAAGAGAAATTGGACACTTTGTAATGAAACTTAGAAAAATTTCATTTTTCCATAAAGCAAACTTATAAATCTTTCCCTTTGGCTCCTTCTTCCAATCCTCCTTCACTGTGCTGAAGAGCTATTGAGTTCTTCCATATTTTTGGTTAGGCAGGTGGTTTCCAAGCTGACTGGGCTTCCCAGGTAGGTAGTTCCTGCACAGGGTTTTCCAGTCACTGGGTCTATAACCTGTCCAACTTTGAAAATGATCTCGGCCAGTTCATTTTTCACATGCTTTGTTCGTGGAACAGGTAGAGCTTTGAGAAGCACAATATCCCCAACTGTGCACTGCTGAAGAGCATTGTGAGCAGAGTAGGTTTCATGCTTATTAAAATACTTTAATAAATAAGGATCCAAAACAAGCCTGGTCACTCTCACTTTAGCTGTTTTTTGCATTGCTGTTCCAATCACCTTCCCCACAATCCATTTGGCAGGGACGGATGAATGAACTACTGACATTATGTGGCTTTGGTCACCTCGCCTCCAGGTTCTCACGAGGGTGGCGTCTTGCTCCTCCAAATTTACCCACTGCAACTGCAGGGCTCGACCCATGCTCACCCTCCAGCTCTGTTTTCCTGGTGCATGTAGTCCGGATCGATCATATAGTTTTTATCCTTTCTCTTATTGATGTGATATATCATACTGATTGATTTACTATCGAACCACCCTTGCATACTGGGAATAAATCCTACTTGATCATGGTGAATGACTTCTTTAAGGTATTGTTGGATTCAGTTTCCTAATATTTTGTTGAAGATTGTTCATCAGAAATATTGACCTGTAGTTCTCTTTTCTTGTAGTATCTTTATCTGGTTTTGGTATCAGGGTAATGCTGGCCTCATAGAATGAGTTTGGAAGCTTTCCTTCCTCTTCTATATTTTGGACTAGTTTGAGAAGAACAGGTATTAACTCTTATTTAAGTATTTTGTAGAATTCACCTAAGAAGCCATCTGGTCCTAGACATTTGTTTGTTGGGAGTTTTTTGATTACTGAATCAATTTCACTGTTGGTAATTAGTCTGTTCAAATGTTCTATATCTTCCTTACTCAGTTTTGGGAGGTTATATGTTTCTAGAAATTATCCACTTCTTCTAGGCCGTCCAATTTGTTGGCATATAATTTTTCATAATATTCTCATAATTGTTTGTATTTCTGTAGTGTTGCTTGTTATTTCCCCTCTCTCATTTGTGATTTTGTTTGAGTCCTTTCTCTTTTTTCCTTGATGAGTCTAGCTAGAGGTTTATCAATTTTCTTGATTTTTTTTTTCAAAGAACCAGCCCCCGGTTTCATTGATCTGTTCTATTGTATTTGTCATCTTTGCCGATTTTTTCTTGTGGTTGATTTCCAGTTTCATAGCATTGTAGTTGTTAAAGATACATGGTATGAATTCATTCCTTTTGAATTTGTTGAGATTTGTTCTGTGGCCTAATATGTGATGTATTCTGGAGAATGTTCCATGTGCACTTAAAAAGAATGTGCATTCTGCTGTTTTAGGATGGAATGTTGCAAATATATCTATTAGATCCATCTGGTCAAATGTGTCATTCAAAGCCACTATTTCCTTGTTAATTTTCTGTCTGGATGATCCATCCATTGATGTAAAGGGGGTTTTAATGTCCCCTACTATTATTGTATTACTATTGATTACTTCCTTTATTTTTCTAATTAGCTGCTTTGTGTATTTGAGTGCTTCCACGTTGGGTGCACAAATATTTACAAATGTATCTCCTTGTTGGATTGTTCCATTTATGATTATATGGTGTCCTTCTTTGTCTCTTGCTACAGTCTTTGTTTTAAAGTCTCTAAATAAGTAATTTAAGAACTTTAAATAAATAAATATTGCTTCCTATGTAAATAAATAAATATTGCTACCCAGGCTTTTCACTTCCATTTGTCTGATGGATGCTTTTTCATTGCTTCACTTTCAATCTGCATGTGTCTTTAGGTCTGAAATGAGTCTCCTGTAGGCAGCATATAGACAGGTCTTGCTTTTGTATTAATTCCTTCACCCTATGTCTTTTGATTGGAGTGTTTAGTCCATTTATATGCAAAGTAATTGTTGATAGGTATGTATTTATTGCCATTTTGTTACTTGTTTTATGGCTACATTTATAGTTCTCTGTTCCTTTATTCTTTTGCTCCCTTCTCTCATAGTTTGCTGGCTTTCTTTAGCAATATACTTGAATTCCTTTCTCTTTATTTTTTGCATTTCTATCACTGTTTTTTGATTTGTGCTTACCATTAGGTTTGTATACAATATCTTACACATATAGCAATCTATATTAAGTTGATGGTCACTTAAGTTTGAACCCATTCTTTAGTTTTCTCCCTCCACATTTTAGGTATATGGTGTCATAATTTATATCCTTTCATTTTGTGAATCCCTGGACTGATTTTTATAGATATATTTCATTTTACTGCTTTTGTGTTTCCTACTTTTCTTACTGCTGCTTATGGTCTTTCCTTTCCATTGAAAGAATCCCTTTTAACATTTCTTGCAGGGCTGGTTTAGTGGTCATGAATTCCTTTAACTTTCATTTGTAGAAACTCTTTATCTCTCTTTCTATTCTGAATGCAAGCCTTGCTGGACAGAGTATTCTTGTCAGCACGTTTTTTTTTCTTTCAGCATTTGAATAGATCATGCCATACTCTTCTGGCCTCCAGAGTTTCTGCTGAAAAATCAGCCGATAGTCTTATGGGGTTTCCTTTGTATGTAACTGTTTTCTCTTGCTGCTTTTAAAATTATCTCTCTATCACTACTTTTTGCCATTTAAACTATTATGTGTCTTGGTATGGACCTCCTTGGTTTGATTTTGTTGGATCCCTATGCCTCCTGGAGCTGGATATCTGCTTCGTTTCCCAGATTCAGGAAGTTTTCAGCTATTATTTCTTCAAAAACATTTTCTGCTCCCTTTTCTCTCTCTTCTCCTTCTGAGATCCCTATCATGCAAATGTTTTTATGCTTGGTGGTGCCACTGAGTTCTCTTAATCTATTCTCATTATTTTTTCTCTCTCCTGTTCAGCTTGGTTGCTTTTCATTACTCTGTCCTCCAGGTCACTGATCCATTCTCCTGCTTCCTCTAGTCTACTATTTATTCCCTCCAGTGTAATTTTAATTTCAGTTATAGAGTTACTTACCTCTGGTTCTTTTTGGTGTTTCTATCTCTTTGTTGAGGGTCTCACTGAGGTCCTCCACTCTTCTCAAGTCCAGTGAATATCTTTATGACCATTACTTTAAATTTTTTATCAGGCATATTACTTATATTTTAGTTAGCTCTCTTGCTGTAGTTTTGTCCTTTCATTTACGACATATTCTTGTATCTCCTCATTTTGTCTAATTCTCTATTTCTATGTGTAGGAAAGTCAACTTGATCTCCTACTCTTAAAAGTAATGGCCTTATGAAGAAGAGGCCCTGTAATGTCCTGCAGCACAATGTTCCCTGTTCACTAGAACCTGGCACTTCAGGGGTATCTCCTATGTATGTTGCACCCTACTATATGCACCCTACTATTGTGGCTGAACTGTATTTGTCTTCAGTCCAGTCATCTGCAATGTCTCTTTGCCTGCTGTAGGCAGTTTTGCTCCCTATGTCATTATGGACCAGTCTGGGGCTGCCTCGGGCTTGAGTTGAGTCAGATCAGGCATTTGCCAGAAGTGCAATAGCACCAAATTGCAGGATGCTCTCCCTGTGTTGTCCCCTGAGAAGCTTTCATTGACAGGACCTGCAGTTCTGGCCCTTGTTGGGGCTGCTTGCATACTGCCAGGCTTGTGGCACTGCTCTGGATGGACTCCTACCAAAGGCATGTTGGAGGGGGTGGGTCTGCAAGAGAACTTGGGTGTGGGGTGTGCACTGTTAGTGAAGTTCGCACTAATCTGCTGCAGGAGGGGACCTGCAGCCACTGGAAAACTGCTGCCCAGGCCAGGATGGAGGGAGCAGGTCCACAAAAGAGCATGGGGGTAAGGTACCCTGTTAGCAAGCTAGGTAAAAAGTGTTTGCAGTCTGCTGGTTTCAACAGCTGTCCATGTATCTAGGCTGGAGGGGCCAAGAGAGGGAAATGGCACCCACCAGCTCCTCTATTCCTAGGGAATTCTCCAAAGATCCCTGCCCTTCCAGCACAACTCTGAGATTAGTAAACAAATCTCCCTCCCACACACCCCAGGCATTTTTCAAACTGCTGCTTCTATGCTGTGTCTCAGCAGGGCTGCTTGTTGTGCTGTGTCTTTAAGGGCAGGGACCCAGTTTCCTCTCACTCTCCAGCTCTGCCAGAGCTGAAGTTGCTATTTTTTAAAGTTCCAGGTGTTAAACACCACTGACTGTAAGAACTCATGAAGTTAGGTTCCTCTGGTTTTCAAAGCCAGATATTATGGAGACTTGTCTTCCCAGCATGGGTCCCCGTGCCTGGAGTGCTTTAATGTGGAGTCTGCTCCTCTCCTCTCTGTGTACTCTACTGTATCCTCCCTCCCTGCAGACAGTCTCACAGGTCACTGTGGCTCCCAATTGCGTCTCTACCCTTCCCACCTTCTTCAATGTAGCCTCTTCTCTAAATTTAGCTGCAGAGAACCTGTTCTGCCAGTCTTCAGTTCCTTTTCTGGGTTATTTACACTGATGTCGATGTTATCTAGGTGTATCCATGGGACAAGGTGAGCCTAGAATCCTCCTACTCCACCATCTTCCCCGGAATTCCCAGATATTCATTAAAATTCATTTAAATTCATCATGTGGCTATACCAGAGGTTTTTTTTAAATCCATTCACCTGTTGATGGTCACTTGAGATGTTTCTAATATTTAATTTTTATTAATAAAGTTGCTCAAACACTTATGTATAAATCTTTGTATAAACACATGCTTTCTTTTCTCTTAGGTCACAGAAAAGTGCATGTTTAACTTAAGAAACTGCCAAGGTGTTTTCCAAAACAGTTGTACCATTTTACATTCCCACCAGCACTGTAGAAGATTGCTGGTTACTGCACATCCTCCACAACACTTGGTATAGTCAGGTTTTATCAATTTTGGAATTCCAGCCACTCTAATGGGTGCAAAGTGATTTGCATTTCCTAATGGCTAATGATGTTGAGCATCTTTTCATGTTTTTTTGCATCCATATTTCTTCTTTAGTGAAGTGTCTGTTTAAATCCTACCAATTTTTATTGGGTTGTTTATCTTGCTAATTAGTTACAAGACATATATTTTGCAAGTACTTGCTTCTAGGCTGTGGCTTGACTTTCATTTTCGTAATGGTATTGGTTTGAAAAGCAAAAGTTTTTGGGGCACCTGGTGGCTCAGTCAGTTAAGTGTCTGACTCTTGATTTTGGCTTGGGTCACAATCCCAGGGCCATGAGATCAAGCCCCATGTTGGGCTCCAAGGTCAGTGGGGAGTCTGCCTGAGATTCTCTCTCTTCCTCACCCTCTGGCCCTCCCGCCTTTCAAATAAATAAATTTTTAAAAAGAAAAGAAAAACAAAAGTTTTTAATTTATTGACTTCTTATTTTGGGGTTTGGACTTTCAGAGTCATATTTAAGAAGTCTTTTACCAAATCCAAGGTCACTAAGATTTTTTCCTATATTTTCTTTTAGAAGTTTTATAGTTTTAACTCTTACATTTTGGACTATGATCCACTTTGAGTTAAATTTTGTATATGACATGAGTTAAGGGTTAAGGTGTATTTTATTTTATTTTTGCATAAAGCTACCCAATTGTTCCAGCACCATTTATTGAAGAGATGATCATTTCTCCATTAAATTGCCTTAACTACTTTATCCCAAATCAACTGACTACATAGAGACTCTCTATTGAATAGAAAGTCTCTATTAAGTAATCTACAGCACTGATCCATGTATCTATCTTTACTCCAATCCTATACTGTCTATGTAAAAATCCTACAAAATCTCCAATTTAGTGTAGGAAAGACAGGTGATTTAATAAATTATATTGGTATAAATGGTTAATATGAAGAAATATAGTAAACTCCTCGTCTCAAACTGTATGTAAAAAGCAATTCCAAATGGAATAATGCCTAAAGAAAAGCAAAATTTCTAAACTTTTAGGAAAAACAAGGAATGTTTTTATGACCATGAAGGTAGTGAATAACTTTGTAAGTAAGACACAAAAAGTGCAAACCATAGTAATTAAAAAAAAAAAACCTGACAAATGTGACTACATTAAAATGAAAGCTTTTTGTATGATGAAATTTACTATAAAGATAAAATATAAACTACAGACTTACACAGAGTTACATGCAACACACAGGACTGACCAAGTATTTATACCCAGAATATATAAAGAATGCCTATAAATCAATAAGAAAAAGGCAAACAACCTAACAGAAAAATAAGCAAGGGATATAAAGATGCATTCACAGAAGAATAGAATGGTCAAGTAACATATTAAAAGATGTCAACCTCAATTTTAATCAGAGAAAAAGGCTCAGATTAAAACAATAGCCTTATAAATTTCACCCATCAGATCAGCAAAAATTCAAAAGCTTAAATCAGCCTAGTACGCTGGTTCTATCACCTCCAGGAATTTGGGTCCATATGTTACAAAGAGAAAATCTCACCATCTTCATCAGCATAGTCCAAAAACAATATTATAAAAATTTTCCCAGCTGGACAAATTTGGAAGATCTATAGTAAATAAGAGGAACAGTCTCAATGTTCGTTGAGCATAGGCTTTTGATCCTTTTGGTCTCTTTGTTTTGTTTTTTTTTTAATTGGAAACTATTTTATTTTTTCAATTTTTTATTTAAATTCTAGTTAGTTAACAGTATTTTTTGATCGATAAGTTTACTCACTGCTTTCTAAAGAACACATAGATATTTTCCCCCCAATTTTCCTCCCTTCA
The DNA here is from genome assembly GCF_003265705.2 of Callorhinus ursinus. Classification (NCBI taxonomy): domain Eukaryota; kingdom Metazoa; phylum Chordata; class Mammalia; order Carnivora; family Otariidae; genus Callorhinus; species Callorhinus ursinus. Next base: position 19,021,107 of record NW_027397074.1, on the reverse strand, counting down.
TTCTGTCTGGTTCTTCATTTTCCTCAGTTCTTGTGAATTTTTCCATGGATTTCTCTAAAAGGCAAAGCAAGCAAACAAACAATACATCTCTTTCATATGTTTCATTTCCCCACTCTCTAATATAAAGTTTTATGTTTCATCATGGGCAGATGTATTAAGCAGCTTGAGTATGTCGGTTCTTTGAGAAATAAACGGAGATGGCCTGCATTCTGGCTTAGCATTTGATGTAGATAACCCTGACAGACACATGGCCAACAAAAAGTAAATTTTCTTAGAAACAAGCGGTCTATTTCCACTCCCTTTCTTCCCTGATAGTCTTATTTTCCTCCAACCTTCCTCCTACCTCTGGTCTTCCTTGATCTCCACCTCTAGAATCACCACATATTACCCCAAGGAAAATTCTTCTCCCTTCATCCTTTTCTGTACTCTCATTTCTCACCAGATCTATTCTCCCCTCACTTGCCCTCTCAGACACAGATTTTGACACCACTTTCTTTCCCTTCAGTGAGAGACATAGAGCGCTGCACAAGAGAAAATGTAATAGTTTTAACACACAGACTTCAAACTCTGGATTCAAATCTTGGCTCTATTAAATAAAACATGTGCAAAGAATTCATAGACTTTTGACAGTTTAGTGCTAGAAAGGTTTGAAGAGCTTATCTCATTCAATCCACTCCTTTCAAGATGGAGAAAATGAAACCCAGAGGGATTACATGATTCACTCAAGATCATTCACCAAGATGAACGCAGAGATAGAATAGAACCCAATCCCTTAACCCTCATCTCAACTCTTGCCAATCATTAGAGTGGGCCTCAAACTTGTCCAGAGTCAAAATCACTGCATGCACTGTAACAGAACAGTTTTAAAAGAGATACACAGTAATTTCCTCACAAAATTATTCCCAACTACATCTAGTAGCCTAAAAATGTTAGCACACAATGTTCTCACCAACAAAATTAAATTCTTATAGGTAACTATTACAATATTTGGGAATAAATGTTAGATTTATAACATTACTGAGTTTTTAAAACAAAAGAGGAAAATATTTATATATTTGGCTATGTGAAAATTAAAATTTAAATCTGGCAGAAGACACCACACATAAGAATTTTTTTAAGTGAGACAAATTAGAAAAAAATGACAGGCTATATGACAGGCAGTGAACTGATAAACTTGATAGATAATAAATTGTTACAAATTACGAGGAAAAGCATGAAGACCCCAGCAGAAAATAGGGAAGGGGTATGTACAAGCATGTCCAAGATAAAGAAACACACATAACCATTAAGTAGAAGGAAAGTTTCAATCCACTAATATTTAAAGAAACACATCTTAAGACAATGAGATATATATTTATCTCAAAGAATGCCAAAGATTTTAAATGTAATAATATCCCACACCTTGGTTAGGGTGTGGAAAAAGGGGACCTTTCTTTCATATATGCTGTTGCTGTGAGCCTAGTATTGACACAACTTTCCTGGAGGGCAGTTTGGCAATTTCTATGAAATTTCTATGAAAAATTCTATGAAATTTTTGACCCAAAAATGCCATTGCCATGAATTTATCTTGTAACAATATCTACCCAACTGTCTAAAGATATTGTTGCAAAGATGTACCCTGCAGGCTAGGTTGTGATATCAAACACTGGGGAATAAACAAAATGTCCACCCATCAATGAACAGTTTAAAAAATAAATAGACCTATGCATTCCTGTGGCATGCCCTGCTGTTTTAAAAAGAACGAAGTTGGTCTAAATATAGTACCTGGAGAAGTACTAATGACACATAAACTGAAAAGGCTAGATGTAAAGCAATATGCATAGAGTGATCCTATTTTGTAAAAGTGGGGAGGAGAGCAAGAGGTGTTTGAAGGTACATGGAAGAAAGTTTTACTCACAATCTTTAGTTAAAATGACAGAACTGAGGGCACCTGGGTGGCTAGGTTAAGCATCTGATTCTTGATTTTGGCTTAGGTCAGTCTTAAGTTCAAGCCCTGAGTTGGGCTCCATGGTGGGCATGGAGCCTGCTTAAGCGTCTCTCTCTCCCCCATCCTTTTGCCCCAACCCCTCACTCCTGCTTGATCACATGCGCGCACTCTCTCTCTTTAAAAAAAAAAAAAAAAGACAGAACTAGTATAAGCTAAAAAAGGTGGTTTGGTCCATATCACCATGAACCTGTAAGTAGAAGTGACCCAAGAGGTAGCTGGATATGGGGGCTCAGGCAATGTCCTCAGGTTCTCCACGGATTCTGCCTCCTTCCACGTTTTGTCCTCCTTCTTTTTCACCCCAGGCATCCTCACCTAGTTAAAAAATATGGCCAATGGCAAGTGAACTTCAGATCTTCCTGAGAGAATGATCTGCAAGAATAGGAGACAGAATTTACTGTTGGCTCTCACAAAAACCCCAGGGAGGGCTCTGACAGTTTGCTTACAAGCCAGTGAAGGATCAAGCCCTTTCTTGAAGCAATGACTGGCCCAGGGTCAGGGCTCATTCTCAAAGACAGGTGAGGCTCCTGATTCCATCTCTGGGAGCACTACAGGCACAGACTGGAGGTCAGTGGTTCCTTACAGGAAGGAATTCTGGCACACAACCTGTGTCTACTACACAATGGACATCTTTAATAATAACTTTAGGAAGTGGGTTACTATTGAAATTGAAAAATGCAAAGGCTAGGACTACAGAAAATAGGATAAAAAAAAAATCCTCACCCCTGATTAGGTGTGGCTTTTAAAATTTAAAACAACGGGGGCACCCGGGTGGCTCAGTCGGTTAAGCGACTGCCTTCGGCTCAGGTCACAATCCTGGAGTCCTGGGATCAAGTCCCGCGTCGGGCTCCCTCCTCGGCGGGGAGTCTGCTTCTCCCTCTGACCCTCTTCCCTCTCGTGCTCTCTCTCTCTCTCAAATAAATAAATAAAATCTTTTAAAAAATAATAATAAAATTTAAAACAACAAAGAACACACACACACACTTTTCCATTACTTGGTCAAAAAGTGTCCTATGTTGGTTCTCAGCAACGAAGTAGTTAATTTCTTCTGGGAAGATACCAGAAAAGGAATTTTTATTGAAGAGGCTGATTCAACCTTTTCTGTGAGCATAGACTCAGATTTTGTGAGATGAGCAGCGGGAAGGCACAGGCCTGGGGTGAGTGCTGAGATGGCTCTGTGTGAGCTTGTCCTGGAGCCCCCCTCAGGGCAGGAGGACTAAGGGTAAGACCAACCTCATGGCTCTCCTGCTGCCCCTGGGTTTTCTGACAGCTTCTAAACCACTTGTAAAAGTCCCCAAAATAGATTTCTTTCCAGAAACCAATTAGCGCACTCTCCCTGCACACTAGCAGTTGAATGCTTTCTTTTCCCCCTTCTGCCCCCACCATAGGCACATAAAGAGAAACCAGGAATGCAAGGCCTAACTCATTAGTCTAGATTCCACAAATCCAGCACTTGAGATAAATCAGTTAGGAACTATAATGAAGTTCCTGTATTTATTATTTCTGAATAGAAGATTTATTTTGCAAATTATAGAATGAATAAGACTGCAGAGGAATGAGGAAAGCTACTTTGCAAGCACCCCTCGCTATTTCAGAAGCAACCAATAGGTAATCAACTGACAAATCAACGACTATAAATCACTGCTGCCTACTCAACCAAATTTTTTTTAATCTTCTCCTACTGGACACTTTGTAGCCTGATTTCTAGTTACTATATGTCATCAAAAGTAATAAAATAAGATATAATTCAGAATGTTTTACTAATTCAAATTATTGGAGAGTTTTATTGTAGGATGGCTAAGACTAGTTTTCAGATGTGGTATCTGGCATAAGTTAACAGTGGTTAAGACTTTTCAATCAAATAGTTATGGCTCAAGTCTGGGATCTACCCTTTAATACTACCACGGGCAAGTTGCCTCTTCGAATGAACCTCAGTTTTCTCATCTGTATGATGGGATAATAACACCTACCTTATGGAATTGCTGTGAGGACTAAGTGGCAAGCTTGGCACATAGTAATTCATCAATAAATATTAGCTTTTAGTCTTTCTAGCCACATATTTTATTTTAAATGTACCTGACTCTTCTAGGTCCCCAAGACATCTCCTTTTTAAAATTTTGGTTTAGTGAGAACAGAATAGGGTTAGTACAGAATAGAGCAGGCCCTAAAGACACATGGGCCAAATGCTCAACTGGACACTTCTTTGTTCAGTACAACAGTTCATGTAGCATCTGAAGGAAAAAAACATATCATCTGACTCAATCTTTCAATTTCTCAGTTCATTGATTTTACAGCATCTGCGGATTCTTTTCTTAAGAAAGCAACCTCCTCCATAGAATTAGGCGGTACAGGTATCCTTTTACAAAAGACCTACATTAATACCTGTTTTCACCAATCAAAAGAAATCCGAAAAGGATTTTTGCCTTAATGAAAAAAAGGAGAAAAGCAAAAATTAGCATTGTTTGTTTTGCAGTGGAGCTGTGACAGAGATAGCACACACCTGGAGCAGCGAGCAGTGAGGGGCCCCACCAAGCTCCTTCTCCGGGAACTCTACTACGCATTTCAGCATCAAGCCACCACGGCTTTGAACTGTTGTCTGTGAGCATTTGTGCTTTATCTCAATTTATTTTATGTGCCAGTTAGCAACACGTGTCCTTAAGTATTAGAAAAGCTGAATAGAAGGTTATGTTTTGGATTTAGGAATGCTCAAAGATTTTTCCATATAAATTAATGGTAATTGCTTCTTTGCTTTATGCCTCTTCAGCTTAGAAAAGTTTTCAAAGGAATGCTCTACTTTCAGATAGCAGGGGAAACCCATATTTAATCTCTTCAAACCTGGAGAAGTCCACCAGCATAGACAGTTCCCATTTCAACAACATCCTAGTGTATGGCACATGCAGGCAGTGTTTACCATAGACAACACTGAGGGATGAGCTAAGAAATCACGAGGCAGATCGAGCAACTGCAATAAAGTAGAATAAGTAGCAAGAAAGCAAAATAACAAGTGACAAATTGGGAAAAAAATATTTGGCACACACATAACAAGTAAAGGCTGTAAGTTACTAAATGCAGAATATAAAAAATGTGAAAGAGACCTTACAAACCAACCAGAATGTCAAACAGTACAACAGAAGAATGAACCTAGGTTATGTCCTGCCAAGTCACAAAAGAAATCCAAAGGGTCAAGAACATATGAAAAGAAGCTGAGCCTTGGGGCACCTGGGTGGCTCAGTTAAGCGTCTGCCTTCAGCTCAGGTCATGATCCTGGGATCCTGGGATTGAGCCCCACATCGAATCCCCACATTGAGCCCCACATCGAGCCCCCCATCAGGCTCCCTGCTTGGCGGGGAGTCTGCTTCTCCCTCTCCCACTCCCCCTGCTTGTGTTCCCTCTCTCGCTGTGTCTCTCTCTGTCAAATAAATAAAATCTTAAAAAAAAAAAAAAGAAGAAGCTGAGCCTCATCAAGAATCTGGGAAATTCAAACAAAAGCACAGTGGTTCACCACTTCTGACTATCAGACTTGCAAAAGTTAAAAATATTGATAAATATCTAACATTAAGAATTTCAAGAAACGGGTATTCTCTTAAATGAATCATATTTGTTTTCCATTGCTGTAGTAACAAACTGTGACAACCTTAGTTACTTAAAAAACAACACAAAGTTATTATCTTACAGTTCTGTAGGTCAGAAGTCCAATACAGATTTCAGTGGGCTAACATCAAGGTGTCACCTGGGCTGTATTACTTTCTGAAAGAGGCTTTAGGAGGGAATCCATTTCCATGCCTTTTCAGCTTCTAAAAGATACCAGCATACCTGGCTTCCTTCATTCATCATTAAAGCCAGCAATGTTGTATCTATCTGAGCATTCTTCTATAGTCACATGACCCTTTCTGACCACAGCTGGGAAAGATTCACTGCTTATTTAAGGATTCTGGTCATCAGATTAATCTCCCTATTTCAAGGTTCTTAATCTTAATCACATCTACAAAGTTCCTTTTACCAGCAAAAGTAACATAGTCAGAGGTTCTCAGAATTAGGAAGTGGACCTTTTTGAAAGGGGGCATATTCTGCCTATTATACTAATAGAGATAGTATAGCCTATTTGGATGACAGTTGGGCAGTATATGCATACCCACTGACCCAGCAATTTGATATTTGAAAATCTATCCTACAGAAACACATGCACATCTGCATGAAAGTGTATGTCCAAAGATGTTCATTGTAGCATCATTTGAGAAAGCAAGAGATTACAACAAATAACATTAAAAAGGATATTTAGGTAAATTATGATATGTCCATATTATACCACTAGGTAGCAGTTAAAAATATAGGTAGATATGTGCTAATATGAAAAGATCTCTAGAATATATGGTTAAGTGAAAATGAGAAAAGAAAAAAGCAAGTTGAAGATATACTAAAATAAAAATTTTAACTTAAAGTTTTAGAATTTGGAAAGTGTCTGGAAGGATCCCCACCAAACCTCTGAGAAGTAGAAGGGAACTGAGGATGCGGGGAAGGGGGTATTCACTTTTTCTTAGAGAGAAAGAGAGAAAGAAAGAGAGAGAGAGAGAGAGAGAGAGAGAGAGAGAGAGAGAGAGAGAGATCTACATCTCTATATCTGTAATGTTTGAATTTTCCTAGGATTATATTCACATATTCCTTGTATTTTTAAGTTATTAAATTGTTTAAAAAACAAAGTGTCCTGGACTTTAAGTCATGAGCGTAACTATGTGACTTGAGCTACTCACTTTATCCCTCTAGCCTTGAATTAACTAAGTCTGTAAATTTAAGTAGTTGAATGCAAGGACTTCTAAATTCCACCTCTAGATTTTATGATCAGATTTAGCAAAAAAAAAAAATAACTCAAGTTAGTAGTATTTTGTCATTTGTGAAAAGGAAAACAGTAATTTCTTTATTGATTTTTTAAATAATGTTCTAAATTTTCTGGAATGGTCTTGACTTTAAATATTTTAAACTTTTGAGCCTATATTAGTATTTGTCAAATTATATGATTCCATTAGGATTCAGAAAATATCTCCACAGGCATTCTAATGCACTGCTGGTGGTAATGTAAATGAGCACTTCCTTTCTGAAAAGCAATCACAACAGGTGAAAACTTTAAAGCAGTTTAATCTTTGATTTAATAATCCCACACCTATAACTTTGTTCTAAGAAAAAAAAATAGAAGCAATTCCAAAAGTCCAAAATAGAGAAATGGTTCAATAAATTAAGTAGTTTGCAACTTATCATACAGTCAATGACTATATCTCAAAGAAATGTTTTTAATACAGGGAAACTTATAACCAAATTTGAGTGAAAAAATAGAGATATGTATGTATTTCCTGTCCACTATATAGGTTCTATGCATATGGGCTTAAAATAAAGACTGGAAGGGAATGTGCCAAAATGTTAAAGGTGATTTTTTTAAAATACTTTTGTGATTTTTTTAAAATATTTTTAGGAAATTTCCAGTCCTTCTACAGTGATCCAGTGTGACTTTTATAACAATAAAATAAAATTTTAAATGGTCTCTCTACTTAAAAATTACAGTAAGCTCTTCAAATGAAAAATTTCACTAAGTTTATAGAAGAATCACTAAGTACCTTAACATTTGGAAAATCATCTCTTTCTCCTTCCTTCCTTCTGCTTGCTTTGAGTTTACTCTTCTTTTTCTAGTTTCTTAAGGTAGAAGGTTGGTTATTGACTTGAGATCTTTCTTTTTAAATATAGGTTTTTAGAGCTATAAAATTCCTACTAAGCACCCATGTAGCTATATCCCAGTTTCTGATATGATACATATGTTCTCAAAGTACTTTCTAACTTTCCAACTTTCCCTTGTCATTTCTTCTTTGACCCCTCAGTTATCCAGAAGTGTTTGGTTTTTGGTTTTGGTTTTGTTTTGTTTTTGTAACTTCCACATAATTGTGAATTTTCCAAATTTCTTTCTGGTATTTTTTTTCTAATTCAATTTTGTTGTGGTCAGAAAATACATTTTGTATGACTTAGTTCTCTTTAATGTACTGAGACTTGTCCATGGCTAACATATGGTTGATCCTAGAGACTGTTCCATGTGAATTTGAGAAAAATGTGTATTCTGCTACTGTTGACTGAAGTGTTCTATAGATGTCTGGTTTATAGTATTTATAGTGTTGCTCAAGTCTTCCATTTCCATATCGATCTTCTGCTTCTTCCATCTTTTACTGAGAGTGGAATATTGAAGACCCCAACTATGATTGCTGAATTGTCTATCTGTCCCTTTAATTCTGTCAGTTTTTGCTTTATGTACTTCAGATTCTAAGACACATATATGTTTACAACTGCTATGTCTTCCTGATAGATTGACCATAAATTGACTTTTTCTAAAAATATTTTTATTGTTATGTTAATCACCATACATTACATCATTAGTTTTTGATGTAGTGTTCCATGATTCATTGTTTGTGCATAACACCCAGTGCTCCACGCAGAACGTGCCCTCTTTAATACCCATCACCAGGCTAACCCATCCCCCCACCCCCCTCCCCTCTAGAACCCTCAGTTTGTTTTTCAGAGTCCATCGTCTCTCATGGTTCATCTCCCCTGTCCGACTTACTCCCCTTCATTCTTCCCCTCCTGCTATCTTCTTCCTCTTTTTTTTTCTTAACATATACTGACTCTTTTATCATTATAAAATGATCTTTTTTTCTCTCTAGTGACAACTTTTGTCTTAAACTCTACTTTTTTCTGAAGTTAGTATGTCACTCCAGCTCTCTATTGGTTATTGCTTGTATAGTATATTCTTTCCATCCTTTTATTTATATCTTTAATATAAAGTGTGTCTGTTGTAGACAGAAAGTAGTTGGATCATTTTTTAAATCTATTTTGCCAATCTCTGGGTTTTAAACAGGGATCATAGCAGCTCCATTTCACAAGGAGGTTTTGAAGAAGGCATCCCCATTCACTGAGCTTTCCCAGTTTTCATTTGGCAGTTCATAAGGTGATTTTATGTGCAACTGAAGAAATGTAAAACTGTTTCCCACAGTGCTTTAAACAAGCTATAATGAATTTTCAGATACAAAGGGCTATGGGGAGATTTCCTGACAAGCTTGAATAAAGGTGGAAATTTCAATTTTTTATGAGATTCTTTAAGCACTGACTTTAAGGCATCAGCAGCAGGCTCACTCTTGCTAGCTATGAGCATGTTGTAACTCCCAAGCTAAAGAGGGATAAATGAGCATTCCAGGGTCTGTAAAAATGAAAAAAATATATATACATGCAATTTGTGTGTCACAGCAGCAATTATTTTTCAGGTTTTATCATCAGGATTTGAGAAAGACAAATCACCCTGTATCTACATATTCACACACACAAATTTATATAATATATAATGCATTATCTTACAGTACAATGATATTTGGCCATGGACTAAAATAGAAAGTATGGATGACATGTGGTAGGTTCTATATGGTTTTCCAAACCATGTGCATCAGGGTGATTCAAAATAGCGTGGTGCTGGTGTTAGGCATATCTGAACTTGAGTCATGGTGCGGCCACTTACCCTTGGTGTGACTTGGTACTTCATCTTTTAATCATTTAATCTCTCTGTGCCTCAATTTCCTCAACTGAAAGATAGACTTAAATTTGGCACCAACCTCACAGAACTGACATAATGAATCAACATCATTAGTTATTACTAGTAATATAGATATTAATAAAAAAATAGTAACAGAAAATATTTTGAGCACCTGCTACTAGGGCCTAAAGACAAATGGATAGAATATATTGAACCCATCTGATTCAAATGTGCTTCAAGATAAGTCTGAGAAATGAGGAATAATGACATTCAGAATACAGATACAGATCAAAGCAAATCTCAATGGCATTTTTAGGGGAATTGGGGGCAACAGGATTAAAACAGAATTGGGGTTGGAAAGTGTCTACCAGTTTTCAGTATACTAATAAGAAAATGGCTTTTTTTTTTTTTTTTTTTACAAATCCCCAATGTACTTTTACTTTTTTCAATACCCTAAAGAAATTCTATTAATATTAGCTGGTTTTTGAGTTCAATAATAGAGTACCTTCATTTTTTACAACAAAAGTTTCTTTAAAATTATATGCAAAAATATTTGTAAGATAAATTATGTTTTAATTGGTTATGAATGAGCCTTGTGCTTTCTAGTCATCATATATCATTCACTTCATGCCCTACTTAAAATATTTCCCCATCTCTTCTCTGTCAACTCAAAACCTATCCAGTGTTTCAGGATCACCACCACCATCACTTCTCTGAACCTTCTCTAAGGTCATCCCAATCCTCAGCTTTTCCCTCTCATATGAATTACTATAATATCTACATTAATTACAAAGAAATTCAACAAGCACGGGGCGCCTGGGTGGCTCGGTCATTGAGTGTCTGCCTTCGGCTCTGGTCATGGTCCCGGGGTCCTGGGGCAAACCCCGCATCGGGGTCTCTGCTCACCAGGAAGCCTGCTTCTCCCTCTCCCACTCCCCCTGCCTGTGTTCCCTCTCTCACTGTGTCTCTCTCTGTCAAATAAATAAACAAAATCTTGAAGAAAAAAAAAGAAATTCAACAAGCAATTGTTGACCAATTAGCCAGGCAATAGAAGTGGTGCTAGAGACATCAAGATGGACAAGACAGTCCCTGCCCTCCTCTTAGGGGACCTAGACTCCAGTGGCAGGAGACAGACATACAAAAGAATTAGTACCCGAAGGAATATTTTTATAAAATGAAGGGGACATTTGTAGAGAAATAGTTCATCAAAAAACAAAACAAAACAAAAACAAATCAATTAATTTGTCTTTTTGATAAATCTGGATTTATCAAAAAATACTTTTTTTCAGAGATAGAAAAGTGGTCATTTAAAAGTAGTTTTTGGTTTTCTGTTCTACATGTAGAGGGAAAAAACATCTTTACATGAAAACTTTTTATTTTGAGAAAGCATTTTAAATGCATTTTGATTATGCAAAGGTAAAGTTAAAATGCTACTCTGAAATGGGGACAGGGGAGAGTATAAGTAGCCAAACTACTTTGCATAAAGATGCAAATATTTGACTTTACCATGGAAAGAGTAACATCTTGTATAAATTAGCTTTTGCCACAACAATGGTGCATAACAAACAACCTCAAAATGCAGTGACTGAAAAAAATTATTTTCACAGATCTGTGAGTCAGCTGGGCTGATTTTGTTTCACATTGCAGGTCTGCAGATCTAGGTCTTTCCCATATGTCTTTCATCCTCCTTAGTCCCAGTGGGCTATTCAGGACACATTCTTCTCATGGTGATGGCAAAGGCACATCAAGGGGCAAACCCAACCACATAAGCACTTTTCCAGCTGCATTTTGCATCACAGCTGCTAACACACTACTAACCAAAGTAAAACATATGGCCGAGCCCAAAGTCATGAGGCAAGGAAGTATGCACTACCTTTGGTGGGGAGAATGCAAAACTAAACTATAAGACAAAGGATATGGATACAGGTGAAGAATTGAGTCCAATAATTCAATCTATCAGACATCTTCATAAAGATATTGATTGAAATGTGTTTGAAATTGAGAGAAAAGATTTAGGGCTTGGAGTTCCTCTTGTTGGATCAGAGAAAGGAGAGATTTGAGAGACATGTCTACAGCAGAAGGTAAACAACCATCCCAAAGAAGGAACAGGTAGGAGCTAACAAGTGTTGGCTGTGGCCATTCTGTTACACCCAAGTTCCTTGGTAGAGTTCGTTAAATGTTATTGTTTGATATTAGCTGTGTTTGGGGAAGTTAAGACAGGCCCATGAACAAAGCAAAGTCAGGAACATTGGATGGATAAATTATTTTTGGAATGATTATTGTATTCATCCACAATAAGATGCCTGGTCAAGAAAACAAGAGTGGATTGTGGGAAACATGAGTTTTCTTCCAGGGTGTTTAGAAATATTCCAGGTGGGCAACACCAGAGAACATAGACTTTCTGCTAATATGTGGACATAGTCTGCCCTTTGCAATATCACATTTGAGTAGTGACTATGAGGTGGGACATAATTAGGATTCGCCTAATTCAAGCAGCTTTACCAGTGATATTATTAATTATAATTTGTCTATTTTAGATTAGATTAATTTTTAATCACTTCCTGAACTTCTTAGCCCAAACTCATTTATTTGGATACAAAAGTAACACTTCCCTGTAGGCTTAAGTCACACATCTCATAATCACTTATATCTCCTATCATTTACTCAGCCCATAAATACGAAACTTATGCTATATACAAGATAAACAGCTATGTAAGACAAAGTCTCTAATTTTAAACTATCAGTCCAAACAAGGTGATAACACTGTAAGACAGAAGATGCAAAGTCTGTAAGTGTTTTGAAAAGACAGGCAGGGGTACACTATTCAATGAAAATCTTGATCTATAAAAGTCTAAAACAAACCTGATCATAGTAACAAATCCCTTAATGTTTTTAAATGGACTGTGACAATCAGTAAATAGCTAGCTTAGCATTTGGAAGGTTAAGTACATAAGCCAAGCATATATCATCTAAATGTTGGAATCCATCATGGGATTTCCAATGAAGAATATACTACAGAAACTCAAAGCAATTAAATATTACCCATTCACATATATTTGTTAAAGTACTAATCACAGAGCTCTTACTATGGGCCACACACCCATAGGAAGCAGCAATGAACAAAGTACACAAGAGCTCTGACTTCCTTCCACTTGGTTGAGGGAAGAGACCAAAAAAATTAGCAAGCAAACAAATAAAATGAACAAATACATTTTAGAAAAATCTAATTGCTACAAAGAAATTAAAGAAGGATGCTATAAGAGCTACTTTCTATCAGGTTGTCAGGGAAGGTCTCCCTGGAAAGGTACCCTTTGAGCTGTGACCTAAGTGGAGCTAATTATGCAAAGATGATCTGGTACAAAAGCACTGCAGGCAAAGAGAATAGCAACTGCAAAGGGTCTTAAGTGGGTATGACATTGGTAATAAGAAATATTAGCTCTTAACATCTCTTTCCCTTTATTCCTTGCTTAGTTTAATAAAATCAGTTTTTAATCATTCATAATAATGGAGAGCCAATGACTCTATTAGTCCATGACTTGCCGTGTTTATTAGTATTTTTAGATTTGTAGATTTTGTAGACACTAGAAAAAGACTCTGACATTTTGTAAATTTAATACATTTTAAAAGTCCAAAATATGGGGCACTTGGGTGGCTCAGTCAGTTAAGCATCCAACTCTCAGTTTCAGCTCAGGTCATGATCTCAGGGTCATGGGATGGAGCCCCATGTTGACCTCTGCACTTAGCCCAGAGTCTGCTTGAGATCCTTCCTCTCTCCCTCTCCCTCGGCCCCTCCCCCTGCTCATGTGCCCGCACTCTCCTTAAAACAAAAATAAATAAAATCTTTGGAAAAAAATATAAAAAATCTAAAATATATAAAGAACTCATACAACTCAATAGCAAAAAAAAACCCAATCTGATTAAAAAATGGGAAGATATGAATAGACATTTTTCCAAAGATGACATGCAGATGGCCAACAAGTACATGAAAAGGTGCTCAATATCACTAATCATCAGGGAAGTGCAAATCAAAACCACAATGAGATACTGCCTCACATCAGTCAGAATGGCTAACAACAAAAAGGTAAGAGATAACAAGTGTTGGCCAGGATGTGAAGAAAAGGGAATCCTTGTGCACTGTTGGTGGGAATGCAAATTGATGCAACCACTATGGAATACAGTATGGAGGTTCCTCAAAAAAGTAAAAAGAGAAACACCACATGATCCAGCAGTTCCACTTCTGGGTATTCATCCAAAGGGGGGAAAAAAAAACTAATTCAAAAGGATATACGCACCCCCCGTTCATTGCTGCATTATTTACAACAGCCCAGATAATGGAAATGACCCAAGTGTTCACAATAAGTTACCGCAAATACTATACGATGTCATCAGAATCTTAAAAAACAAAACAGAACAGAACTGAACTCATAGGAGCAGAGAACAGATGGGTGGTGGCCAGAGGCAGGGGGGTGGGGGTGGAGGTGCGAAATGGATAAAGGGAGTCGAAAGGCACAAACTTCCAGTTATAAAATAGATACTTCAGCATGTAAGGTTACAGCATGGTGACTATAGTTAATAATACTATATTGTATATTTGAAAGTTGCTAAGAGAATAAAACTTAAAAGTTTTCATCACAAGAAAAAGAATTTTGTAACTATATATAGGAATGGATTGTTGAACAGCCTTTCAGGGGTTGATCATTCTGCAATATATACGAATACTGAATCATTATGCTGTACACCTGAAACCAGTACATTGTTCTGTCAATTATACCTCAATAAAAATATTTTAAAAATAATAATAAAACTGTAGCATGAAATGCCAACTCTGAAAAAAACGGGGAAGCTGTCCAACTCTACCACCTGGTTTACCGTTTTGCTTCGGTGTTTTTCACCTCACACTTGAGGAAGACAAAATCGCCCCTTCACCCGTGAAAACAAGCCCCGCAGAACCTTCTGTCCTTCACTGTCTCTGAATTTGCTCCTCAGAGCACCTTCCTCAAGTGCTGAAGACCCCTCAGTGGTGGGAAGAACAAGGTAGCAAAGGAAAGTAAAAAATTCCTTGGAAATGTTCACTTACCCGAGTGGTGAGGATGGATGCCAAATTCCTTCCCGTCCGGCTTCCATGGGACGAGGGGCAGCTGGAAGGGCTTCCCTCAGGTGCGGAGCCGCTCTTCTCCCTCACAAAGTGGAAAATGGCCCACAGCTGACTAGTCTTTTGTCCTGGCCCTGTTAGGAAGGGCTAAAAGCTCTGCACTATGAAGCCACGAAGCAGACGCTGTATTTCTAGCACCCAAGGATTTCTGTCTAAAATGGCACCCGGAAGATAGTGAACAGAGAATCTGAGGCGCCCTCAAGCATATGAAACTTAAGAACCCAGAGGCTGATACCCCCGTAAATGCCTGATTTACGGAAAACTGGAACTTGTTTCCTGACCAATGAGCAGCCGCCAAACACATCTTCCCCCACGCTCCAGCCAATGAGCTTCCGGCTTGCATCTGCTGGTTTTGCACTCTTTGCCCATAAATATAGTTTGCCCTTAAATTTCACTGGGCATTTCTGTAGCTTGCTGCTTTTCTTCTTTCGTGAATTGCAATGTTTCTGTTAGTGCCGAGTAAGCTCAATTTCTGGTAACTTGAGCTTGCCTCAGTTTACCTCTTTATT
The DNA here is from genome assembly GCF_003265705.2 of Callorhinus ursinus. Classification (NCBI taxonomy): domain Eukaryota; kingdom Metazoa; phylum Chordata; class Mammalia; order Carnivora; family Otariidae; genus Callorhinus; species Callorhinus ursinus. Next base: position 19,005,910 of record NW_027397074.1, on the reverse strand, counting down.
TAGGTTGACACCTAATAAGTTATTTTAAACTGTTTTTGTATCTGTAGCAAATATTTGTTAAAGTAATGAATGAGTAAGTGACCACGTAATTCTATAGGCCAGTGAAAGAAAAGTTCAAATAAAACATGAGACAATGGGGTGCCTGGGTGGCTCAGTTGGTTAAGCATCTTCTCTGCCGGGCCTGGGCTCTCTGCTTGGCAGGGAGGCTGCTTCTCCCTCGGCCCCTCTCTCCATCTCATTCTGTCTCTCTCTCTCTCTCTCAAATAAATAAAATCTTTTTTTAAAAAATGAGACAATAATAAATAACCCCAATGTTTTTATTGTTCAAGATTTATTTTTGCAACCTAAGAGTATAGCCATGCTAGTTTCTTATACCAAATTTCCTGGCTCCATCCCACTCTATTTAGGGCCAACTCCATTAAGCTGAAACAGGAGGTTTCACTATACTACAACATGTCAAAAGAAAATCCACAGCATTTTAAAGAAAAGTTCTTCCTCCAGCAGGCAAACATTTTAAGAATGTTAATTGGAACAAATTTTACGTTGCAATCTTTTGTCATGTTACAAAATAATCCCTAACCAACTGCAGAGATCCTGTTGCTAAGAAGGCACTGTTGTTGGCAAAATGTAGGTGAAGAAAATAATGGTTGTGTTCTTTCGTTTAAGGGAATTGAATTGATTCTTGCATATGTAAAAAGATGACAGATTCTAAAAAACGATATGCACAGTTTAAAACTGTTATTTCCAAACCAAAGTTGGCAGAATTGTAGCCTAAGAGATTAATCGTACCATTCTCCTTGATAGATTCATTGACTATGTAAAGAAATTGCATAATCTTAATGTGTTAGATCATAGTAAATTTTGGAGACTTGATTTCACACCAGATCCTCTGATTGCTATTTAAGGAAATTAGAATTCTTTACTGGTTAGTTCCCCATCTCAAGAGCCAATTGTTCAATTTTCAGGAATTTTGTGAGCCAGTTATAAAAATACCCATTATTATAAATAAAATTATAAAACTTACAATTAAATTAAAAATAAAACAAAGGTCATACATACTGAAAACTCATTCTCTAGTGATTTACTACATTTTACTATTACTTAGGCTCTCAAGGATGTTTGCATCCATTGTGTCTGTATGGAGAAAATATATATAATAGGGTGCTATTGAGTAGCATGTTCAGTGAAATGTCACCTTGAAATTGGCCATAGTGGGAGTACTTACCCCACGGAAATTAATGAACACTTTAAATCAGGTCTTAATTGTTTTCTTGACTGTCCAAAGGAAGTAATGAAGAAAATAATAATTGTGTGGAATAAACTTTAAAGTATATCTGATGAATGTATTGGAGAGCTAGTTGTTAGACATTTACCAGAATGCACTGTAGCTATGGATTCAAGATTTTCAGGGCCTTTAAGCTAGAAGTCCCATCCCATGTGTTAGGGTCCACTTTCTCACAACAAAGCTGACCTTGGGATAGAAGACAACCCTCCTTGGTTGGGAGTTTATATTCTCTGGAGCTTGTTTTCTCTTACATTTAAGTCTTAGTCCTGTTCCTCAACTTTTTATGCCTTCCCCCTACAGGAAATGGACAATTTTTTGTATGCTCCAAGGAAGCCCCTTGGTCTTCAAACTTGACTTTTCATTGCTGAGTAATCACCCTCCGCATTTTACAAAAATCTTTTCCGAGAGCGTTAATTGAGCTCAGCAAGAGCCACCACTCAATTCCAAAGTCCTTATAGATATAATTGCTCCCATACTTCTCAGATGCCTATATAATGTATCACTATCACATTTCTTTTCAGTAGTATATCATCCTGGTTTACCATCAATAAAAGGCTTAACAATTTCACTGCTATCTACTGTGAGGGACATACCATATTCCATCAGTGTTGGAGTCCTCAGTGCCTGTCAGTTGGCAGGTGTTTCTCCTCCAAAATTCAAGCATCTGTTTTCTCTGTACCACCCCTGACACCTTCTCAGGTAGGATTCCCTGGTAAGCAGACTATGAGACAGAGCTTAGCATGCAAGATGTCAAACAGGGAGTGCACCTGCAATCAACATTTGTGGAAAGGAGAGGAGGAAATTAGAACTGGGCGGAAAGAAAAGTAGAGTTCTGATACAGACTCAAGGAAGGCTTCAGCCAAACCCATGGAAAGTTCTAGAACTCGGGTGGCCCTTCAGAATTGTCCCACATTGGGGCTTGGCATCCAGGACTTTATACTCTTGCATTGATCAATCTTTGTCAATAGGAAGGAGGGGTGACTTTGAGCGATGTTCTTGGTTGTAGGCCATCTCCTTACAGATTGAGGCTGACAGGTAGGAACTGTCTTTTGGCAGTATGCCCAGCAGTCTTTGTTCCTGAAGGGGAATCTGGGTAGCAAAGAATAGTGCCTACTATGTGCCAGGCACTATTCTAGATGCTGGGGTTACAAAGAATAAACAAATCACTATGAAAGTATATTGCATGTCAGGTGGTGATGAGCATCAGGGAGAGATAAAGCAGGGTCACTCAGTTCCAGCCACACAACATCCATGATGTTCTGCAAACCCATTAAGCATATTTCCGTTCCAGGTTCTTTGCTGTTCCCTCTGCTTGGAATGCTTTTTCTTCCTATGATTAAGACCTCACTCCCTTTAGATCTTGGCTCAAAAGTTTGCTTCTCCATAAAGCTTTGTCTGTGCATGCTATTGAAAATTGCAGTGTCCCCCAATATACACACATCCTAGCATTCTCTACCTCTCCCTCCTCACTGATCACTTTGCTCTGTTCTGAAAAACCTATGCTCTGTGCCTCCTGGGTACCTGCTGCCCTTCTGAGGCCTGAGCAACCTGGCTGTGGCCTTGGTAAAACACTTGTTTTACTTTCCTTTATTTCCCCCCAACAAGTGAAACAGCAATAGTAAGGAATGAGAGTGGTTACTGTTCAGTTTGCCCATTCCCCACTGCTGCCCCATCCAACCCTCACCCACCCACAATAAAGTGGTTGTTGTCAACACTCGAAAGCAACTGAGAAAAAAACTAATAGGAAACTCTGATTAAAGCAGAGAAGGAGAAAATGATTTTAGGTGGCTGGAGCTGTGTGCACATAAACAACTGGTTTCCTATGAGGCAATTTTGCTTCCCTCTTCTGTGAGAACCAGCTTTCCTTAGCAAAATCCTCTCCAGGTAGGTCGAGCCCTATTTCTGAGTGCTCCTTGACTAATGCAGGTGTTTGTCTAGTGGCTGTAAACGCCTGTCTCCCTGGCTGGATTCGCATGCCTTCATATTTGAAAAGGGTCTCTTTAAATCCTTTTCAATCTGTTTTTCCCAGCAGATTAGTAGTAGCATGAGCTTAGGCTCTGGAACATGGGGTGGGGGAGAAGTTTAAGCACACTTCTTATAGTTCGGTTCTCCATGTAAGTTAAAAACCAACACAATAGTTCAGATCTGAGGAAAAGAGAAACGTCATCCTTTCTATGCTGTAAGCACACATCACAATTTTCTCAGTCAGAAAAAACACAGGCATTTCCAACGTGTAACTATAGGCATGGTCATTTACAAGGGTTAGGTACTTGATGGCTTTTCTAGCACATCTATTTTCCTTCCATTTTACTTTCCATTTCCTTTTCACAGCCAACCCCCCACCATGCTCCTTCCAACCCACCGTCTTCCATGCTCCAATTGACAAATTAAAGTGTTTCTGCTGGGAGCTATCTATTTCACTGGATGACAGGGGTTCACCACTGGAGTTCATGTAGCTGAAATATCCAGATGGTTGTCATAATTCTTCACTTTACTTTTCAGTACCTTGCTATTCTTTCTCATTTTATCTATCATCAAAACAGTTTTGAAAGTCAACTTCTCCAAAGGATAGAAAAAGTGAAGCTTCAACTCAGGCATTACAAACCAAAGTTAGAAATTACACTTGACTTTAGATAGCAGGTTCTGCAAAGCAAATACTGACTAAAGTAAGGAGATTAATATGTCTTTAAAATGTTTGCCTTTTCTATATGGATAGGCTTATGTATTAAAGGTTTTCAACAAGTATTTATGGAACACCTACTATGTGTCAGACATTTTTCTTGGCACTTACTATATCTAAGTGAACAAAATGAAGACACTGGCACTGTGAGAGCTTACATTTCAGACAAGAATGCTCATAATAAACACAAACTTAATACAATAATTGCATAGCTTCTTAGGATTTCCCGTGTGAGGGGCACCTGGGTGGCTTAGTAGGTTAGGTGTCTGACTCTCGATTTTAGCTCAAGTCATGACCTCAGGGTCATGAGATGGAGCCCCACGTCAGGCCTGCACGCAGTGTGGAGTCTTCTTGAGATTCTCTCTCTCCCTCACCCTCTGCTCCTCCCCCTGCTAGTGCGTTCTCCTTCTCTCTCTCTCTCTCTCGAACAAATAAAGAAAATCTTAAAATAAAAAAGAAGCTTCCCATGTGATATGAGAAGCTTTCCCAAATGATGGAGGAAAAGAAGAATGAGAAGACATAAGGAGGATCAGAACAGGAGATGTTGGGGGTGCATTATAAAATAGGGCGACCAAGGCAGGCTTTACTGAGAAGGTAACATTCACATAAAGAGTAGAAGAGCTTCCTAGGCTGACATTACAGCCAGTGCAAAGGCCCTGAGATGGGAATCGGCCTGGATTGTTTGAGGAACAGCAAGGAGACCAATGTGGCTGGAATGTAGTGAATTCAGGGGAGAGGAGAAGGAGAGGGCTCAGATAGGAAACTGAGGTCAGAACACACAGGGCCTAGTAGACCACTGCAAAGACATTGGCTTTCACTCTTTTTTTTTATTTTTTATTTTTTATTTTTTTTTAAAGATTTTTATTTATTTATTTGACAGAGAGAGAGAGAGCACAAGCAGGGGGAGCGGCAGGCAGAGGAAAAGGGAGAAGCAGGCTCCCGCTGAGCAGAGAGCCCCACGTGGGGCTCAATCCCAGGACCCTAGGATCATGACCTGAGCCAAAGACGGACACTTAACCCACTGAGCCACCCAGGTGCCCCGACTTTGGCCTTCACTCTGAGTGAACTGGAGAATCTTTAGAAGATTCTAAACAGACACATAATCTGATTAGATTTAGATTTTAAAGGTTCACTCTGGCTGCTATGCTGAGAATAGATGGTGGGAGGGGCAAGGATGGAAACAGCAAAATAGGTTAGGAAACTGGTAATAGTGGTTCAGACCAAGGTGGTAACAGAGGTGGTATTGAGAAATGGTCAAGTTCTGGGTATACGATGAAGATAGAACAAGAAATGTTCTGATGAACTGGATGGAGAGTGTGAGAAAAGATAAAGATCAAGGTTGATGCCAAAGCTGTGGCCTTGGCCCCAGGAAAATTGTGTTGCCATCAACTGAGGTAGAGACAGCTGTAGGAGGTGCTAGTGTAGGGGCCCGATCAGGTATTTGGTTTGTGACATGTTCAATTTGAGACAACCAAAGGAAGATATGATAGGTTGCTACATGTGAGCCTGGATATCAGAAGATAGGTATGGGATGAAGAGATGAACTCAAGAGTCTTAGGCATTTAAGTGGTATTTAAAGTCATGAGTTTAGATGCAATCACCATGGAAATAGGTATAGGCAGAGAAGAGAGGAGGACTAAGGCCCAAGACATTGGAGACCCCCAAATTTAAGGGATCAGGTGGGAGAGGAAAAACCAATGAGACTGAGAAGAAGCAATTAGAAAGGTAGGAGGAAATCCCAGAGAGTGTGATATCCCAGAAACCAAATAAAGAAAGGTCAAATATATGAGAAGTGAGAACTGACCATTGGATTTAGCAGTGGGGAAGTCATTCGTGATCTTGACAAGAGCAGCTTCAGGGAAGGAGTAGAAAAATGTGATTGGAGAGGATTTAGGAGAGAGTGGAAGGAAAAGAATCAGAAATGTCAAGGAGAGGGGCACCTGGGTGGCTTAGTCAGTTAAGCATTTGACTTTTGGTTTTGGCTCAGGTCATGATCTTAGGGTCCTAAGATCAAGCCCTGCATTGGACTCCATGCTCAGCACTGAGTCTGCTTGGGATTCTTCCCACCACAGCGCCCCACCCCCACCCCGCTCCTCCCCTCCATTGCTTTCTCTCTTAAATAAATAAATAAATAAATAAATAAATAAATAAATAAATAAATAAAATATTTATTTTAAAGAAAGAAATGTGAAGTAGAGACTTCCCTTTCAACAAATTATGCTGTAAAGAGCCCAAAGAAATGGGTGATGATTTACAGGGACAGATGGGAGAATAACAGCATGTTTCTGTGCTACAGGAAATGATCCAGGAGAGAATGAACATTTTGAGGATATAAGAGAGAGAAAGTCAAACTGCTAAAACCAGTGGGTGAGAAGGGATGGGACTGGGTGCACAGGTGGAAGGGCTGGCTTTAGTCAGGAGCATGGATATTCATCTTTGAGAGCAGGAGGGGCAGTGGCATATGGGGGGGGGCAAATGGGAGTGTTGGAGGAGAAGTGATTGTAAGGGTCTCTCAGGAAAGCAGGATGCAACATCATCAGCCAAGATGATAAAGATTAGGGGAGGAGGTGTTGGAGGTTTGAGGGGAGAGAAGAAGGTAGCAAATAGTCAACGAGTAGGGGAACAAATGGACTAGAGAGGTAGGGAACGGTTACTTTGAGCACTCAGGGTTCACTGCGTTTGTGCTTATGAATTTAAAGTGAGAGCAATCAGCTTGGTTGTGTGTTCTCCAGCCATAAGTTACTCAGGTGCAGGTACAGAGTAGGCAAAGAACCGGATTTAAGCAGTATTGTGGTTTCTCCAAACAAACATGATGGAGGAATGGAGGATGAAATTGGAGGTGTGCACACAATTGAATGATTGTTGTGGATGAAATTCAGCTGGGTGAAGGGGAGCCAGGACAGGAAGGGAGGAAGAGGTAGTGAAGAGGTGGTAGAATCGGAGGTCCCAGTGGAGTCAAAGAACTATAGTCAGAATACCAGAGGGGGTGATCCAGAAAGTCAGGAGATGTTGGTTAGGGCGGGATACATGACATTGAGAGAGTGAGAGCGACATGCCTTCGCAGGGGCTGCCCATGGGAATGGGTGGCTATCAACCAGAAGGACAACACCGCTCGGGAAAAAGCGGTCAGGAGTTTGAGAACCCAAGACACTGGAAGGATCATTCGCTGCATATTAAAATCACTAAGAAGGAAAGATCGCCAGTGAAAAATTAAGGTAAACAAAGTTATGGAACAACTGTGCAATGAAATATTACAGAGTTGTTAAAAATAGAATTTTGGAAGAATATTTAAAGACATGAGGAAATGATGAAAGAATGCTAAGGGGGCAAATCCAAGATACATAATTTTATATGCAGCACAATCTCATTACTTTAAAATATATCTTTATGAATAGAGAAAAGACTAGAAAGAGATAAAACAACATGTCAAGGGGCTTATCTCTGTGAAATTTATTTTTTTCTTTATATCTCTTGTGATTTTCTAAATTTCCTACAAAATACAAGAAAAAGGTGTATTAATAAAAAACAACAAAATGGAGTAAACATTATAATTCTAATGCATTAAATTTCCTAGGAGCATTTCCCAAAATTAAAAAAAAAAAAAATTAGCCATGACTCTCAGATTTCCCACTATCTTCTAGATGATCGTTTACATAGGTTATGTGAAATATGACACAATTTTGTGACTAAAGTTTTGAGTTTTCTTTCATCTTCAGAGGAATTTTTTTATGATAGAATTTTTTTTTCAGTCAATTGGGACTCTGGGAATTTGCTTTTCTGTCCAAAAGTTCTATAAATGGATGTTCAAATTTGAAATGATCTTCCTTCTAGATAGGACAAATGTCTTTTACAGAAGACACGGGAACACAGTAACTATGTTTTGAAAGCTTTAAGCATCTAGATCTGGCACGGAGAGCCAGAATGGTTACAGTGTAGGTTACTTTTGCTGCCTTTCAAGGTTAGATTGGGAGAACAAGGCTTTTAATGGGAGCGAGGGGGTCTTCGTCCCTTATTAAGACACATTCTGGCTGGACATTTTTTAGAGAGAATGCAATTAATTTTAAGTTTATAATGAATTCTGGCTTAAAGTAAAAGCAAACACACACTCCCCACAGGAACAAATCAATGTGTTTGTGAGCCTAGTGGTTGTCTTAATATTGCTTCACTTTTACTTCCAGCTTTTCCCAAAGAATGTCTCCTGATCTATTAAGAAAAACTACAGGGGAAAAGAAAAAGACTTCCTTTGACTCTTAGTAAAATAGATTTCTACCAATCCTTATCTCTAACACCCTCTGTGGTCTCATGTGGACAATAGGGGAATAGGTTAGGGAAGATATTATAAGAAAAGATTTAGGGTCAAACCAAATGACATTCTGGAAAACATTAATCTCATACTGATTCAGCCTGAGAAGCGAATCTTGTTTACCATTTTAAAGATTTATTTTATTTTTAATATGTAAGGTTAAAGAGGAAAACTTTTATTTTTACTTTAAAGCAATTTACAATACAGTTGAAAGAAAAAACTAAAAAGAAAAGATGATTGAACTTTACCATTAAAAGTTTGTGTGCCTGGGGTGCCTCGGTGGCACAGTTGGTTAAGCGTTTGACTCTTGGTTTCCGCTCAGGTCGTGATCTCAGTGTCCTGAGACGGAGCCCCGTGTGGGGCTTTGCACTCAGTGCGGAGTCTGCTTAAGTCTCTCTCTCCCTCTCCCTCTGGTCCTCGCCTCAAATAATAAATAAATTAATCTTTAAAAAAAAAGTTTGTGTGCCTTATCTTTTCTGCAGAAAAGTCTCTGGGGGTAATTTTGAGAGGGAAAAAGCATTTTCTAAAAACTGAAAAATATCAGTTCTAATCATGAAATTTCATAAATCATGAAGGTCTAGAATCACATTGCTGTTTCCCTGGCTACTGAATCCTTTAAGTCTTCGGCATCCTGTCCAAAAACCTAGTACCTACAGCCTGGCCAGGGAGGCGTATGGGGATGATCACCTGTAAAAGATTGTCCATGTGTCACTTTGCCATTGCTTCTATCCTTAACCACAAACCAAGACAAGTGAAAGAGAAAAGTCCTATTTCTATATCATTTATATTAGACCTTCCATTCAAAAACCCAAGTTTGAAGTGTCCAGGCAACTCACAGCCCTTCTCATATTAATTCCGATTTTTTCATTGCTCTTTTAATAGTAGTAGAAACAGCATATAAGGAAGGAAGACCTGAGAATCTAGAGCCCAGTCTTGCAGACTAGGAAGGCACATAACTTACCCAAGGTCATGAGGCTGAATAGGGACACTTAATTGAAACCCCAAAATTAGTTCTCTTGTGTGCAAGTATCTACAACATAGATTCTCCCCTTCACACACACACACACACACACACACACACACACACACACACACCCCTTCAAAGTGTTCAAATAATTCTACATTAAGAATTGAAAAAAGCCATCGGAAACTAAGTATGCACTATATGTTGACTAACTGAATTTAAATAAAATAATTTAAAGAAAAGAATTGAAAGAAGCAAAAACTAAAAACTTGGTTATAGTTATAGTTACTGACTCAACCATTTGCCCAGCATAAACTACAATTCCTTCTGATTTAAATGTAACATTTCAATTGCATGAGTTCACTTTGTATTCTGAGCAATCCTAAATGTACAAATATTTAAAAATTATATGTTAAGTAGAAAATCTTGTCTTCAGTGCATTAACATTGAATTTTTCTGTTTCTTCCCATGCCAGTTCATAAAATTTCTAATGATTCTAAATGGAGCAAGAACTTGGTTGTAAAATCCCAAAATGCCAAGAACCTCTGGCCTATATGATCTAAGAGAAATGAAAGTTTGTGCAACTAACATGATTTGGGCAAAAACTTAATTTTTAACTAAAAGAGCCATATAATTATAAAGATGCTGTTTATAATAAAACTAGAAATCAACAACAATAATAACAACAAATATTTACTAAGTGATTATTATGTGCCATACACTGTGCCTAGCATTTTACATATATTATCTCATTTAATACCTCTAATAATCCCATGGGGGAAAGCTACTATTCCTATGTTCATTTTACAGATGGGGGGAACTGGAAAAATTATGGGATTTGCCAAGATAACAAGCTAGTGAGTAGCAGAGTTGAGATTGGAACCAGATAGTAAAGAACAGTTATGCCAGGGCGCCTGGGTGGCTCAGTAGTTAAGCGTCTGCCTTTGGCTCAGGTCATGACACCAGGGTGCTGGGATCGAGCCCTGCATTGGGCTCCCTGCTCGGCAGGAAGCCTGCTTCTCCCTCTCCCACTCCCCCTGCTTGTGTTCCCTCTCTCGCTGTGTCTCTCTCTGTCAAATAAATAAATAAAATCTTTAAAAAAAAAAAAAAAAGAACAGTTATTCCTCCAACCAGATAGTATAGAACAGTTATTATCAAATTACAAAGGTATGTTTTGTGGGAGTTCAGTTCTCAGTTAAATGGTCTGTGTATTCGACTGATGGCTGATACTGTGATTAGCACCCTGTAAGCTTTGGAAATGTTACTTGTCAAGCATGGGAAAGTACAGTATTTGTGTTTGCTCTTCTGTTCCCAAGATTAATTTTTAAAAATTCCACTAACATGTTAAGATAGTGGTAATGAAAAAATTAATTACATAATCAAACCATTAGGTTAAGAGTCTACACAAGCATGACCTACCAATTTTCCAAACTGATGGTAGAAATTAACGGGTTGGTGGACTTTAACCATTGCATACAAACAACCCAACATGCCCCTGTAAATCATTATTGAACTCATTACTCATTACAGATTGTACTTCTCATTATCATGCCACATGTAAGATCTCAACAAGATTTGCCTGACATCCAAACCAATTCCTATAACTCAAGCAGCACATTTCTCTGGTGTGTCAGCCCAACTGCAGGTGTTTCTCTATCACAATGAATAATTACATCAAACAAAGACAAGAAATATTCTAAAGCTGACAAAACCACACATCTGAAATCTGTATTTTCTACCTCTTGGGAAATTAAAATCTATAAGCATAGAGGCTTCAGTGCCCATGTCTTGGGGCCATTCCAGGTCTATAAAGAAAGATCTTTTCTTTGCAAGCCCAAAGATTGCAATAATACAGGAAATTAAACTATATTTATAGACTGGACACCAGCATGTCAGCATGCTTTCTTAGCTCTCTGAATCTCCCAACAAAAACAAAAACACTAGCAATCAAATGGGTGAGCAAGAAATGACAAGTGTTTTGACAGCTCTAGAATACTTTGAGGTATTTTTAGCATATTTCTGAGTCGTATTAGCTTAACCTGTAATAGAATATAAATGAGCCCATATGGCACAGATGTAATTATGTTCCATGCGAGAAATCCCTGTGGTAGGTTGGGGAGGGGAGCCGGGGGAGAATACACCAGCCCTCCCTCTCTCCCCACCCTCTCCCCCTCACCACATGCACCTTCTGGAGGGCATGATTTACACATCATTTGCATTGAGAAGAATATGAAGAAACACAATGCTAACAACACAGTACTGAAAAGGGCAAAAGAAAGATTGGGGATCCCTAGGGGTGCTGCTCCCTGTGACTGGCATCCAGTTAGGACCAGAGGCAGCTTCCCCTTGGGATCACATTTGATGAAGCGATCTTTGATTATGTGGGCACAGCAATCATAAGGCATAATTATTATCACTGCAAGAGAATGGGCAACAGATCTCCGGGGAAAGCTTCTGTCACAGACACTTTGCTGGCGCACATTGGAAGCAAACGTTCTCCCAAGGATCATTTTCATTCCAACCTGATATTTAGCTGAAGCTTCTTTGACTACCAGTCATGAAACATTAAATATAGATTAGAGCCAGAGAGATGTTGAAAGTTGAAATTCACCGGAGGTGCACGCTTGTGTCCTTGAGAAACAACCCTGAATGCTGTCCAGATGTTGCATCAGCAAGGCAGAAAGGTCCCAAGCTGCAAGGAAGCCACAACAGAGGAGAGAGGGGGATGTTTGGCATTCTACCGGCCTTCTGTTTGGTTTATTTGTACTACATTAATTTAGCAGAGAATCCTAACAGGCTTTTAGTGGTAGATGTTGCAAAGTGTTCACTATCCCGAAAGAATGAAGAAATGCTTTTGTGCCAAGGAAGGGAGTAATTCAAAGCACGTAATTGATTTTCTACAGTTTCAAACTGTGATAAGACTAAGGCCTAGCAACAGAAACATATGTTAGCAGTTTTGTCCATGTTTCTCAATGAATCCACAAAAAAGAGCCCCCCCTCAACTTGTAGATGGTTAACTTGCTTTGAACATCTCACTAGACATTCACAGACACTTGTGGTGGAATTTGGAATAAATTGGCATGCCTTAGAAGAGTTTGCAGCAGGGCAGCTGTGCTGTAAAGCAAAATTCATCCCCCAGGTGTGTGATGGGAGCGCCTCTTCTGTTTTTCCTTGTTGAATTGTGGGTGCTGTATGTGCTTATCTGTGAGGTTTTCCCTGCTCCCCACCTCCCCGTCACCCCTCCCCCCGCCCCGCCCTGACTTTTGCAGAACATGAATCAGAGGGAGGCTCTCCTGGTATAAGCTAGAAACATGTAACTGGTGCTGTTCAGGGAAGACACTTGCTGCCTAGCAGTTCTAGGGAACCAGAGATAAGTGAGTCACCCTAGAGGAGGGAAATGGAGTTGGAAGAGATAGATAAGGAGATCCGGAGCAGGCAGGATAGGAAGTGAGAACCAGAGACTCCTTGCTGATGAGTGCTGGCAGAAGCTGGCTTGGATGAACAAAGGATTTTTCATTCCCACGGACCTTTAGAAACAGGAGGTACTGGTTTGTTCCTCCGGTCTTTCTATAAGCAAAGAACTGAATTGAATGACATGCTAACCCCCTGCACCCCACTTCCAGCTCTAAGACTTTACCTATCAAACTAGTTCACAGGATTTCTGGATTTCTCCCCTACCAAAAAAAAGGTGGGGGGGGGCAACAAAAGCTTTGTCTGAAGTTGCAAGTCACTGAGGGTCTCTCATCATTGTGCTTCAGGGCCTAAGGTGATTGTTAACAGTCAGCAAGGCAAGTGCCTGAGGCACAAGGAAGCAGGGAGGCATAGAGTGACTCTTAACTGGTAAGCATCCTTCTCCTGGCTCATATGGAGGCCCCTTCTGCAGTGTTGATTCTTGTGTTTACACTGCTGGTGGAGATAATAGATTTGTACTGAATAAACTTGAAGTCACATTAAACAAATATAAATCACCAAAAAAGGGGGAAAGCCAGTCTCTACCAATTTGTATCAACCTTGTTTCACTTATATAAGAACCCCAGTAACTGGACACAACAAGAAATATTGCCATACTCCACCAGTGGGTAGGTCTTCCTATAATAGTTCTAGGGTGGGGGGTGAGGAGTGGAATGGGCAATGTTTTACCAGACGGGAGCCCTTTGAGTTGGATCTTAAAGGATAAAAAGGATTTTTCTGGGTGAATGGGGTTGTGGGTATGTGGGGCTGTGGAGGGCACTCCAGCCGTTGGAATGGCACATGCAAACCCAGAGGCTTGGAACTGCAAGTTGTCGGGGAACTGCAAACACTCTGGTATGGCTCAAAGGTAGTATGTAAGTGGGAGGTTAAAAGGAGAAACTGAAGAGGTAGATGGTGACCCTCCTCGGGAGTATTCCTGCCATTGAAGGGCTTTGAGTAGAAGCGGAGCAAGGGTTCTGTGGGAGAGGTCAGCTCATTTAGATGGGATTACAGTGGCCCCCGTGAGAGAGGGTGAGCCACTGAACTAGACCAGTAACAGTGTGGTTGGAGAATAAAGAATGGGGAGAAGAGAAGTTAAGGTGGTAGAAACTACTGCGCTCAGTGGTGTCCAGGATAGGAGGAATGAGGGAAAAGGGGAGGAGAAGATGATTTGCAGGTGGAGTAAGCAAATCATCTCCAAATCATTGAAATGTCATCTCCAGGAAGCCCGGGCAAAAATGAACTATTGGGATTTCATCAAGATAAAAAGCTTTTGCACAGCAAAAGAAACAGTCCACAAAACCAAAAGACAACCGACAGAATGGGAGAAAATATTTGCAAATGACATATCAGATAAAGGGCTAGTATCCAAAATCTATAAAGAACTTATCAAACTCAACACCCAAAGAACAAATAATCCAATCAAGAAATGGGCAGAAGACGTGAACAGACATTTCTCCAAAGAAGACATCCAAATGGCCAACAGGCACATGAAAAAGTGCTCAACATCGCTCGGCATCAGGGAAATCCAAATCAAAATCTCAATGAGATACCACCTCACACCCGTCAGAATGGCTAAAATTAACAAGTCAGGGAACGACAGATGTTGGCGGGGATGTGGAGAAAGGGGAACCCTCCTACACTGTTGGTGGGAATGCAAGCTGGTGCAACCCCTCTGGAAAACAGTATGGAGGTTCCTCAAACAGTTGAAATTAGAGCAATTTTCGTTCGATCCAGCAATTGCACTACTGGGTATTTACCCCAAAGATACAAATGTAGGGACCCGAAGGGGTACGTGCACCCCAATGTTTATAGCTGCAATGTCCACAATAGCCAAACTGTGGAAAGAGCCAAGATGCCCATCGACAGATGAATGGATAAAGAAGATGTGGTATATATACACAATGGAATATTATGCAGCCATCAAAAGGAATGAGATCTTGCCATTTGCAACGACGTGGATGGAACTGGAGGGTGTTATGCTGAGT